>NW_027596246.1:0-509636 GCF_964194155.1 Cetorhinus maximus | reverse complement strand
ACCTAAGCTATGAAAAACACCAAAAAATTCAACAATAAACTAAACAATGAAACACAAAAAAATACAACAACAATCTCAGCTTTGAAAAACACCAACAAATTCAAAATCCTCAACATTGTAAAACACCAACAAATTGAACTGCAACCTCAACATTGAAAAATACAAACAAGTTTTTAAAAAAACATTGATAACACCAATAAATTCAACAACAACCTCAATATTGAAAATCACCCACAAATTCAACCACAACCTCAACAATGAATAACATGAAAATATTCAACAACCATCTCAACATTGAAAAACACCAATAAATTCAACAACCTCAACATTGAAAATCACCAACAAATTCAACGACAACCTCAACATTCAAAAACACCAACAAATTCAACAACTACCTCAACTTTCAGAAACACCAACAAATTCAACAACCTCAACATTGAAAAACACCAACAAATTCAACAACAACCTCAACTTATAAAAATACAAAAAAGTTCAACAAAATAAAAATTGATAACACCAACAATTTCAACAACAACCTCAATATTGAAGATCACCAACAAATTCAACAACAACCTCAACTTAGAAAAGCACCAACAAATTCAATAACATCAATTTTGAAAAAGTGCAGCAAATGGAACAACAACCTCAACAATGAAAAACATCGATAAATTCAACAACAATCTCAACTTTGAAAAACACCAACAAATTCATCTGCAACCTCAACTTTGAAAAATACAAAAAAGTTTAAAATAAACCATTGATAACACAAATAAATTGAACAACAACCTCAATATTGAAAATCATCATCAAAGTCAACAACAACCTCAACATTGCAAAACACCAACAAATTCAACAAAACCTCAACAATGAACAACACCAAAAAATTCAACAACAACCTCAACTTTGAAAAACACCAACAAATTCAACAACCTCGACATTGAAAAACCCCAACAAATTCAACGGCAACCTCAACTTTGAAAAATACAAAAAAAGTTCGATAATTAACCATTGATAACACCAATAAATTCAACAAAAACGTCAACAATGAAAAACACCGAAAAATTAAACAACATCCTTAACTTTGAAAAACACTGACCAATTAAACAACCTCAACATTGAAAAAGACAACCAAATTCAACTGCAACCTTAACATTGAAAAATACAAAAAAGTTTTAAAAAAAACATTGATATCACTAATAAATTCAAAAACAACCTCAATATTGAAAATCACCAACAAAATCACAACAACTTCAACAACGAAAAACATCAAATAATTCAACAACTACCTCAACAATGAAAAAGACCAAAAAATTCAACAGCAACCTCATCATTGAAAAACTCTAACAATTTCAACAGCAACCTCAACAGTGAAAAAAACCAAAAAATTCAACCACAATCTCAACATTCAAAAGCACCAACAACAACAATGAAAAAAACCAAAAAATTCAACAACAACCTCAACATTGAAAAACAGCAACAAATTCAGCAACCTTAACATTGCAAAATACCAAATAGTTTTAAAATATACATTGATAGCACCAATAAATTCAACAACAACCTCAATATTGAAAATCACCAAAAAATTCGACAACAACCTCAACAATGAATAACATCACAAAATTCAACAAAAACAACCTCAACAATGAAAAACTCCAAAAAATTCAACAACAACCTCAACATTGAAAAAGAGCAGCAAGTTCAACAACAACCTCAACAATGAAAAACATCAAAAAATTGAACAACAACCACAACTTTGAAAAACCCCAACAAATTCAACTGCAACCTCAACTTTGAAAAATACAAAAAAGTTAAAAAAAAATGGATAACACCAATAAATTCAACAACAACCTCAATATTGCAAAAAAACCAACAAATTCAACAACAACCTCGACAAGGAAAAATACCAAAAAATTCAACAACAATCTCAACATTCAAAAACACCAACAAATTCAAGATAAACCTCAACAATGAAAAACACCGAAAAATTGAACAAAAACCTCTACTTTGAAAATAACCAACAAATTCAACATCCTCAACATTGAAAAAAAGCAACAAATTCAACAACCACAACAATGAAAAAGACCAGAAAATTCAACAACAAACTCAACATTGAAAATCACCAACAAATTAAACAACAACATTAACAATTAAAAACATCAAAAAATTCAACAACAACCTCAACATTCAAAAACACCAAAAAATTCAACTGCAACCTCAACTTTGAAAAATACAAAAACATTTTTTTAAAAATCATTGATAACACCACTATATTCAACAACATCCTCAATATTGAATATCACCAATACATTCAACAACAACCTCAATATTGAATATCACCAACAAATTCAACTAAAACCTCAACAAGGAGTAACATCAAAAAATTCAACATGAGGTTGTTGTTGAATTTTTTGGTGTTTTTCATTGTTGAGGTTGTTGTTGTTGAACTTATTGATGTTATTCATTGTTGAGGTTGTAGTTGAATTTGTTGGTGATATTCAATATTGAGGTTGTTGTTGAATTTATTGGTGTTATCAATGGTTGTTTATGAACTTTTTTGTATTTTTCAAAGTTGAGGTTGTTGTTGAATTTTTTGATGTTTTTCATTGTTGAGGTTGTTGTTGAATTTGTTGGTGATTTTCAATGTTGAGTTTGTTGTTGACATTTTTGATGTTTTTCATTGTTGAGGTTGTTGTTGAAATTGTTGGAGATTTTCAATGTTGAGGTTGTTGTTGGATTTATTACGTGTTTTTCATTGTTGAGGTTGATGTTGTTGAACTTTTTGATGTTATTCATTGTTGAGGTTGTAGTTGAATTTGTTGGTGATATTCAATATTGAGGTTGTTGTTGAATTTATTGGTGTTATCAATGGTTGTTTTTGAACTTGTTTGTATTTTTCAAAGTTGAGGTTGTTGTTGAATTTTTTGATGCTTTTCATTGTCGAGGTTGTTGTTGAAATTGTTGGAGATTTTCAATGTTGAGGTTGTTGTTAAATTTTTTGATCTGTTTCATTGTTGAGGTTGTTGTTGTTGAATTTTTTGATGTTATTCATTGTTGAGGTAGTTGTTGAATTTGTTGGTGATTTTCAACATTGAGGTTGTTGTTCAATTTATTGGTGTTATCAATGTTTCTCTTTAAACTTTTTTGTATTTTTCAAATTTGAGGTTGCAGTTGAATTTGTTGGTGTTTATCAATGTTGAGGTTCTTGAATTTGTTGGTGTTTTTCATTCGTGAGGTTTTTGTTGAATTTGTTGATGTTTTTGAATGATGAGTTTGTTGTTGAATTTTTTGATGTTTTGCTTTGTTGAGGTTGTTGTTGAATTAGTTGGTGATTTTCAATGTTGAGTTTGTTGTTGAATTTTTTGGTCTTTTTCATTGTAGAGGCTGTTGTTGTTGTTGAATTTTTTGATGTTGAGGTTGTTGTTGAATTTATTGGTGTTATCAATGATATTTTTTGAAATTTTGCATTTTTTCAAGTTGAGGATGCAGATGAATTTGCTGCTCGTTTTCATTGTTGAGGTTGTTGAATTTGTTGGTGTTTTTCAAAGTTGAGGTTGTGTTTGAATTTTTTGGTATTATTCAATATTGAGGTTGTTGTTGAATTTGTTGGTGTTATCAATTTTTATTTTGTTGAACGTTTTTTTATTTTTAAAAGCTGAGGTTGTTGTTCATTTTGTTGGTGTTTTTCATTGTTGAGATTGTTTTTGAATTTGTCGGTGATTTTCAACATTGAGGTTGTTGTTGAATTTGCTGGTGTTTTTGAATGTTGGGGTTGTTGTTGAATTTTTTGGTGTTTTTCATTGTAAAGGTTGTTGTTGAATTTGTTGGTGTTTTTGAATGTTGATGTTGTTGAATCTGTTGGTATTTTTCAAAGTTGAGGTTGTTGTTGAAATTTTAGTATTTTTTCATTGTTGAGGTTTTTGTTGAATCTTTTGGTGTTTTTCATTGTTGAGGTTTTTGTTGAATTGTTGGTGTTATTGAACGTTGAGGTTGTTGTTGAATTTGTTGGTAATTTTCAATATTGAGGTTGTTGTTGAATTTAATGGTGTTATCAATGTTTTATTTGGAACTTTTTTGTATTTTTCAAAGTTGAGGTCGCAGTTGAATTTGTTGGTGTTTTTCAAAGTTGAGGTTGTTGTTGAATTTGTTGATTTTTTTCATTGTTGAGGTGGTTGTTGAATTTGCTGTTCTTTTTCAATGTTGAGTTTTTTGAATTTGTTGGTGATTTTCAACATTGAGGTTGTTGTTGAATTTGTTGGTGTTTTTGAATGTTGGGGTTGTTGTTGAAATTTTTGGTGATTTTCATTGTTGAGGTTGTTGTTGAATTTGTTGGTGTTTTTGAATGATGATGTTGTTGAATCTGTTGGTATTTTTCAAAGTTGAGGTTGTTGTTGAAATTTTAGGTTTTTTTCATTGTTGAGGTTTTTGTTGAATCTTTTGGTGTTTTTCAAAGTTGAGGTTGTTGTTGAATTTTTTGCTGCTTTTCATTGTTGAGGTTTTTGTTGAATTGTTGGTGTTATTGAACGTTGAGGTTGCTGTTGAATTTGTTGGTGATTTTCAATATTGAGGTTGTTGTTGAATTTATTGGTGTTATCAATGTTTTATTTGGAACTTTTTTGTATTTTTCAAAGTTGAGGTTGCAGTTGAATTTGTTGGTGTTTTTCATTGTTGAGGTGGTTGTTGAATTTGCTGCTTTTTTTCAATGTTGAAGTTTTTGAATCTGTTGGTGTTTTTCAAAGTTGAGTTTGTTGCTGAATTTATTGGTGTTTATCATTGCTGAGGTTTTTGTTGAATTTGTTGGTGTTTTTGAATGTTGAGGTTGTTGAATTTGTTAATGTTTTTCAAAGATCAGGTTGCTGTTGAATGTTTTGGTGTTTTTAATTGTTGAGGTTTTTGTTGAATTTGTTGGTGTTTTTCAAAGCAGAGGTTGTTGTTGAATATTTCGGTGTTTTTCATTGTTGAGGTTTATCTTGAATTTGTTGGTGTTTTTCATTCAAAAACTCCAACAAATTCAAAAACAACCTCAACAATGAAAAACACACAAAAATTCAACAACAACGTCAACTTTGAAAAACACCAACAAATTCAACAACCTCAACATTGAAAAACACCAACAATTCAACTGCCACCTGAACTTTGAAAAATACAAAAAAGTTCAAAAAAATACATTGATAACACCAATAAATTCAACAACAACCTCAATATTGCAAAAAAACCAACAAATTCAACAACAACCTCGACAAGGAAAAATACCAAAAAATTCAACAACAATCTCAACATTCAAAAACACCAACAAATTCAAGATAAACCTCAACAATGAAAAACACCGAAAAATTGAACAAAAACCTCTACTTTGAAAATAACCAACAAATTCAACATCCTCAACATTGAAAAAAAGCAACAAATTCAACAACCACAACAATGAAAAAGACCAGAAAATTCAACAACAAACTCAACATTGAAAATCACCAACAAATTAAACAACAACATTAACAATTAAAAACATCAAAAAATTCAACAACAACCTCAACATTCAAAAACACCAAAAAATTCAACTGCAACCTCAACTTTGAAAAATACAAAAAAGTTCAAAAAAAATACATTGGTAACACCAGTAAATTCAACCACATCAATATTGAAAATCACCAACAAATTCAACAACAACATCAACATTGCACAACACCAACAAATTCAACAAAAGCCTCAACGATGAAAAACACCAAACTACAACTTTGAATAACACCAACAAATTCAACAAACTCAACATTGAAATACATCAACAAATTCAACTGCAACCTCAACTTTGAAAAATACAAAAAATTTAAAAAAAAACATTGACAACAACAATAAATTCAACAACAACCTCAATATTGAAAATCACCAACAAATTCAACAACAACCTCCATAATGAAAAACATCAAAAAATTCAACAACAACCTCAACGTTCAAAAACACCAACAAATTCAACGAAAACCTCAACAATGAAAAACACCAAAAAATTCAACAACAACCTCTAATTTGAAAAACACTAACAAATTCAACAACATCAGCACTGAAAAACACCAACAAATTCAATTGCAACTTGCGCTTTTAAAAATATAAAAAAGTTTTTTAAAAAACATTGATAACAGCAAAAAATTCAGCAACATCCTCAGCAATGAATAACATCAAAATATTCAACAACAACCTCAAAATTCAAAAACACCAACAAATTCAACAAAAACCTCTTAAATGAAAAACACCAAAAAATTCAACAACAACCTCAATATTGAAATCACCAACAAATTCGTCAACAACCTCAGCATTGAAATACACCAACAAATTCAACAACAACCTCAACTTTTAAAAATACAAAAAAATTCAACAAAATAAAAATTGATAACACCAACATATTCAACAACAACCTCAATATTGAATATCACCAACAAATTCAACTGCAACCTCAACTTTGAAAAATACAAAAAAGTTCAGAAAAAACCATTGATAACACCAATAAATTTAACAACAACCTCAATATTGAAAATCACCAACAAAGTCAACAACAACCTCAACATTGCAAAACACCAACAAATTCAACAGCAACCTCAACAATGAAAAACACCAAAAAATTCAACAACAACCTCAACATTCAAAAACACCAACATATTCAACAAAAACCTCAACAATGAAAAACACCGACAATTTCAACAACAAGCTCAACTTTGAAAAACACTAAGAAATTCAACAACAAGCTCGACTTTGAAAAACACCAACAAATTCAACTGCAACCTCAACATTGAAAAATAAAAAAAAGTTATTAAAAAATCATTGATAACACCAAGAAATTCAACAAAAACCTCAATATTGAAAATCACCAACAAATTCAACAACAACCTCAACAATGAAAAACATCAAAAAATTCAACATCAACAACCTCAACAATGAAAAACACCAAAAAATTTAACAGCAACCTCAACACTGAAAAACGCTAACAATTTCAACAACAACCCCAACAATGAAAAACACCAAAAAATTCAACAATAAACTAAACAATGAAAAAGATCAAAAAATTCAACAGGAACCTTAACATTCAAAAACACCAACCAATTCAACAAAAACTGAAACAATGAATAACCAGAAAAATGCAACAACAAACTAAACTTTGAAAAACACCAACAAATTCAACAACCTCGACACTGAAAAACAACAATAAATTCAATTGCATCCTCAACTTTGAAAAATAAAAAAAAGTTCAAAAAAAACCATTGAATACACCAATAAATTCAACAACAAACTCAATTTTTAAAATCACCAACACATTCAACAACAACCTCAACATTCAAAAACACGAAAAAATTCGACAAATACCTCAACAATGAAAAACACCAAAAAAATTCAACAACCTCAACTTTGGAAAACACCAACAAATGCAACAACCTCAACATTGAAAAACACCAACAAATTCAACTAGGCCCTCAACTATCAAAAATAAATAAAGATTCAAAAAAAATTGAATACTCCCATAAATTCAACAACAACCTCAATATTGAAAATCACCAACGAATTCAACAACAACTTCAACATGGAAAAACAACAAAATATTTAACAACAACCTCAACTTTGAAAAACAACAGCAAAATCAGAAACCGCAACATTGAAAAACACAAACAAATTCAACTACAACCTCAACATTGAAAATCAACAACAACCTCAACAATGAAAAACACCAAAAAATTTAACAACAATCTCAACATTTCAAATCACCAACAAATTCAACAAAAACCTCAACAATGAAAAAAAACAAAAAATTCAACAACAACCTCAACATTAAAAAACAGCAACCAATTCAACAAACTTCACATTGCAAAATACAAAAAGTTCTTAAAAATTCATTGATACCACCAATAACTTCAAAAACACCCTGAATATTGAAAATCACCAACAAATTCCACAACAACCTCAACAATGAATAACATCACAAAATTCAACAAAAACAACCTCAACAATGAAAAACTCCAAAAAATTCAACAACTACCTCAACATTGAAAAACTCCAATAATTTCAACAACAACCTAAACAATGAAAAAACAGAAAAAAATTCAACAACAAATTCAACATTGAAAATCACCAACAAATTCAACAACAACCTCAACAATGATAAACACCAAAAAATTCAACAACAAACTCAACATTGAAAATCACCAACAAATTCAACATCAACCTCAACAATGAAAAACATCATAAAATTCAACAACAACCTCAACATTCAAAAACACCAACAAATTCAACAAAAACCTCAACAATGAAAACACCAAAAAATTCAACCACTTCCACAACATTGAAAAACACCAACAAATTCAACAACAACCTCAATATTGAATATCACCAACAAATTCAACGACAACCTCAACATTCAAAAACACCAACAAATTCAACAACTACCTCAACTTTCAGAAACACCAACAAATTCAACAACCTCAACATTGAAAAACACCAACAAATTCAACAACAACCTCAACTTATAAAAATACAAAAAAGTTCAACAAAATAAAAATTGATAACACCAACAATTTCAACAACAACCTCAATATTGAAGATCACCAACAAATTCAACAACAACCTCAACTTAGAAAAGCACCAACAAATTCAATAACATCAACTTTGAAAAAGTGCAGCAAATGGAACAACAACCTCAACAATGAAAAACATCGATAAATTCAACAACAATCTCAACTTTGAAAAACACCAACAAATTCATCTGCAACCTCAACTTTGAAAAATACAAAAAAGTTTAAAATAAACCATTGATAACACAAATAAATTGAACAACAACCTCAATATTGAAAATCATCATCAAAGTCAACAACAACCTCAACATTGCAAAACACCAACAAATTCAACAAAACCTCAACAATGAACAACACCAAAAAATTCAACAACAACCTCAACTTTGAAAAACACCAACAAATTCAACAACCTCGACATTGAAAAACCCCAACAAATTCAACGGCAACCTCAACTTTGAAAAATACAAAAAAAGTTCGATAATTAACCATTGATAACACCAATAAATTCAACAAAAACGTCAACAATGAAAAACACCGAAAAATTAAACAACATCCTTAACTTTGAAAAACACTGACCAATTAAACAACCTCAACATTGAAAAAGACAACCAAATTCAACTGCAACCTTAACATTGAAAAATACAAAAAAGTTTTAAAAAAAACATTGATATCACTAATAAATTCAAAAACAACCTCAATATTGAAAATCACCAACAAAATCACAACAACTTCAACAACGAAAAACATCAAATAATTCAACAACTACCTCAACAATGAAAAAGACCAAAAAATTCAACAGCAACCTCATCATTGAAAAACTCTAACAATTTCAACAGCAACCTCAACAGTGAAAAAAACCAAAAAATTCAACCACAATCTCAACATTCAAAAGCACCAACAACAACAATGAAAAAAACCAAAAAATTCAACAACAACCTCAACATTGAAAAACAGCAACAAATTCAGCAACCTTAACATTGCAAAATACCAAATAGTTTTAAAATATACATTGATAGCACCAATAAATTCAACAACAACCTCAATATTGAAAATCACCAAAAAATTCGACAACAACCTCAACAATGAATAACATCACAAAATTCAACAAAAACAACCTCAACAATGAAAAACTCCAAAAAATTCAACAACAACCTCAACATTGAAAAAGAGCAGCAAGTTCAACAACAACCTCAACAATGAAAAACATCAAAAAATTGAACAACAACCACAACTTTGAAAAACCCCAACAAATTCAACTGCAACCTCAACTTTGAAAAATACAAAAAAGTTAAAAAAAAATGGATAACACCAATAAATTCAACAACAACCTCAATATTGCAAAAAAACCAACAAATTCAACAACAACCTCGACAAGGAAAAATACCAAAAAATTCAACAACAATCTCAACATTCAAAAACACCAACAAATTCAAGATAAACCTCAACAATGAAAAACACCGAAAAATTGAACAAAAACCTCTACTTTGAAAATAACCAACAAATTCAACATCCTCAACATTGAAAAAAAGCAACAAATTCAACAACCACAACAATGAAAAAGACCAGAAAATTCAACAACAAACTCAACATTGAAAATCACCAACAAATTAAACAACAACATTAACAATTAAAAACATCAAAAAATTCAACAACAACCTCAACATTCAAAAACACCAAAAAATTCAACTGCAACCTCAACTTTGAAAAATACAAAAAAGTTCAAAAAAAATACATTGGTAACACCAGTAAATTCAACCACATCAATATTGAAAATCACCAACAAATTCAACAACAACATCAACATTGCACAACACCAACAAATTCAACAAAAGCCTCAACGATGAAAAACACCAAACTACAACTTTGAATAACACCAACAAATTCAACAAACTCAACATTGAAATACATCAACAAATTCAACTGCAACCTTAACATTGAAAAATACAAAAAAGTTTAAAAAAAAACATTGATATCACTAATAAATTCAAAAACAACCTCAATATTGAAAATCACCAACAAAATCACAACAACTTCAACAACGAAAAACATCAAATAATTCAACAACTACCTCAACAATGAAAAAGACCAAAAAATTCAACAGCAACCTCATCATTGAAAAACTCTAACAATTTCAACAGCAACCTCAACAGTGAAAAAAACCAAAAAATTCAACCACAATCTCAACATTCAAAAGCACCAACAACAACAATGAAAAAAACCAAAAAATTCAACAACAACCTCAACATTGAAAAACAGCAACAATTTCAGCAACCTTAACATTGCAAAATACCAAATAGTTTTAAAATATACATTGATAGCACCAATAAATTCAACAACAACCTCAATATTGAAAATCACCAAAAAATTCGACAACAACCTCAACAATGAATAACATCACAAAATTCAACAAAAACAACCTCAACAATGAAAAACTCCAAAAAATTCAACAACAACCTCAACATTGAAATACTCCAACAATTTCAACAACAACCTCAACAATGAAAAACACCAACAAATTCAACAACAACCTCAACAATGAAAAACAACGAAAAATTCAACAACAAGCTCAACTTTGAATAACACTAAGAAATTCAACAACCTCAACATTGAAAAACACCAACAAATTCAACTGCAACTTCAACATTGAAAAATACAAAAAGGTATTAAAAAATCATTGATAACACCAATAAATTCAACAAAAACCTCAATATTGAAAATCACCAACAAATTCAACAACAACCTCAACAATGAAAAACATCAAAAATTTCAACAACAACAACCTCAACAATGAAAAACACCAAAAAATTCAACATCAACATCAACATTGAAAAACGCTAACAATTTCAACAACAACCTTAGCAATGAAAAACGCCATAAAATTCAACAATAAACTAAACAATGAAAAACATCAAAAAATTGAACAACAACCTTAACATTCCAACAAATTCATCTGCAACCTCAACTTTGAAAAAGACAAAAAAGTTTAAAAAACACCATTGATAACACCAATAAATTCAACAACAACCTCAATATTGAAAATCACCATCAAAGGCAACAACAACTTCAACATTGCAAAACAACAACAAATTCAACAAAAAGTCAACAATGAACAACACCAAAATATTCAACAACAACCTCAACTTTGAAAAACAGCAGCAAATTCAACAACCTCGACATTGAAGAACCCCAACAAATTCAACTTGAACCTCAACTTTGACAAATACAAAAAAGTTCAAAAAAAACCCATTGATAACATCAATGAATTCAACCTAAACCTCAAAATTGAAAATCAACAACAAATTCAACTATAACTTAACAATTGCAAAACTCCAACAAATTCATCAAAAACGTCAAAAATTAAAAACACCGAAAAATTCAACAACATCCTCAACTTTGAAAAACGCTGAAAAATTCAACAAGTTCAACATTCAAAAACACCAACAAATTCAACAACAACCTCAACAATGAAAAACATCAAAAATTTCAACAACAACAACCTCAACAATGAAAAACACCAAAAAATTCAACATCAACATCAACATTGAAAAACGCTAACAATTTCAACAACAACCTCAGCAATGAAAAACACCAAAAAATTCAACAATAAACTAAACAATGAAAAACATCAAAAAATTGAACAACAACCTTAACATTCCAACAAATTCATCTGCAACCTCAACTTTGAAAAAGACAAAAAAGTTTAAAAAACACCATTGATAACACCAATAAATTCAACAACAACCTCAATATTGAAAATCACCATCAAAGTCAACAACAACTTCAACATTGCAAAACAACAACAAATTCAACAAAACGTCAACAATGAACAACACCAAAATATTCAACAACAACCTCAACTTTGAAAAACAGCAGCAAATTCAACAACCTCGACATTGAAGAACCCCAACAAATTCAACTTGAACCTCAACTTTGACAAATACAAAAAAGTTCAAAAAAAACCCATTGATAACATCAATGAATTCAACCTAAACCTCAATATTGAAAATCAACAACAAATTCAACTATAACTTAACAATTGCAAAACTCCAACAAATTCATCAAAAACGTCAAAAATTAAAAACACCGAAAAATTCAACAACATCCTCAACTTTGAAAAACGCTGAAAAATTCAACAAGCTCAACATTGAAAAACACAAACAAATTCAAATGCAACCTCAACATTGAAAAATACAAAAAAGTTTTAAAAAAAACATTGATAAACCATAGATGAAACCAATAAATTCAACAACAACCTCAATATTGAAATTCACCAACAAATTCAACAACAAGCTCAACAATGAAAAACATCAAAAAATTCAACAACAACAACCTCAACAATGAAAACATCAAAAAATTCAATAGCAACCTCAACATTTAATAACGCTAACAATTTCAACAACAACCTCAGCAATGAAAAACACCAAAAAATTCAACAATAAACTAAACAATGAAAAACATTAAAAATTTGAACAACAAACTTAACATTTAAAAACACCAACAAATTCAACAGGAACCGCAACAATGAAAAACAAAAAAATTCAAACAACAACCTCAACTTTGAAAAACACCAACAAATTCAACAACCTCAAAATTGAAAAACACCAACAAATTGAACTGCAATCTCAACATTGAAAAATACAAAAAAGTTTTGAAAAAAACATTGATACCACCAATAAATTCAACAACAACCTCAATATTGAAAATCACCAACAAATTCAACAGGAAACTCAACAATGAAAAACAGAATAATTCAACAACAATCTCAACATTGAAAAACACCAATAAATTCAACAACCTCAACCGTGAAAATCACCAACAAATTCAGTAACAACCTCAACATTCAAAAACACCAACAAATTCAACAACTACCTCAACTTTCAAAAACATCAACAAATTCAACATCCTCAACATTGAAAACCAGCAACAAATTCAACAACAACCTCAATATTGAAGATCACCAACAAATTTAACAACAACCTCAACATTGCAAAACACCAACAAATTCATCTGCAACCTCAACCTTGAAAAAGACAAAAAAAGTTTAAATAAAACCATAGATAACACCAATCCGTTCAACAACAACCTCAATATTGAAAATCACCATCAAAGTCAACAACAACCTCAACATTGCAAAACACCAACAAATTCAACAAAACCTCAACAATGAAAAACACCAAAAAATTCAACAACAACCTCAACTTTGAAAAACACCAGCAAATTCAACAACCTCGACATTGAACAACCCCAACAAATTCAATCGGAACCTCAAATTTGACAAATACAAAAAAGTTCAGACAAAAAACCATTGATAACACCAATAAATTCAACCAAAACCTCAATACTGAAAATCACCAACAAATTCAACAACAACCTCAACAGTGAAAAACACCAAAAAATTCAACAACAAACTCAACAGTGAAAATCACCAACAAATTCAACGACAACCTCAACAATGATAAACACAAAAAATTGAACAACAAACTCAACATTGAAAATCACCAACAAATTCAACAACAAACTCAACATTGAAAAACTCCAACAATTTCAACAACAACCTCAACAATGAAAAACACCAAAAAATTCACCAACAAATTCAAAAGCGAAAATCACCAACAAATTCAACAACAACCTCAACAATGATAAAAACCAAAAATTTAACAACAAACTCAACATTGAAAATCACCAACAAATTCAACAACAACCTCAGCAATGAAAAATATAAAAAAATTCAACAACAACCTCAACATTCAAAAACACCAACAAATTCAGCTAAAACCTCATCAATGAAAACACCAAAAAATTCAAAAACATCCGGAACATTGAAAAACAGCAACAAATTCAACGACAACCACAATATTGAAAATCACAAACAAATTCAACAACAACCTCAACATTCAAAAACACCAACAAATTCAACCAACCTCAGCATTGAAAAACACCAGCAAATTCAACAACAACCTCAACTTTTAAAAATACAAAAAAGTTCAACAAAAAAGAAATTGATAACACCAACAAAGTCAACAACAACCTCAATATTGAATATCACCAACAAAGTCAACTGAAACCTCAACTTTGAAAAATACAAAAAAGTTCAAAAAAAATCCATTGATAGCACCAATAAATTCAACAACAAGCTCAATATTGAAAATCACCAACAAAGTCAACAACAACCTCAATTTTGAAAATCACCAACAAATTCAACAAGATCCTCAACATTCAAAACACCAACAAATTCAACAAACCTCAACACTGAAAAACACCAACAAATACAACAACAACCTCAACTTTTAAAATTACAAAAAAGTTCAACAAAAGAAAAATTGATAACACCAACAAAGTCAACAACAACCTCAATATTGAATATCACCAACAAAGTCAACTGCAACCTCAACTTTTAAAAATACAATAAAGTTCAAAAAAAAATTGATAATACCAATAAATTCAACAATAAGCTCAATATTGAAAATCACCAACAAAGCCCGACAACCACAACATTGCAAAACACCAACAAATTCAACAAAAACCTCAACAATGAAAAACAACGAAAAATTCAACAACAAGCTCAACTTTGAAAAACACTACGTAATTCAACAATCTCAACATTGAAAAACACCAAAAAATTAAACTGCAACCTCAACATTGAAAAATGCAAAAACGTTTTTAAAAAATCATTGATAACACCAATAAATTCAACAAAAACCTCAATATTGAAAATCACCAACAAATTCAACAACAAACACAACAATGAAAAACATCAAAAAATTCAACAACAACAACCTCAACAATGAAAACATCAAAAAATTCAACAGCAACCTCAACATTGAAAAACGCTAACAATTTAAACAACAACCTCAGCAATGAAAAACACCAAAAAATTCAACAATAAACTAAACAATGAAAAACATCAAAAAATTTAACAGCAACCTTAACATTCAAAAACACCAACAAATTCAACAGAAACCTCAACAATGAAAAACAAAAAAATTCAACAACAACCTCAACTTTGAAAAACACCAACAAATTCAACAACCTCAACATTGAAAAACAGGAACAAATTGAACTGCAACCTCAACATTGAAAAATACAAAAAAGTTTTTAAAAAAACATTGATACCACCAATAAATTCAACAACAACTTCAATATTGATAATCACCAACAAATTCAACAACAACCTCAACAATGAATAACATGAAAAAATTCAACAACAATCTCAACAATGAAAAACAGCAATAAATTCAACAACTTCAACCGTGAAAATGACCAACAAATTTAACAACAACCTCAACATTCAAAAACACCAACAAATTCAACAACTACCTCAACTTTCAAAAACACCATCAAATTCAACAACCTCAATATTGAAAAATACCAACAAATTCAACAACAACCTCAATATTGAAGATCACCAACAAATTTAACAACAACCTCAACATTGCAAAACATCAACAACTTCATCTGCAACCTCAACTTTGAAAAAGACAAAAAAGTTTTAAAAAAAACCATTGATAACACCATTAAATTCAACAACAACCTCAACATTGAAAATCACCATCAAAGTCAAGAACAACCTCAACTTTGCAAAACACCAACAAATTCAACAAAACCTCAACAATGAAAAACACCAAAAAATTCAACAACAACCTCAACTTTGAAAAACACCAGCAAATTCAACAAACTCGACATTGAAAAATCCAACAAATTCAACTGGAACCTCAACTTTGACAAATACAAAAAAGTTTAAAAAAAAACCATTGATAACACCAATAAATTCATCAAAACCACAATATTGAAAATCACCAACAAATTCAACTATAACTTCAACTTTGCAAAACAACAACAAATTCATCAAAAACGTCAACAATGAAAAACACCGAAAAATTCAACAACATCCTCAACTTTGAAAAACACTGAAAAAATCAACAACCTCAACATTGAAAAATACAAAAAAGTTTAAAATAAACATTGATAACACCAATAAATTCAACAACAACCTCAATATTGAAAATCACCAACAAATTCAACAACAACTTCAACAATGAAAAACAACAAAAAATACAATAACAACCTCAAAATTGAAAAACTCTAACAATTTCAACAACAACCTCAACAATGAAAAACACCAAAAAATTCAACAACAAACTCAACAATGAAAAACATCGAAAAATTCAACAACAACCTTAACATTCAAAAACACCAACAAATTCATCAAAAACCTCAACAATGAAAAACACCAAAAAATTCAACAACAACCTCAACATTGAAAAACTCCAACAATTTCAACAACAACCTCAACAATGAAAAACACCAAAAAATTCACCAACAAATTCAACATCGAAAATCACCAACAAATTCAACAACACCCTCAACAATGAAAAACATCAAAAAATTCAAAAACAACCTCAACATTCAAAAACAACAACAAATTCAACTAAAACCTCATCAATGAAAACACCAAAAAATTCAAAAACATTCGCAACATTGAAAAACAACAACAAATTCAATGACAACCTCAATATTGAAAATCACAAACAAATTCAACAACAACCTCAACATTCAAAAACACCAACAAATTCAACAAACCTCAACATTGAAAAACACCAACAAATTCAATGACAACCTCAATATTGAAAATCACAAACAAATTCAACAACAACCTCAACATTCAAAAACACCAACAAATTCAACAAACCTCAACATTGAAAAACACCATCAAATTCAACAACAACCTCAACTTTAATAAATACAAAAAAGTTCAGCAGAAAAGAAATTGATAACACCAACAAAGTCAACAACAACATCAATATTGCATATCACCAACAAAGTCAACTGAAACCTCAACTTGAAAAATACAAAAAATGTTCAAAAAAAATTCATTGATAGCACCAATAAATTCAACAACAAGCTCAATATTGAAAATCACCAACAAAGTCAACAACAACCTCAATTTTGAAAATCACCAACAAATTCAACAACAACCTCATCATTCAAAACACCAACAAATTCAACAAACCTCAACATTGAAAAACATCAACAAATTCAACAACAACCTCAACTTTTAAAATTACAAAAAAGTTCAACGAAAGATAAATTGATAACACCAACAAAGTCAACAACAACCTCAATATTGAATATCACCAACAAAGTCAACTGCAACCTCAACTTTCAAAAATACAATAAAGTTCCAAAAAAAATTGATAACACCAATAAATTCAACAACAAGCTCAATATTGAAAATCACCAACAAAGTCAACAACCTCAACATTGCAAAACACCAACAAATTCAACATCAACCTCAACAATGAAACACACCAAAAAATTCAACAACAACCTCAACTTTGAAAAACACCAACAAATTCAGCAACTTCGACATTGAAAAACAGCAACACATTCAACAGCAACCGCAACTTTGAAAAATACAAAAACGTTCAAAAAATCATTGATAACACCAATAAATTCAAAAACAACCTCAATATTGAAAATCACCAACAAATCCAACAACAACCTCAGCAATGAAAAGCATCAAAAAACTCAACAACAACAACCTCAACAATGAAATCATCAAAAAATTGAACAGCAACCTCAACAATGAATAACGCTAACAATTTCAACAACAACCTCAGAAATGAAAAACACCAAAAAATTCAACAATAAACTAAACAATGAAAAACATCAAAAAATTGAACAGCAACCGTAACATTCAAAAACACCAACAAATACAACAGATACCTCAACAATGAAAAATAAAAAAATTCAACAACAACCTCAACTTTGAAAAACACCAATAAATTCAACAACCTCAACATTGAAAAACACCAACAAATTGAAATGCAAACTCAACATTGAAAAATACAAAAAAGTTTTTAAAAAAACATTGATACCACCAATAAATTCAACAACAACCTCAATATTGAAAATCACCAACAAATTCAACAACAACCTCAACAATGGATAACATGAAAAAATTCAACAACAATCTCCACATTGAAAAACACCAATAAATTCAACAACCTCAACCGTGAAAATCACCAACAAATTCAACAACAACCTCAACATTCAAAAACACCAACAAATTCAACAACTACCTCAACTTTGAAAAACACCAACAAATTCAACAACCTCAACATTGAAAAACACCAACAAATTCAACAACCACCTCAATATTGAAGATCACCAACAAATTTAACAACAACCTCAACATTGCAAAACACGAACAAATTCATCTGCAACCTTAGCTTTGAAAAAGACAAAAAAGTTTTAAAAAAACCATGGAGAACACCATTAAATTCAACAACAACCTCAATATTGAAAATCACCATCAAAGTCAACAACAACTTCAACATTGCAAAAGACCAACAAATTCAACAAAACCTTAACAATGAAAAACACCAAAAAATTCAACAATAACCTCAACTTTGAAAAACACCAGCAAATTCAACAACCTCGACATTGCAAAATCCAACAAATTCAACTGGAACCTCAACTTTGACAAATACAAAAAAGTCCACAAATATACCATTGATAACAAAAATAAATTCAACCAAAACCTCAATATTGAAAATCACCAACAAATTCAACTATAACTTCAACATTGCAAAACAACAACAAATTCATCAAAAACGTCAACAATGAAAAACACCGAAAAATTCAACAACATCCTCAACTTTGAAAAACACTGAAAAAATCAACAACCTCAACATGGAAAAACACAAGCAAATTCAACTGCAACCTCAACATTGAAAAATACAAAAAAGTTTAAAAAAAAACATTTATAACACCAATAAATTCAACAACAACCTCAATATTGAATATCACCAACAAAGTCAACTGAAACCTCAACTTTGAAAAATATAAAAGAGTTCAAAAAAAATCCATTGATAGCACCAATAAATTCAACAACAAGCTCAATATTGAATATCACCAACAAAGTCAACAACAACCTCAATTTTGAAAATCACCAAGAAATTCAACAACAACCTCAACATTCAAAATACCAACAAATTCAACAAACCTCAACATTGAAAAACACCAACAAATTCATCAACAACCTCAACTTTTAAAATTACAAAAAAGTTCAACGAAAGATAAATTGATAACACCAACAAAGTCAACAACAACCTCAATATTGAATATCACCAACAAAGTCAACTGCAACCTCAACTTTCAAAAATACAATAAAGTTCCAAAAAAAATTGATAACACCAATAAATTCAACAACAAGCTCAATATTGAAAATCACCAACAAAGTCAACAACCTCAACATTGCAAAACACCAACAAATTCAACATCAACCTCAACAATGAAAAACACCAAAAAATTCAACAACAACCTCAACTTTGAAAAACACCAACAAATTCAGCAACTTCGACATTGAAAAACACCAACAAATTCAACAGCAACCGCAACTTTGAAAAATACAAAAACGTTCAAAAAAATCATTGATAACACCAATAAATTCAACAACAACCTCAATATTGAAAATCATCAACAGATTCAACAACAACCTCAACATTGCAAAATACCAACAAATTCAACAAAAACCTCAACAATGAAAAACAACGAAAAATTCAACAACAAGCTCAACTTTGAAAAACACTAAGAAATTCAATAACCTCAACATTGAAAAACACCAACAAATTCAACTGCAACCTCTACATTGAAAAATACAAAAACGTTTTTAAAAAATCATTGACAACAGCAATAAATTCAACAAAAACCTCAATATTGAAAATCACCAACTAATCCAAGAAGATCATCAACAATGAAAAGCATCAAAAAACTCAACAACAACAACAACCTCAACAATGAAATCATCAAAGAATTCAACAGCAACCTCAACATTGAATAAGGCTAACAATTTCAACAACAACCTCAGCAATGAATAACACCAAAAAATTCAACAATAAACTAAACAATGAAAACATCAAAAAATTGAACAGCAACCTTAACATTCAAAAACACCAACAAATTCAACAGAAACCTCAACTTTGAAAAACACCAACAAATTCAACAACCTCAACATTGAAAAGCACCAACAAATTGAACTGCAAACTCAACATTGAAAAATACAAAAAAGTTTTTAAAAAAACATTGATACCACCAATAAGTTCAACAACAACCTCAATATTGAAAATCACCAACAAATTCAACAACAGCCTCAACAGGGATAACATGAAAAAATTCAACAACAATCTCCACATTGAAAAACACTAATAAATTCAACAACCTCAACGTGAAAATCACCAACAAATTCAACAACAACCTCAACAATGAAAAACAGCAAAAAATTCAATAGCAACCTCAAAATTGAAAAACTCTAACAATTTCAACAACAACCTCAACAATGAAAAACACCAAAAAATTCAACAATAAACTCAACAATGAAAAACATCGAAAAATTCAACAACAACCTTAACATTCAAAAACACCAACAAATTCATCAAAAACCTCAACAATGAAAAACACCAAAAAAATCAACAACAACCTTAACATTGAAAAACTCCAACAATTTCAACAACAACCTCAACAATGAAAAACACCAAAAAATTCACCAACAAATTCAACAGCGAAAATCACCAACAAATTCAACAACAGCCGCAACAATGATAAACACCAACAATTCAACAACAAACTCAACATTGAAAATCACCAACAAATTCAACAACAACCTCAACAATGAAAAACATCAAAAAATTCAACAACAACCTCAACATTCAAAAACACCAACAAATTCAACTAAAACCTCATCAATGAAAACACCAAAAAATTCAAAAGCATTCGCAGCATTGAAAAACACCAACAAATTCAATGACAACCTCAATATTGAACATCACAAACAAATTCAACAACAACCTCAACATTCAAAAACACCAACAAATTCAACAAACCTCAACATTGAAAAACACCATCAAATTCAACAACAACCTCAACTTTAATAAATACAAAAAAGTTCAGCAGAAAAGAAATTGATAACACCAACAAAGTCAACAACAACCTCAATATTGCATATCACCAACAAAGTCAACTGAAACCTCAACTTGAAAAATACAAAAAAGTTCAAAAAAAATCCATTGATAGCACCAATAAATTCAACAACAAGCTCAATATTGAAAATCACCAACAAAGTCAACAACAACCTCAATTTTGAAAATCACCAACAAATTCAACAACAACCTCATCATTCAAAACACCAACAAATTCAACAAACCTCAACATTGAAAAACACCAACAAATTCAACAACAACCTCAACTTTTTAAATTACAAAAAATTTCAACGAAAGAAAAATTGATAACACCAACAAATTCAACAACATCCTCAATATTGAATATCACCAACAATGTCAACAACCTCAACATTGCAAAACACCAACAAATTCAACATCAACCTCAACAATGAAAAACACCAAAAAATTTAACAACAACCTCAACTTTGAAAAACACCAACAAATTTAGCAACTTCGACATTGAAAAACAGTAACACATTCAACAGCAACCGCAACTTTGAAAAATACAAAAACGTTCAAAAAATCATTGATAACACCAATAAATTGAAAAACTACCTCAATATTGAAAATCACCAACAGATTCAACAACAACCTCAACATTGCAAAATACCAACAAATTCAACAAAAACCTCAACAATGAAAAACAACGAAAAATTCAACAACAAGCTCAACTTTGAAAAACGCTAAGAAATTCAACAACCTCAACATTGAAAAACACCAACAAACTCAACTGCAACCGCAACTTTGAAAAACACAAAAACGTTTTTAAAAAATCATTGATAACATCAAGAAATACAACAAAAACCTCAATATTGAAAATCACCAAATAATCCAACAACAACCTCAGCAATGAAAAGCATCAAAAAACTCAACAACAACCTCAACAATGAAATCATCAAAAAATTCAACAGCAACCTCAACAATGAATAATGCTAACAATTTCAACAACAACCTCAGCAATGAAAAACACCAAAAAATTCAACAATAAACTAAACAATGAATAACATCAAAAAATTCAACAGCAACCTTAACATTCAAAAACATCAACAAATTCAACAGATACCTCAACAATGAAAAACAAAAAAATTCAACAACAACCTCAACAATGAAAAACACCAATATATTCAACAATCTCAACATTGAAAAACACCAACAAATTGAACTGCAAACTCAACATTGAAAAATACAAAAAAGTTTTTAAAAAAACATAGATACCACCAATAAATTCAACAACAACCTCAATATTGAAAATCACCAACAAATTCAACAACAACCTCAACAATGAATAACATGAAAAAATTCAACAACAGTCTCCACATTGAAAAACACCAATAAATTCAACAACCTCAACCGTGAAAATCACCAACAAATTCAACAACAACCTCAACATTCAAAAACACCAACAAATTCAACAACTACCTCAACTTTGAAAAACACCAACAAATTCAACAACCTCAACATTGAAAAACACCAACAAATTATTAACAACCTCAATATTGAAAATCACCATCAAAGTCAACAACAACTTCAACATTGCAAAAGACCAACAAATTCAACAAAACCTTAACAATGAAAAACACCAAAAAATTCAACAACAACCACAACTTTGAAAAACACCAGCAAATTCAACAACCTCGACATTGAAAAATCCAACAAATTCAACTGGAACCTCAACTTTGACAAATACAAAATAGTTCACAAATATACCATTGATAACAAAAATAAATTCAACCAAAACCTCAATATTGAAAATCACCAACAAATTCGACTATAACTTCAACATTGCAAAACAACAACAAATTCATCAAAAACGTCAACAATGAAAAACACCGAAAAATTCAACAACATCCTCAACTTTGAAAAACACTGAAAAAATCAACAACCTCAACATTGAAAAACACAAACAAATTCAACTGCAACCTCAACATTGAAAAATACAAAAAAGTTTAAAAAAAAACATTGATAACACCAATAAATTCAACAACAACCTCAATATTGAATATCACCAACAAATTCAACAACAACCTCAACAATGAAAAACACCAAAAAATTCAATAGCAACCTCAACATTGAAAAACTCTAACAATTTCAACAACAACCTCAACAATGAAAAACACCAAAAAATTCAACAACAAACTCAACAATGAAAAACATCAAAAAATTCAACAACAACCTTAACATTCAAAAAAACACCAACAAATTCATCAAAAACCTCAACAATGAAAAACATCAAAAAATTCAACAACAACCTCAACATTGAAAAACTCCAACAATTTCAACAACAACCTCAACAATGAAAAACACCAAAAAATTCACCAACAAATTCAAAAGCGAAAATCACCAACAAATTCATCAACAACCTCAAATATGATAAAAACCAAAAATTTAACAATAAACTCAACATTGAAAATCAC
Organism: Cetorhinus maximus; assembly: GCF_964194155.1. NCBI lineage: Eukaryota > Metazoa > Chordata > Chondrichthyes > Lamniformes > Cetorhinidae > Cetorhinus > Cetorhinus maximus. Next base: position 485,678 of record NW_027596246.1, on the reverse strand, counting down.
CAACAAATTCAACAACAACCTCAACAATGAAAAACATCAAAAAATTCAACAACAACCTCAACATTCAAAAACACCAACAAATTCAACTAAAACCTCATCAATGAAACACCAAAAAATTCAAAAACATCCGCAACACTGAAAAACACCAACAAATTCAACGACAACCACAATATTGAAAATCACAAACAAATTCAACAACAATCTCAACATTCAAAAACACCAACAAATTCAAAAAACCTTAACATTGAAAAACACCAACAAATTCAACAACAACCTCAACATTTAAAAATACAAAAAAGTTCAACAAAAAAGAAATTGATAACACCAACAAAGTCAACAACAACCTCAATATTGAATATCACCAACAAAGTCAACTGAAACCTCAACTTTGAAAAATATATAAAAGTTCAAAAAAAATCCATTGATAGCACCAATAAATTCAACAACAAGCTCAATATTGAATATCACCAACAAAGTCAACAACAACCTCAATTTTGAAAATAACCAACAAATTCAACAACAACCTCAACATTCAAAACACCAACAAATTCAACAAACCTCAACATTGAAAAACACCAACAAATTCAACAACAACCTCAACTTTTAAAATTACAAAAAAGTTCAACAAAAGAAAAATTGATAACACCAACAATGTCAAAAACAATCTCAATATTGAATATCACCAACAAAGTCAACTGCAACCTCAACTTTTAAAAATACAATAAAGTTCCAAAAAAAATTGATAACACCAATAAATTCAACAACAAGCTCGATATTGAAAATCACCAACAAAGTCAACAACCTCAACATTGCAAAACACCAACAAATTCAACATCAAACTCAACAATGAAAAACACCAAAAAATTCAACAACAACCTCAACTTTGAAAAACACCAACAAATTCAGCAACTTCGACATTGAAAAACACCAACAAATTCAACAGCAACCGCAACTTTGAAAAATACAAAAACGTTCAAAAAAATCATTGATAACACCAATAAATTCAACAACAACCTCAATATTGAAAATCACCAACAGATTCAACAACAACCTCAACATTGCAAAATACCAACAAATTCAACAAAAACCACAACAATGAAAAACAACGAAAAATTCAACAACAAGCTCAACTTTGAAAAACACTGAGAAATTCAATAACCTCAACATTGAAAACCACCAACGAATTCAACTGCAACCTCAACATTGAAAAATACAAAAACGTTTTTAAAAAATCATTGACAACAGCAATAAATTCAACAAAAACCTCAATATTGAAAATCACCAACTAATCCAAGAAAAACATCAACAATGAAAAGCATCAAAAAACTCAACAGCAACAACAACCTCAACAATGAATAACACCAAAAAATTCAACAATAAACTAAACAATGAAAACATCAAAAAAATAAACAGCAACCTTAACATTCAAAAACACCAACAAATTCAACAGAAACCTCATCTTTGAAAAACACTAACAAATTCAACAACCTCAACATTGAAAAGCACCAACAAATTGAACTGCAAACTCAACATTGAAAAATACCAATAAGTTTTTAAAAAAACATTGATACCACCAATAAGTACAACAACAACCTCAATATTGAAAATCACCAACAAATTCAACAACAACCTCAACAATGGATAACATGAAAAAATTCAACAACAATCTCCACATTGAAAAACACCAATAAATTCAACAACCTCAACCGTGAAAATCACCAACAAATTCAACAACAAACTCAACAATGAAAAACATCAAAAAATTCAACAACAACCTTAACATTCAAAAAAACACCAACAAATTCATCAAAAACCTCAACAATGAAAAACATCAAAAAATTCAACAACAACCTCAACATTGAAAAACTCCAACAATTTCAACAACAACCTCAACAATGAAAAACACCAAAAAATTCACCAACAAATTCAAAAGCGAAAATCACCAACAAATTCATCAACAACCTCAACAATGATAAAAACCAAAAATTTAACAATAAACTCAACATTGAAAATCACCAACAAATTCAACAACAACCTCAACAATGAAAAACATCAAAAAATTCAACAACAACCTCAACATTCAAAAACACCAACAAATTCAACTAAAACCTCATCAATGAAACACCAAAAAATTCAAAAACATCCGCAACACTGAAAAACACCAACAAATTCAACGACAACCACAATATTGAAAATCACAAACAAATTCAACAACAATCTCAACATTCAAAAACACCAACAAATTCAAAAAACCTTAACATTGAAAAACACCAACAAATTCAACAACAACCTCAACATTTAAAAATACAAAAAAGTTCAACAAAAAAGAAATTGATAACACCAACAAAGTCAACAACAACCTCAATATTGAATATCACCAACAAAGTCAACTGAAACCTCAACTTTGAAAAATATATAAAAGTTCAAAAAAAATCCATTGATAGCACCAATAAATTCAATAACAAGCTCAATATTGAATATCACCAACAAAGTCAACAACAACCTCAATTTTGAAAATAACCAACAAATTCAACAACAACCTCAACATTCAAAACACCAACAAATTCAACAAACCTCAACATTGAAAAACACCAACAAATTCAACAACAACCTCAACTTTTAAAATTACAAAAAAGTTCAACAAAAGAAAAATTGATAACACCAACAATGTCAAAAACAATCTCAATATTGAATATCACCAACAAAGTCAACTGCAACCTCAACTTTTAAAAATACAATAAAGTTCCAAAAAAAATTGATAACACCAATAAATTCAACAACAAGCTCGATATTGAAAATCACCAACAAAGTCAACAACCTCAACATTGCAAAACACCAACAAATTCAACATCAAACTCAACAATGAAAAACACCAAAAAATTCAACAACAACCTCAACTTTGAAAAACACCAACAAATTCAGCAACTTCGACATTGAAAAACACCAACAAATTCAACAGCAACCGCAACTTTGAAAAATACAAAAACGTTCAAAAAAATCATTGATAACACCAATAAATTCAACAACAACCTCAATATTGAAAATCACCAACAGATTCAACAACAACCTCAACATTGCAAAATACCAACAAATTCAACAAAAACCACAACAATGAAAAACAACGAAAAATTCAACAACAAGCTCAACTTTGAAAAACACTGAGAAATTCAATAACCTCAACATTGAAAACCACCAACGAATTCAACTGCAACCTCAACATTGAAAAATACAAAAACGTTTTTAAAAAATCATTGACAACAGCAATAAATTCAACAAAAACCTCAATATTGAAAATCACCAACTAATCCAAGAAAAACATCAACAATGAAAAGCATCAAAAAACTCAACAGCAACAACAACCTCAACAATGAATAACACCAAAAAATTCAACAATAAACTAAACAATGAAAACATCAAAAAAATAAACAGCAACCTTAACATTCAAAAACACCAACAAATTCAACAGAAACCTCATCTTTGAAAAACACTAACAAATTCAACAACCTCAACATTGAAAAGCACCAACAAATTGAACTGCAAACTCAACATTGAAAAATACCAATAAGTTTTTAAAAAAACATTGATACCACCAATAAGTTCAACAACAACCTCAATATTGAAAATCACCAACAAATTCAACAACAACCTCAACAATGGATAACATGAAAAAATTCAACAACAATCTCCACATTGAAAAACACCAATAAATTCAACAACCTCAACCGTGAAAATCACCAACAAATTCAACAACAAACTCAACATTCAAAAACACCAACAAATTCAACAATTACCTCAACTTTCCAAAACACCAACAAATTCAACAACCTCAACATTGAAAAACACCAACATATTCAACAACAACCTCAATATTGAAGATCACCAACAAATTTAACAACAACCTAAACATTGCAAAACACCAACAAATTCATCTGCAACCTTAGCTTTGAAAAAGACAAAAAAGTTTAAAAAAAACCATTGATAACACCAATAAATTCACCAACAACCTCAATATTGAAAATCACCGTCAAAGTCAAAAACAACCTCAACATTGCATAACACCAACAAATTCAACAAAACCTCAACAATGAAAGACACCAAAAAATTCAACAACAACCTCAACTTTGAAAAACACCAGCAAATTCAACAACCTCGACATTGAAAAACCCCAACAAATACAACTGGAACCTCAACTTTGACAAATACAAAAAAGTTCAAAAAAAAACCATTGATAACACCGGTAAATTCACCAACAACCTCAATATTGAAAATCACCGTCAAAGTCAAAAACAACCTCAACATTGCATAACACCAACAAATTCAACAAAACCTCAACAATGAAAAACACCGAAAAATTCAACAAAATCCTCAACTATGAAAAACACTGAAAAATTCAACAACCTCAACATTGAAAAACACAAACATATTCAACTGCAACCTCAACGTTGAAAAATACAAAAAAGTTTTAAAGAAAACATTGATAACACCAATAAATTCAACAACAACCTCAATATTGAAAATCACCAACAAATTCAACAACAACCTCAACAATGAAAAACATCAAAAAATTCAACAACAACAACCTCAACAATGAAAACCACCAAAAAATTCAATAGCAACCTCAACATTGAAAAACTCTAACAATTTCAACAACAACCTCAACAATGAAAAACACCAAAAAATTCAACAACAAACTCAACAATGAAAAACATCAAAAAATTGAACAACAACCTTAACATTCAAAAACACCAACAAATTCATCAAAAACCTCAACAATGAAAAACACCAAAAAATTCAACAACAACCTCAACATTGAAAAACTCCAACAATTTCAACAACAACTTCAACAATGAAAAACACGAAAAAATTCACTAACAAATTCAACAGCGAAAATCACCAACAAATCCAACAACAACCTCAACAATGATAAACACCAAAAATTCAACAACAAACTCAACAATCAAAACACCAACAAATTCAACAAACCTCAACATTGAAAAACACCAACAAAGTCAACAACAACCTCAATATTGAATATCACCAACAAAGTCAACTGCTACCTCAACTATTAAAAATACAATAAAGTTCAAAAAAAAAATTGATAACACCAATAAATTCAACAACAAGCTCAACAATGAAAAACAGCAAAAAATTCAACAACAACCTCAACTTTGAAAAACATCAACAAATTCAGCAACTTCGACATTGAAAAACAGCAACAAATTCAACAGCAACCGCAACTTTGAAAAATACAAAAACGTTCAAAAAAATCATTGATAACACCAATAAATTCAACAACAACCTCAACATTGCAAATTACCAACAAATTCAACAAAAACCTCAACAATGAAAAACAACGAAAAATTCAACAACAAGCTCAACTTTGAAAAACAATAAGAAATTCAACAACCTCAACATTGAAAAACACCAACAAATTCAACTGAAACATGACATTGAAAAATACAAAAACGTTTTTAAAAAATCATTGATAACAACAATAAATTCAAAAAAAACCTCAATATTGAAAATCACCAACAAATCCAAGAAAAACATTAACAATGAAAAGCATCAAAAAACTCAACAACAACAACCTCAACAATGAAATCATCAAAAAATTCAACAGCAACCACAACATTGAATAACGCTAACAATTTCAACAACAACCTCAGCAATGAAAAACACCAAAACAATTCAACAATAAACTAAACAATGAAAAACATCAAAAAATTGAACAGCAACCTTAACAATCAAAAACACCAACAAATTCAACAGAAACATCAACAATGAAAAACAAAAAAATTCAACAACAACCTCAACTTTGAAAAACACCAACAAATTCAACAACCTCAACATTGAAAAACACCAACAAATTCAACATCAACCTCAATATTGAAGATCACCAACAAATTTAACAACAACCTCAACATTGCAAAACACCAACAAATTCATCTGCAACCTTAGCTTTGAAAAAGACAAAAAAGTTTAAAAAAAACCATGGATAACACCATTAAATTCAACAACAACCTCAGTATTGAAAATCAACATCAAAGTCAACAACAACTTCAACATTGCAAAACAACAACAAATTCAACAAAACCTCAACAATGAAAAACACCAAAAAATTCAGCAACAACCTCAACTTTGAAAAACACCAACAAATTCAGCAACTTCGACATTGAAAAACACCAACAAATTCAACAGCAACCGCAACTTTGAAAAATACAAAAACGTTCAAAAAAATCATTGATAACACCAATAAATTCAACAACAACCTCAATATTGAAAATCATCAACAGATTCAACAACAACCTCAACATTGCAAAATACCAACAAATTCAACAAAAACCTCAACAATGAAAAACAACGAAAAATTCAACAACAAGCTCAACTTTGAAAAACACTAAGAAATTCAATAACCTCAACATTGAAAAACACCAACAAATTCAACTGCAACCTCTACATTGAAAAATACAAAAACGTTTTTAAAAAATCATTGACAACAGCAATAAATTCAACAAAAACCTCAATATTGAAAATCACCAACTAATCCAAGAAAATCATCAACAATGAAAAGCATCAAAAAACTCAACAACAACAACAACCTCAACAATGAAATCATCAAAGAATTCAACAGCAACCTCAACATTGAATAAGGCTAACAATTTCAACAACAACCTCAGCAATGAATAACACCAAAAAATTCAACAATAAACTAAACAATGAAAACATCAAAAAATTGAACAGCAACCTTAACATTCAAAAACACCAACAAATTCAACAGAAACCTCAACTTTGAAAAACACCAACAAATTCAACAACCTCAACATTGAAAAGCACCAACAAATTGAACTGCAAACTCAACATTGAAAAATACAAAAAAGTTTTTAAAAAAACATTGATACCACCAATAAGTTCAACAACAACCTCAATATTGAAAATCACCAACAAATTCAACAACAACCTCAACAGGGATAACATGAAAAAATTCAACAACAATCTCCACATTGAAAATCACTAATAAATTCAACAACCTCAACGTGAAAATCACCAACAAATTCAACAACAACCTCAACAATGAAAAACAGCAAAAAATTCAATAGCAACCTCAAAATTGAAAAACTCTAACAATTTCAACAACAACCTCAACAATGAAAAACACCAAAAAATTCACCAACAAATTCAACAGCGAAAATCACCAACAAATTCAACAACAACCGCAACAATGATAAACACCAACAATTCAACAACAAACTCAACATTGAAAATCACCAACAAATTCAACAACAACCTCAACAATGAAAAACACCAAAAAATTCAACAACAACCTCAACTTTGAAAAACATCAACAAATTCAGCAACTTCGACATTGAAAAACAGCAACAAATTCAACAGCAATCGCAACTTTGAAAAATACAAAAACGTTCAAAAAAATCATTGATAACACCAATAAATTCAACAACAACCTCAACATTGCAAAATACCAACAAATTCAACAAAAACCTCAACAATGAAAAACAACGAAAAATTCAACAACAAGCTCAACTTTGAAAAACAATAAGAAATTCAACAACCTCAACATTGAAAAACACCAACAAATTCAACAACAACCTCAATATTGAAGATCACCAACAAATTTAACAACAACCTCAACATTGCAAAACACCAACAAATTCATCTGCAACCTTAGCTTTGAAAAAGACAAAAAAGTTTAAAAAAAACCATGGATAACACCATTAAATTCAACAACAACCTCAGTATTGAAAATCACCATCAAAGTCAACAACAACTTCAACATTGCAAAACAACAACAAATTCAACAAAACCTCAACAATGAAAAACACCAAAAAATTCAACAACAACCTCAACTTTGAAAAACACCAACAAATTCAGCAACTTCGACATTGAAAAACACCAACAAATTCAACAGCAACCGCAACTTTGAAAAATACAAAAACGTTCAAAAAAATCATTGATAACACCAATAAATTCAACAACAACCTCAATATTGAAAATCACCAACAGATTCAACAACAACCTCAACATTGCAAAATACCAACAAATTCAACAAAAACCTCAACAATGAAAAACAACGAAAAATTCAACAACAAGCTCAACTTTGAAAAAACACTAAGAAATTCAATAACCTCAACATTGAAAAACACCAACGAATTCAACTGCAACCTCAACATTGAAAAATACAAAAACGTTTTTAAAAAATCATTGACAACAGCAATAAATTCAACAAAAACCTCAATATTGAAAATCACCAACTAATCCAAGAAAAACATCAACAATGAAAAGCATCAAAAAACTCAACAGCAACAACAACCTCAACAATGAATAACACCAAAAAATTCAACAATAAACTAAACAATGAAAACATCAAAAAAATAAACAGCAACCTTAACATTCAAAAACACCAACAAATTCAACAGAAACCTCATCTTTGAAAAACACTAACAAATTCAACAACCTCAACATTGAAAAGCACCAACAAATTGAACTGCAAACTCAACATTGAAAAATACCAATAAGTTTTTAAAAAAACATTGATACCACCAATAAGTTCAACAACAACCTCAATATTGAAAATCACCAACAAATTCAACAACAACCTCAACAATGGATAACATGAAAAAATTCAACAACAATCTCCACATTGAAAAACACCAATAAATTCAACAACCTCAACCGTGAAAATCACCAACAAATTCAACAACAAACTCAACATTCAAAAACACCAACAAATTCAACAATTACCTCAACTTTCCAAAACACCAACAAATTCAACAACCTCAACATTGAAAAACACCAACATATTCAACAACAACCTCAATATTGAAGATCACCAACAAATTTAACAACAACCTAAACATTGCAAAACACCAACAAATTCATCTGCAACCTTAGCTTTGAAAAAGACAAAAAAGTTTAAAAAAAACCATTGATAACACCAATAAATTCACCAACAACCTCAATATTGAAAATCACCGTCAAAGTCAAAAACAACTTCAACATTGCATAACACCAACAAATTCAACAAAATTCAACAATGAAAGACACCAAAAAATTCAACAACAACCTCAACTTTGAAAAACACCAGCAAATTCAACAACCTCGACATTGAAAAACCCCAACAAATACAACTGGAACCTCAACTTTGACAAATACAAAAAAGTTCAAAAAAAAACCATTGATAACACTGGTAAATTCACCAACAACCTCAATATTGAAAATCACCGTCAAAGTCAAAAACAACCTCAACATTGCATAACACCAACAAATTCAACAAAACCTCAACAATGAAAAACACCGAAAAATTCAACAAAATCCTCAACTATGAAAAACACTGAAAAATTCAACAACCTCAACATTGAAAAACACAAACATATTCAACTGCAACCTCAACGTTGAAAAATACAAAAAAGTTTTAAAGAAAACATTGATAACACCAATAAATTCAACAACAACCTCAATATTGAAAATCACCAACAAATTCAACAACAACCTCAACAATGAAAAACATCAAAAAATTCAACAACAACAACCTCAACAATGAAAACCACCAAAAAATTCAATAGCAACCTCAACATTGAAAAACTCTAACAATTTCAACAACAACCTCAACAATGAAAAACACCAAAAAATTCAACAACAAACTCAACAATGAAAAACATCAAAAAATTGAACAACAACCTTAACATTCAAAAACACCAACAAATTCATCAAAAACCTCAACAATGAAAAACAACAAAAAATTCAACAACAACCTCAACATTGAAAAACTCCAACAATTTCAACAACAACTTCAACAATGAAAAACACGAAAAAATTCACTAACAAATTCAACAGCGAAAATCACCAACAAATCCAACAACAACCTCAACAATGATAAACACCAAAAATTCAACAACAAACTCAACAATCAAAACACCAACAAATTCAACAAACCTCAACATTGAAAAACACCAACAAAGTCAACAACAACCTCAATATTGAAAATCACCAACTAATCCAAGAAAATCATCAACAATGAAAAGCATCAAAAAACTCAACAACAACAACAACCTCAACAATGAAATCATCAAAGAATTCAACAGCAACCTCAACATTGAATAAGGCTAACAATTTCAACAACAACCTCAGCAATGAATAACACCAAAAAATTCAACAATAAACTAAACAATGAAAACATCAAAAAATTGAACAGCAACCTTAACATTCAAAAACACCAACAAATTCAACAGAAACCTCAACTTTGAAAAACACCAACAAATTCAACAACCTCAACATTGAAAAGCACCAACAAATTGAACTGCAAACTCAACATTGAAAAATACAAAAAAGTTTTTAAAAAAACATTGATACCACCAATAAGTTCAACAACAACCTCAATATTGAAAATCACCAACAAATTCAACAACAACCTCAACAGGGATAACATGAAAAAATTCAACAACAATCTCCACATTGAAAAACACTAATAAATTCAACAACCTCAACGTGAAAATCACCAACAAATTCAACTAAAACCTCATCAATGAAAACACCAAAAAATTCAAAAACATCCGCAACATTGAAAAACACCAACAAATTCAACGACAACCTCAATATTGAAAATCACAAACAAATTCAACAACAACCTCAACATTCAAAAACACCAACAAATTCAACAAACCTCAACATTGAAAAACACCAACAAATTCAACAACAACCTCAACATTTAAAAATACAAAAAAGTTCAACAAAAAAGAAATTGATTACACCAACAAAGTCAACAACAACCTCAATATTGAATATCACCAACAATGTCAACTGAAACCTCAACTTTGAAAAATATAAAAAAGTTCAAAAAAAATCCATTGATAGCACCAATATATTCAACAACAAGCTCAATATTGAATATCACCAACAAAGTCAACAACAACCTCAATTTTGAAAATCACCAACAAATTCAACAACAACCTCAACATTCAACACACCAACAAATTCAACAAACCTCAACATTGAAAAACACCAACAAATTCAACAACAACCTCAACTTTTAAAATTACAAAAAAGTTCAACGAAAGAAAAATTGATAACACCAACAAAGTCAACAACAACCTCAATATTGAATATCACCAACAAAGTCAACTGCTACCTCAACTTTTAAAAATACAATAAAGTTCCAAAAAAAATTGATAACACCAATAAATTCAACAACAAGCTCAATATTGAAAATCACCAACAAAGTCAACAACCTCAACATTGCAAAACACCAACAAATTCAACATCAAACTCAACAATGAAAAACACCAAAAAATTCAACAACAACCTCAACTTTGAAAAACATCAACAAATTCAGCAACTTCGACATTGAAAAACAGCAACAAATTCAACAGCAACCGCAACTTTGAAAAATACAAAAACGTTCAAAAAAATCATTGATAACACCAATAAATTCAACAACAACCTCAACATTGCAAAATACCAACAAATTCAACAAAAACCTCAACAATGAAAAACAACGAAAAATTCAACAACAAGCTCAACTTTGAAAAACAATAAGAAATTCAACAACCTCAACATTGAAAAACACCAACAAATTCAACTGAAACATGACATTGAAAAATACAAAAACGTTTTTAAAAAATCATTGATAACAACAATAAATTCAAAAAAAACCTCAATATTGAAAATCACCAACAAATCCAAGAAAAACATTAACAATGAAAAGCATCAAAAAACTCAACAACAACAACCTCAACCATGAAATCATCAAAAAATTCAACAGCAACCACAACATTGAATAACGCTAACAATTTCAACAACAACCTCAGCAATGAAAAACACCAAAACAATTCAACAATAAACTAAACAATGAAAAACATCAAAAAATTGAACAGCAACCTTAACAATCAAAAACACCAACAAATTCAACAGAAACATCAACAATGAAAAACAAAAAAATTCAACAACAACCTCAACTTTGAAAAACACCAACAAATTCAACAACCTCAACATTGAAAAACACCAACAAATTCAACAACAACCTCAATATTGAAGATCACCAACAAATTTAACAACAACCTCAACATTGCAAAACACCAACAAATTCATCTGCAACCTTAGCTTTGAAAAAGACAAAAAAGTTTAAAAAAAACCATGGATAACACCATTAAATTCAACAACAACCTCAGTATTGAAAATCACCATCAAAGTCAACAACAACTTCAACATTGCAAAACAACAACAAATTCAACAAAACCTCAACAATGAAAAACACCAAAAAATTCAGCAACAACCTCAACTTTGAAAAACACCAGCAAATTACACAACCTCGACATTGCAAAATCCAACAAATTCAACTGGAACCTCAACTTTGACAAATACAAAAAAGTTCAAAAAAAAACCATTGATAACACCAATAAATTCAACCAAAACCTCAATATTGAAAATCACCAACAAATTCAACTATAACTTCAACATTACAAAACAACAACAAATTCATCAAAAACGTCAACAATGAAAAAAACCGAAAAATTCAACAACCTCAACATTGAAAAACACAAACATATTCAACTGCAACCTCAACATTGAAAAATATAAAAAAGTTTAAAAAAATACATTGATAACATAATACATAAATTCAACAACAACCTCAATATTGAAAATCACCAACAATTTCAACACCAACCTCAACAATGAAAAACACCAAAAAATTCAACACCAAACTCAACAATGAATAACATCAAAAAATTCAACAACAACCGTAACATTCAAAAACACCAACAAATTCATCAAAAACCTCAACAATGAAGAACACCAAAAAATTCAACAACAAGCTCAACATTGAAAAACTCCAACAATTTCAACAACAACTTCAACAATGAAAAACACCAAAAAATTCACCAACAAATTCAATAGCGAAAATCACCAACAAATTCAACAACAACCTCAACAATAACAAAAACCAAAAATTTAACAACAAACTCAACATTGAAAATCACCAACAAATTCAACAACAACCTCAACAATGAAAAACATCAAAAAATTCAACAACAACCTCAACATTCAAAAACACCAACAAATTCAACTAAAACCTCATCAATGAAAGCACCAAAAAATTCAAAAACATCCGCAACAATGAAAAACACCAACAAATTCAACGACAACCTCAATATTGAAAATGACAAACAAATTCAACAACAACCTCAACATTCAAAAACACCAGCAAATTCAACAAACGTCAACATTGAAAAACACCAACAAATTCAACAACAACCTCAACTTTTAAAAATACAAAAAAGTTCAACAAAAACGAAATTGATAACACCAACAAAGTCAACAACAACCTGAATATTGAATATCACCAACAAAGTCAACTGAAACCTCAACTTTGAAAAATATAAAAAAGTTCAAAAAAAATCCATTGATAGCACCAATAAATTCAACAACAAGCTCAATATTGAATATCACCAACAAAGTCAACAACAACCTCAATTTTGAAAATCACCAACAAATTCAACAACAACCTCAACATTCAAAACACCAACAAATTCAACAAACCTCAACATTGAAAAACACCAACAAATTCAACAACAACCTCAACTTTTAAAATTACAAAAAAGTTCAACAAACGAAAAATTGATAACATCAACAAAGTCAACAGCAACCTCAATATTGAATTTCACCAACAAAGTCAACTGAAACCTCAACTTTTAAAAATACAATAAAGTTCCAAAAAAAATTGACAACACCAATAAATTCAACAACAAGCTCAATATTGAAAATCACCAACAAAGTCAACAACCTCAACATTGCAAAACACCAACAAATTCAGCATCAACCTCAACAATGAAAAACACCAAAAAATTCAACAACAACCTCAACTTTGAAAAACACCAACAAATTCAGAAACTTCGACATTGAAAAACATCAACAAATTCACCAGCAACCGCAACTTTGAAAAATACAAAAACGTTCAAAAAAATCATTGATAACACCAATAAATTCAACAACAACCTCAATATTGAAAATCACCAACAGATTCAACAACAACCTCAACATTGCAAAATACCAACAAATTCAACAAAAACCTCAACAATGAAAAACAACGAAAAATTCAACAACAAGCTCAACTTTGAAAAACAATAAGAAATTCAATAACCTCAACATTGAACAACACCAACAAATTCAACTCCAACCTCAACATTGAAAAATACAAAAAAGTTTTTTAAAAAATCATTGATAACAGCAATAAATTCAACAAAAACCTCAATATTGAAAATCACCAACAAATCCAAGAAAAACATCAACAATGAAAAGCATCAAAAAACTCAACAACAACAACCTCAACAATGAAACCATCAATAAATTCAACAGCAACCTCAACATTGAACAACGCTAACAATTTCAACCACAACCTCAGCAATGAAAAACACCAAAAAATTCAACAATAAACTAAACAATGAAAAACATCAAAAAATTGAACAGCAACCTTAACATTCAAAAACACCAACAAATTCAACAGAAGCCTCAACAATGAAAAACAAAAAAATTCAACAACAACCTCAACTTTGAAAAACACCAACAAATTCAACAACCTCAACATTGTAAAACACCAACAAATTGAACTGCAAACTCAACATTGAAAAATACAAAAAAGTTTTTAGAAAAACATTGATACCACCAATAAATTCAACAACAACCTCAATATTGAAAATCACCAACAAATTCAACAACAACCTCAACAATGAATAACATGAAAAAATTCAACAACAATCTCCACATTGAAAAACACCAATAAATTCAACCACCTCAACCGTGAAAATCACCAACAAATTCAACAACAACCTCAACATTCAAAAACACCAACAAATTCAACAACTACCTCAACTTTCCAAAACACCAACAAATTCAACAATCTCAACATTGAGAAACACCAACAAATTCAGTAACAACCTCAATATTGAAGATCACCAACAAATTTAACAAAAACCTCAACATTGCAAAACACCAACAAATTCATCTGCAACCTTAGCTTTGAAAAAGACAAAAAAGGTTTAAAAAAAACCATTGATAGCACCAATAAATTCACCAACAACCTCAATATTGAAAATCACCATCAAAGTCAACAACAACCTCAACATTGCAAAACACCAACAAATTCAACAAAACCTCAACAATGAAAAACACCAAAAAATTCAACAACAACCTCAACTTTGAAGAACACCAGCAAATTCAACAACCTCGACTTTGAAAAACCCCAACAAATTCAACAGGAACCCCAACTTTGACAAATACAAAAAAGTTAAAAAAAAAAACCATTGAAAACACCAATAAATTCAACCACAACCTCAATATTGAAACTCACCAACAAATTCAAAAATAATTTCAACATTGCAAAACACCAACAATTTCATCAAAAACGTCAACAATGCAAAACACCGAAAAATTCAACAACATCCTCAACTATGAAAAACACTGAAAAATTCAACAACCTCAACATTGAAAAACACAAACATATTCAACTGCAACCTCAACGTTGAAAAATACAAAAAAGTTTTAAAGAAAACATTGATAACACCAATAAATTCAACAACAACCTCAATATTGAAAATCACCAACAAATTCAACAACAACCTCAACAATGAAAAACATCAAAAAATTCAACAACAACAACCTCAACAATGAAAAACACCAAAAAATTCAACAACAAACTCAACAATGAAAAACATCAAAAAATTGAACAACAACCTTAACATTCAAAAACACCAACAAATTCATCAAAAACCTCAACAATGAAAAACACCAAAAAATTCAACAACAACCTCAACATTGAAAAACTCCATCAATTTCAACAACAACTTCAACAATGAAAAACACGAAAAAATTCACCAACAAATTCAACAGTGAAAATCACCAACAAATCCAACAACAACCTCAACAATGATAAACACCAAAAATTCAACAACAAACTCAGCATTGAAAATCACCAACAAATTCAACAACATCCTCAACAATGAAAAACATCAAAAACTTCAACAACAACCTCAACATTCAAAAGCAACAACAAATTCAACTAATACCTCATCAATGAAAACACCAAAAAATGCAAAAACATCCGCAACATTGAAAAACACCAACAAATTCAACAACAACCTCAATATTGAAAATCACAAACAAATTCAACAACCTCAACATTCAAAATCACCAACAAATTCAACAAACCTCAAAACTGAAAAACACCAACAAATTGAACAACAACCTTAACTTTTATAAATACAAAAAAGTTCAACAAAAAAGAAATTGATAACACCAACAAAGTCAACAACAACCTCAATAATGAATATCACCAACAAAGTCAACTGCAACCTCAACTTTGAAAAATATATAAAAGTTCAAAAAAAATCCATTGATAGCACCAATAAATTCAACAACAAGCTCAATATTGAAAATCACCAACAAACTCAACAACAAACTCAATTTTGAAAATCACCAACAAAGTCAACAACCTCAACATTGCAAAACACCAACAAATTCAGCATCAACCTCAACAATGAAAAACACCAAAAAATTCAACAACAACCTCAACTTTGAAAAACACCAACAAATTCAGAAACTTCGACATTGAAAAACATCAACAAATTCACCAGCAACCGCAACTTTGAAAAATACAAAAACGTTCAAAAAAATCATTGATAACACCAATAAATTCAACAACAACCTCAATATTGAAAATCACCAACAGATTCAACAACAACCTCAACATTGCAAAATACCAACAAATTCAACAAAAACCTCAACAATGAAAAACAACGAAAAATTCAACAACAAGCTCAACTTTGAAAAACAATAAGAAATTCAATAACCTCAACATTGAACAACACCAACAAATTCAACTCCAACCTCAACATTGAAAAATACAAAAAAGTTTTTTAAAAAATCATTGATAACAGCAATAAATTCAACAAAAACCTCAATATTGAAAATCACCAACAAATCCAAGAAAAACATCAACAATGAAAAGCATCAAAAAACTCAACAACAACAACCTCAACAATGAAACCATCAATAAATTCAACAGCAACCTCAACATTGAACAACGCTAACAATTTCAACCACAACCTCAGCAATGAAAAACACCAAAAAATTCAACAATAAACTAAACAATGAAAAACATCAAAACATTGAACAGCAACCTTAACATTCAAAAACACCAACAAATTCAACAGAAGCCTCAACAATGAAAAACAAAAAAATTCAACAACAACCTCAACTTTGAAAAACACCAACAAATTCAACAACCTCAACATTGTAAAACACCAACAAATTGAACTGCAAACTCAACATTGAAAAATACAAAAAAGTTTTTAGAAAAACATTGATACCACCAATAAATTCAACAACAACCTCAATATTGAAAATCACCAACAAATTCAACAACAACCTCAACAATGAATAACATGAAAAAATTCAACAACAATCTCCACATTGAAAAACACCAATAAATTCAACCACCTCAACCGTGAAAATCACCAACAAATTCAACAACAACCTCAACATTCAAAAACACCAACAAATTCAACAACTACCTCAACTTTCCAAAACACCAACAAATTCAACAATCTCAACATTGAGAAACACCAACAAATTCAGTAACAACCTCAATATTGAAGATCACCAACAAATTTAACAAAAACCTCAACATTGCAAAACACCAACAAATTCATCTGCAACCTTAGCTTTGAAAAAGACAAAAAAGGTTTAAAAAAAACCATTGATAGCACCAATAAATTCACCAACAACCTCAATATTGAAAATCACCATCAAAGTCAACAACAACCTCAACATTGCAAAACACCAACAAATTCAACAAAACCTCAACAATGAAAAACACCAAAAAATTCAACAACAACCTCAACTTTGAAGAACACCAGCAAATTCAACAACCTCGACTTTGAAAAACCCCAACAAATTCAACAGGAACCCCAACTTTGACAAATACAAAAAAGTTAAAAAAAAAAACCATTGAAAACACCAATAAATTCAACCACAACCTCAATATTGAAACTCACCAACAAATTCAAAAATAATTTCAACATTGCAAAACACCAACAATTTCATCAAAAACGTCAACAATGCAAAACACCGAAAAATTCAACAACATCCTCAACTATGAAAAACACTGAAAAATTCAACAACCTCAACATTGAAAAACACAAACATATTCAACTGCAACCTCAACGTTGAAAAATACAAAAAAGTTTTAAAGAAAACATTGATAACACCAATAAATTCAACAACAACCTCAATATTGAAAATCACCAACAAATTCAACAACAACCTCAACAATGAAAAACATCAAAAAATTCAACAACAACAACCTCAACAATGAAAAACACCAAAAAATTCAACAACAAACTCAACAATGAAAAACATCAAAAAATTGAACAACAACCTTAACATTCAAAAACACCAACAAATTCATCAAAAACCTCAACAATGAAAAACACCAAAAAATTCAACAACAACCTCAACATTGAAAAACTCCATCAATTTCAACAACAACTTCAACAATGAAAAACACGAAAAAATTCACCAACAAATTCAACAGTGAAAATCACCAACAAATCCAACAACAACCTCAACAATGATAAACACCAAAAATTCAACAACAAACTCAGCATTGAAAATCACCAACAAATTCAACAACATCCTCAACAATGAAAAACATCAAAAACTTCAACAACAACCTCAACATTCAAAAGCAACAACAAATTCAACTAATACCTCATCAATGAAAACACCAAAAAATGCAAAAACATCCGCAACATTGAAAAACACCAACAAATTCAACAACAACCTCAATATTGAAAATCACAAACAAATTCAACAACCTCAACATTCAAAATCACCAACAAATTCAACAAACCTCAAAACTGAAAAACACCAACAAATTGAACAACAACCTTAACTTTTATAAATACAAAAAAGTTCAACAAAAAAGAAATTGATAACACCAACAAAGTCAACAACAACCTCAATAATGAATATCACCAACAAAGTCAACTGCAACCTCAACTTTGAAAAATATATAAAAGTTCAAAAAAAATCCATTGATAGCACCAATAAATTCAACAACAAGCTCAATATTGAAAATCACCAACAAACTCAACAACAAACTCAATTTTGAAAATCACCAACAAAGTCAACAACCTCAACATTGCAAAACACCAACAAATTCAGCATCAACCTCAACAATGAAAAACACCAAAAAATTCAACAACAACCTCAACTTTGAAAAACACCAACAAATTCAGAAACTTCGACATTGAAAAACATCAACAAATTCACCAGCAACCGCAACTTTGAAAAATACAAAAACGTTCAAAAAAATCATTGATAACACCAATAAATTCAACAACAACCTCAATATTGAAAATCACCAACAGATTCAACAACAACCTCAACATTGCAAAATACCAACAAATTCAACAAAAACCTCAACAATGAAAAACAACGAAAAATTCAACAACAAGCTCAACTTTGAAAAACAATAAGAAATTCAATAACCTCAACATTGAACAACACCAACAAATTCAACTCCAACCTCAACATTGAAAAATACAAAAAAGTTTTTTAAAAAATCATTGATAACAGCAATAAATTCAACAAAAACCTCAATATTGAAAATCACCAACAAATCCAAGAAAAACATCAACAATGAAAAGCATCAAAAAACTCAACAACAACAACCTCAACAATGAAACCATCAATAAATTCAACAGCAACCTCAACATTGAACAACGCTAACAATTTCAACCACAACCTCAGCAATGAAAAACACCAAAAAATTCAACAATAAACTAAACAATGAAAAACATCAAAAAATTGAACAGCAACCTTAACATTCAAAAACACCAACAAATTCAACAGAAGCCTCAACAATGAAAAACAAAAAAATTCAACAACAACCTCAACTTTGAAAAACACCAACAAATTCAACAACCTCAACATTGTAAAACACCAACAAATTGAACTGCAAACTCAACATTGAAAAATACAAAAAAGTTTTTAGAAAAACATTGATACCACCAATAAATTCAACAACAACCTCAATATTGAAAATCACCAACAAATTCAACAACAACCTCAACAATGAATAACATGAAAAAATTCAACAACAATCTCCACATTGAAAAACACCAATAAATTCAACCACCTCAACCGTGAAAATCACCAACAAATTCAACAACAACCTCAACATTCAAAAACACCAACAAATTCAACAACTACCTCAACTTTCCAAAACACCAACAAATTCAACAATCTCAACATTGAGAAACACCAACAAATTCAGTAACAACCTCAATATTGAAGATCACCAACAAATTTAACAAAAACCTCAACATTGCAAAACACCAACAAATTCATCTGCAACCTTAGCTTTGAAAAAGACAAAAAAGGTTTAAAAAAAACCATTGATAGCACCAATAAATTCACCAACAACCTCAATATTGAAAATCACCATCAAAGTCAACAACAACCTCAACATTGCAAAACACCAACAAATTCAACAAAACCTCAACAATGAAAAACACCAAAAAATTCAACAACAACCTCAACTTTGAAGAACACCAGCAAATTCAACAACCTCGACTTTGAAAAACCCCAACAAATTCAACAGGAACCCCAACTTTGACAAATACAAAAAAGTTAAAAAAAAAAACCATTGAAAACACCAATAAATTCAACCACAACCTCAATATTGAAACTCACCAACAAATTCAAAAATAATTTCAACATTGCAAAACACCAACAATTTCATCAAAAACGTCAACAATGCAAAACACCGAAAAATTCAACAACATCCTCAACTATGAAAAACACTGAAAAATTCAACAACCTCAACATTGAAAAACACAAACATATTCAACTGCAACCTCAACGTTGAAAAATACAAAAAAGTTTTAAAGAAAACATTGATAACACCAATAAATTCAACAACAACCTCAATATTGAAAATCACCAACAAATTCAACAACAACCTCAACAATGAAAAACATCAAAAAATTCAACAACAACAACCTCAACAATGAAAAACACCAAAAAATTCAACAACAAACTCAACAATGAAAAACATCAAAAAATTGAACAACAACCTTAACATTCAAAAACACCAACAAATTCATCAAAAACCTCAACAATGAAAAACACCAAAAAATTCAACAACAACCTCAACATTGAAAAACTCCATCAATTTCAACAACAACTTCAACAATGAAAAACACGAAAAAATTCACCAACAAATTCAACAGCGAAAATCACCAACAAATCCAACAACAACCTCAACAATGATAAACACCAAAAATTCAACAACAAACTCAACATTGAAAATCATCAACAAATTCAACAACATCCTCAACAATGAAAAACATCAAAAACTTCAACAACAACCTCAACATTCAAAAGCAACAACAAATTCAACTAATACCTCATCAATGAAAACACCAAAAAATGCAAAAACATCCGCAACATTGAAAAACACCAACAAATTCAACAACAACCTCAATATTGAAAATCACAAACAAATTCAACAACCTCAACATTCAAAAACACCAACAAATTCAACAAACCTCAAAACTGAAAAACACCAACAAATTGAACAACAACCTTAACTTTTATAAATACAAAAAAGTTCAACAAAAAAGAAATTGATAACACCAACAAAGTCAACAACAACCTCAATAATGAATATCACCAACAAAGTCAACTGCAACCTCAACTTTGAAAAATATATAAAAGTTCAAAAAAAATCCATTGATAGCACCAATAAATTCAACAACAAGCTCAATATTGAAAATCACCAACAAACTCAACAACAAACTCAATTTTGAAAATCACCAGCAAATTCAACAACAACCTCAACATTCAAAACACCAACAAATTCAACAAACCTCAACATCGAAAAACACCAACAAATTCAACAACAACCTCAACTTTTAAAATTACAAAAAAGTTCAACAAAAGAAAAATTGATAACACCAACAAAGTCAACAACAACCTCAATATTGAATATCACCAACAAAGTCAACTGCAACCTCAACTTTGAAAAACACAATAAAGTTCAAAAATAAAATTGATAACACCAATAAATTCAACAACAAGCTCAATATTGAAAATCACCAACAAAGTCAACAACCTCAACATTGCAAAACACCAACAAATTCAACATCAACCTGAACAATGAAAAACATCGATTAATGCAACAACAACCTCAACTTTGAAAAACACCAACAAATTCAACTACATCGACATTTGAAAACAGCAACAAATTCAACAGCAACCGCAATTTCGAAAAATACAAAGACGTTCAAAAAAATCATTGATAACACCAATAAATTCAACAACAACCTCAATATTGAAAATCACCAACAGATTCAACAACAACCTCAACATTGCAAAACACCAACAAATTCATCAAAAACCTCAACAATGAAAAACAACGAAAAATTCAACAACAAGCTCAACTTTGAAAAGCACGAAGAAATTCAATAACCTCAACACTGAAAAACACCAACAAATTCAACTGCAACCTCAACATTGAAAAATACAAAAATGTTTTTAAAAAATCATTGATAACAGCAATAAATTCAACAAAAACCTCAGTATTGAAAATCACCAACAAATTCAACAAGAACCTCAACAATGAAAAACATCAAAAAATTCAACAACAACAACCTCAACAATGAAAACATCAAAAAATTCAACAGCAACCTCAACATTGAATAACGCTAACAATTTCAGCAACAACCTCAGCAATGAAAAACACCAAAAAACTGATCAACAGAAACCTCAACAATGAAAACACCAAAAAATTCAACAACAACCACAACTTTGAAAAACGCCAACAAATTCAACAACCTCAAAATTTAAAATCACCAACAAATTCATCAACAACCTCAACAATGAAAAACAGCAAAAAATTCAACAAAAACGACCTCAACAATGAAAAACACCAACACATTCAACTATAACCTCAATATTGAAAATCACCAACAAATTCAACAACCACCTCAACAATCAAAAACATAAAAAAATCAACAACAACCTCAACAATGAAAAAGACCATAAAATTCAACAACAACCTCAACATTCAAAAACACCAACAAATTCAACAACAACCTCAATAATGAAAAACACCAAAAAATTCAACAACAACCTCAACATTCAAAAGCACCATCAAATTTAACTAAAATTTCAACAATTAAAAACACCAAAAAATTCAACAACAACCTCAACTTTGAAAAACACCAACAAATTCAACAACAATCTCAACTTTGAAAAACACCAACAAATTCAACAACTACCTCAACAAGGAAAAACACCAAAAAATTCAACAACAACCTCAACTTTGAAAAACACCAACAAATGCCACAACCTCAACATTGAAAAACACCAACAAATTCAACTATTACCTCAACTTTGGAAAACCCCAACAATTTCAAGAACTTCAACATTGAAAAACACCAACAAATTCAACTGCAATCTCAACTTTGAAAAATACAAAAAGTTTTTTAAAAAAACATTGATACCACCAATCAATTCAACAACAACCTCAATATTGAAAAACTCCAACAATTTCAACAACAACCTCAACAATGAAAACATCAAAAAATTCAACAACAGCCTCAACATTCAAAAACACCAACAAATTCAACTAAAACCTCATCAATGAAAACACCAAAAAATTCAAAAACATCAGCAACATTGAAAAACACCAACAAATTCAACGACAACCTCAATATTGAAAATCACAAACAAATTCAACAACAACCTCAACATTCAAAAACACCAACAAATTCAACAAATCTCAACACTGAAAAACACCAACAAATTCATGAACAACCTCAACTTTTAAAAATACAAAAAAGTTCAACAAAAAAGAAATTGATAACACCAACAAAGTCAACAACAACCTCAATATTGAATATCACCAACAAAGTCAACTGAAACCTCAACTTTGAAAAATACAAAAAAGTTCATAAAATAATCCATTTATAGCACCAATAAATTCAACAACAAGCTCAATATTGAAAATCACCAAAAAAAGTCAACAACAACCTCAATTTTGAAAATCACCAGCAAATTCAACAACAACCTCAACATTCAAACACCAACAAATTCAGCAAACCTCAACATTGAAAAACACCAACAAATTCAACAACAACCTCAACTTTTAAAATTACAACAATGTTCAACAAAGAAAAATTGATAAAACCAACAAAATCAACAACAACCTCAATATTGAATATCACCAACAAAATCAACAACACCCTCAACAATGAATAACATCAAAAAATTCAACAACAACCGCAACAATGAAAAACACCAAAAAATACAACAACAACCTCAACTTTGAAAAACACCAACAGATTCAACAACCTCAACATTCGAAAATACCAACAAATTCAACAACAACATCCACATTGAAAAAAACACCAACAAATTCAACAACAACCTCAATATTGAATATCACCAACAAATTCAATAACAACCTCTGCTTTGAAAAACACCAACAAATTCAACAACCTCAACATTGAAAAACACCAACAAATTCAACAACAACCTCAACTTTCAAAAATACAAAAAGGTTCAACAAAATAAAAATTGATAACACCAACAAATTCAACAACAACCTCAATATTGAAAATCACCAAAAAATTCAACAACAACCTCAACAATGAAAAACATCAAAAAATTCAACAACAACAACCTCAACAATGAAAAACTTCAAAAAATTCAACAACAACCTCAACATTCAAAAACAACAACAAATTCAACAAAAACCTCCACAATGAAGAACACCAAAAAATTCAACAAAATCCTCAACTTAAAAAATCACCAACAAATTCAACAGCCCCAAGATTGAAAAACACCTACAAATTCAACAACAGCCTCAATATTGAAAATCACCAACAAATTCACCAACCGCCTCAACATGGCAAAACACCAGCAAGTTCAACTGCTACCTCAACTTTGCAATATACAAAAAAGTTAAAAAAAACCATTGATAACACCAATAAATTCAACAACAACCGCAACAATAAAAAACACCAAAAAATTAAACAACAACCTCAACTTTGAAAAACACCAACAAATTCAACAATCTCAACATTGAAAAACACCAACAAATTCAGCTGCAAACTCAACTTTGAAAAATACAAAAAGTTCAAAAAAACCATTGATAATACGAATAAATTCAACAACAACCTGAGTATTTAATATCACCAACAAATTGAACAACAACCTCAACAATGAATAACATCCAAAAATCAACAACAACAACCTCAACATTGAAAAACACCAACTGATTCAACGAAAACCTCAATTTTGAAAATCACCAACAAATTCAACAACAACATCAACAATGAAAACACCAAAAAATTCAACAACAACCACAACTTTGAAAAACACCAACAAATGCAACACCCTCAACATTAAAAAAACAGCAACAATTACAACATCAACCTCAACTTTGAATAGTACAAATAGATTCAAATAAAAACACTGAATGCACCAATAAATTCAACAACAACCTCAATATTGAAAATCACCATCAAATTCAACAACAGCCTCAACATTGAAAAACACCAAAATATTCAACAAAAACCTCAAATTTGTAAAACAACAACAAATTCAAAAACCTCAACATTGAAAAACACCAAACAATTCAACAACAAACTCAACATTGAAAATCACCAACAAATTCAACAACAACTTCAACAATGAAAAACACTAAAAAATTCAACAACAACCTCAACATTCACAAACACCAAGAAATTCAACAAAAACCTCAACAATGAAAAACACCAAAAAATTCAACAACAACCACAACTTTGAAAAAAACCAAGAAATTCAACAACCTCAATATTGAAAATCACCAACAAATTCATCAACAACCTCAACAATGAAAAACAGCAAAAAATTCAACAACAATGACCTCAACAATGAAAAACACCAAAAAATTCAACAGTAACTTCAAATTGAAAAACTCCAACACTTTCAACAACAACCTCAACAATTAAAAACACCAAAATATTCAACAACAAACTCAACATTGAAAATAACCAACAAATTCAACAACAACCTAAACAATGAAAAACGGCAAAGAATTCACCATCAACCTCAACTTTGATAAACACCAAAAAATTCAAAAACCTCAACATGGAAAAACACCAACAAATTCAACAACCTCAACATTGAAAAACACCAACAAATTCATGAACAACCTCAACTTTTAAAACTACAAAAATGTTCAACAAAATAAAAATTGACAACACCAACAAATTCAACAACATCCTCAATATTGAAAATCACCAACAAATTAAACAACACCCTCAACGATGAAAAATATCAAAAAATTCAACAACAACCTCAACATTCAAAAACAACAACAAATTCAACATAAACCTCAACAATGAAATGCACCAAAAAATTCAACAACAAACTCAACTTTGAAAAACATCCTCAAATACAACCAAAATCTCAACAATGAAAAACATCAAAAAATTCAACATCAACCTCAACATTCCAAAACACAAACAAATTCAACAGCACCCTCAACATTGAAAAACACCAACAAATTCAGCTGCAACCTCAACTTTGAATAATACAAAAAGATTCAAAAAAAAACATTGAATGCACCAATAAATTCAACAACAACCTCAATATTGAAAATCACCATCAAATTCAACAAAAGCCTCAACATTGAAAAACACCAAAATATTCAACAAAAACCTCAACTTTGTAAAACAACAACAAATTCAAAAACCTGAACATTGAAAAACACCAAACAATTCAACAACAAACTCAACATTGAAAATCACCAACAAATTCAACAACAACCTCAACTTTTAAAATTACAACAATGTTCAACAAAGAAAAATTGATAAAACCAACAAAATCAACAACAACCTCAATATTGAATATCACCAACAAAATCAACAACACCCTCAACAATGAATAACATCAAAAAATTCAACAACAACCGCAACAATGAAAAACACCAAAAAATACAACAACAACCTCAACTTTGAAAAACACCAACAGATTCAACAACCTCAACATTCGAAAATACCAACAAATTCAACAACAACATCCACATTGAAAAAAACACCAACAAATTCAACAACAACCTCAATATTGAATATCACCAACAAATTCAATAACAACCTCTGCTTTGAAAAACACCAACAAATTCAACAACCTCAACATTGAAAAACACCAACAAATTCAACAACAACCTCAACTTTCAAAAATACAAAAAGGTTCAACAAAATAAAAATTGATAACACCAACAAATTCAACAACAACCTCAATATTGAAAATCACCAAAAAATTCAACAACAACCTCAACAATGAAAAACATCAAAAAATTCAACAACAACAACCTCAACAATGAAAAACTTCAAAAAATTCAACAACAACCTCAACATTCAAAAACAACAACAAATTCAACAAAAACCTCCACAATGAAGAACACCAAAAAATTCAACAAAATCCTCAACTTAAAAAATCACCAACAAATTCAACAGCCCCAAGATTGAAAAACACCTACAAATTCAACAACAGCCTCAATATTGAAAATCACCAACAAATTCACCAACCGCCTCAACATGGCAAAACACCAGCAAGTTCAACTGCTACCTCAACTTTGCAATATACAAAAAAGTTAAAAAAAACCATTGATAACACCAATAAATTCAACAACAACCGCAACAATAAAAAACACCAAAAAATTAAACAACAACCTCAACTTTGAAAAACACCAACAAATTCAACAATCTCAACATTGAAAAACACCAACAAATTCAGCTGCAAACTCAACTTTGAAAAATACAAAAAGTTCAAAAAAACCATTGATAATACGAATAAATTCAACAACAACCTGAGTATTTAATATCACCAACAAATTGAACAACAACCTCAACAATGAATAACATCCAAAAATCAACAACAACAACCTCAACATTGAAAAACACCAACTGATTCAACGAAAACCTCAATTTTGAAAATCACCAACAAATTCAACAACAACATCAACAATGAAAACACCAAAAAATTCAACAACAACCACAACTTTGAAAAACACCAACAAATGCAACACCCTCAACATTAAAAAAACAGCAACAATTACAACATCAACCTCAACTTTGAATAGTACAAATAGATTCAAATAAAAACACTGAATGCACCAATAAATTCAACAACAACCTCAATATTGAAAATCACCATCAAATTCAACAACAGCCTCAACATTGAAAAACACCAAAATATTCAACAAAAACCTCAAATTTGTAAAACAACAACAAATTCAAAAACCTCAACATTGAAAAACACCAAACAATTCAACAACAAACTCAACATTGAAAATCACCAACAAATTCAACAACAACTTCAACAATGAAAAACACTAAAAAATTCAACAACAACCTCAACATTCACAAACACCAAGAAATTCAACAAAAACCTCAACAATGAAAAACACCAAAAAATTCAACAACAACCACAACTTTGAAAAAAACCAAGAAATTCAACAACCTCAATATTGAAAATCACCAACAAATTCATCAACAACCTCAACAATGAAAAACAGCAAAAAATTCAACAACAATGACCTCAACAATGAAAAACACCAAAAAATTCAACAGTAACTTCAAATTGAAAAACTCCAACACTTTCAACAACAACCTCAACAATTAAAAACACCAAAATATTCAACAACAAACTCAACATTGAAAATAACCAACAAATTCAACAACAACCTAAACAATGAAAAACGGCAAAGAATTCACCATCAACCTCAACTTTGATAAACACCAAAAAATTCAAAAACCTCAACATGGAAAAACACCAACAAATTCAACAACCTCAACATTGAAAAACACCAACAAATTCATGAACAACCTCAACTTTTAAAACTACAAAAATGTTCAACAAAATAAAAATTGACAACACCAACAAATTCAACAACATCCTCAATATTGAAAATCACCAACAAATTAAACAACACCCTCAACGATGAAAAATATCAAAAAATTCAACAACAACCTCAACATTCAAAAACAACAACAAATTCAACATAAACCTCAACAATGAAATGCACCAAAAAATTCAACAACAAACTCAACTTTGAAAAACATCCTCAAATACAACCAAAATCTCAACAATGAAAAACATCAAAAAATTCAACATCAACCTCAACATTCCAAAACACAAA
The DNA here is from genome assembly GCF_964194155.1 of Cetorhinus maximus. Taxonomy (NCBI): domain Eukaryota; kingdom Metazoa; phylum Chordata; class Chondrichthyes; order Lamniformes; family Cetorhinidae; genus Cetorhinus; species Cetorhinus maximus. The sequence continues at coordinate 456,412 of NW_027596246.1, read as the reverse complement.
CAAATTCAACAGCACCCTCAACATTGAAAAACACCAACAAATTCAGCTGCAACCTCAACTTTGAATAATACAAAAAGATTCAAAAAAAAACATTGAATGCACCAATAAATTCAACAACAACCTCAATATTGAAAATCACCATCAAATTCAACAAAAGCCTCAACATTGAAAAACACCAAAATATTCAACAAAAACCTCAACTTTGTAAAACAACAACAAATTCAAAAACCTGAACATTGAAAAACACCAAACAATTCAACAACAAACTCAACATTGAAAATCACCAACAAATTCAACAACAACTTCAACAATGAAAAACACAAAAAAAATTCAACAACAACCTCAACATTCACAAACACCAACAAATTCAACAAAAACCTCAACAATGAAAAACACCAAAAAATTCAACAACAAAATCAACTTTGAAAAACACCGAAAAATTCAACAACCTCAACATTGAAAAACTCCAACAATTTCAACAACAGCATTAACAATGAAATACACCAAAAAATTGAACAACAACCTCAACATTCAAAAACTCCGAAAAATTCAACAACAACCTCAACTTTGAAAAACACCAACAAATTCAACAACAACCTCAGCAATGAAAAATATCAAAAAATTCAACAACAACCTCAACAATGATAAACACCAAAAAATTCAACAACAACCTCAACAATGAAAAGCAGCAAAGTAATAAATAAAAACCTCAACAGTGAAAAGCTCCAACAATTTCAACAACTACCGCAAAAACGAAAAACACCAATAACTTCAACAACAAACTCCACATTGAAAATCACCATCAAATTCAACAAAAATCTCAACAATGATAAACATCAATAAATACAACATCAAACTCAACATTCCAAAACACGAACAAATTCAACAAAAACCTCAACAATGATAAACACCAAAAAATTCAACAACAACCTCAACAATGAAAAGCAGCGAAGTAATAAATAAAAACCTCAACAGTGAAAAACCCCAACAATTTCAACAACTACTGCAAAAATGAAAATCACCAATAAATTCAACAACAAACTCAACATTGAAAATCACCATCAAATTCAACAAAAACCTCAACAATGAAATCAACAAAAAATTCAACAACAACCACAACTTTGACAAACACCAACAAATTCAACAACCTCAATATTGAAAATCACCAACAAATTCACCAACAAACTAAACAATGAAAAACAGCAAAAAATTCAACAACAACGACCTCAACAATGAAAAACACCAAAAAATTCAACAACAACCTCAAATTGAAAAACTCCAACACTTTCACCAACAATTTCAACAACAACCTCAACAATGAAAAACATGAAAAAATTCAACAACAACCTCAATTTTCAAAAACAACAACCAGTTCAACATAAACCTAAACAATAAAAAACACCAAAAAATTCAACAACAACCTGAACTTTGATAAACACCAAAAAATTCAACAAAAACCACAACATGGAAAAACACCAACAAATTCAACAACCTCAATATTGAAAAACACCAACAAATTCAAGAACAACCTCAACATTGAAAAACTCCAACAAATTCAACAACAACCTCAACAATGAAGTACACCAAAAAATTCAACAACAACAACCTCAACAATGATAAACACCAACAAATTCATCAACAACCTCAACAATGAAAAACAGCAAACAATTCAACAACAACGACCTCAACAATGAAAAACACCAAAAAATTCAATAACAACCTCAAATTGAAAAACTCCAACACTTTCAACAACAACCTCAACAATTAAAAACACCAAAATATTCAACAACAAACTCAACATTGAAAATAACCAACAATTTCAACAACAACCTCAACAATGAAAAACATGAAAAAATTCAACAACAACCTCAATATTCAAAAACAACAACAAGTTCAACAAAAACCTAAACAATGAAAAACACCAAAAAATTCACCAACAACCTCAACTTTGATAAACACCAAAAAATTCAAAATCCTCAACATGGAAAAACACCAACAAATTCAACAACCTCAACATTGAAAAACACCAACAAATTCAACAACAACCTCAACTTTTAAAAATACAAAAAGGTTCAACAAAATAAAAATTGACAACAACAACAAATTCAACAACAACCTCAATATTGAAAATCACCAACAAATTCAACAGCACCCTCAACGATGAAAAACATCAAAAAATTCAACAACAACCTCAGAAATGTAAGAGACCAAAAAATTCAACAACAACCTCAACATTCAAAAACAACAACAAATTCAACATAAACCACAACAATGAAATACACCAAAAAATTCAACAACAAACTCAACTTTGAAAAACGTCCTCAAATACAACCAAAATTTCAACAATGAAAAACATGAAGAAATTCAACATCAACCTCAACATTCCAAAACACTAACAAATTCAACAACAACCTCAACAATCAAAAACACCAAAAAATTCAACAACAACCTCAACATTCAAAAACACCATCAAATTTTACTAAAACCTCAACAATTAAAATCACCAAAAAATTCAACAACAACCTCAACTTTGAAAAACATCAACAAATTCAGCAACCTCAACATTGAAAAACACCAACAAATTCAAGAACAACCTCAACGTTGAAAAACTCCAACAAATTCAACAACAACCTCAACAATGAAATAAACCAAAAAATTCAACAACAACCTCATCAATGATAAACGCCAAAAAATTTAACAAAAACCTCAACAATAAAAAACAGCGAAATTATCAATATAACCTCAACATTGAAAAACTCCAACAATTTCAACAACTACCGCAAAAATGTAAAAGACCACAAAATTCAACAAAAATCTCAACAATGATAAACAACAATAAATTCAACATCAATCTCAACATTCCAAAACACCAACAAATTCAACAAAAAATCCAACAATGAAAACACCAAAAAATTCAACAACAATCTCAACTTTGAAAAACACCAACAAATTCAACTATAACCTCAATATTGAAAATCACCAACAAATTCAACAACAACCTCAACAATGAAAAACACCAACAAGTTCAACAAAAGCCGCAACAATGAAATACACCAAAAAATTCATCAACAACCTCAACATTAAAAAAACTCCAAGATATTCAGCAAAACCTCAACAATGAAAAGCACCGAAAAATTCAACAACAACTTCAACTTTGAAAAACACCAACAAATTCAACTGCAACCTCAACTTTGAAAACTACAAAAAAGTTCAAAAAAAACCATTGATAACACCAATAAATTCAACAACAACCTCAATATTGAAAATCGCCAACAAAGTCAACAACAATTTCAACATTGCAAAACACCAACAAATTCAACAACAACCTCAACAATGAAAAAATGCAACAAATTCAACAACAACCACAACAATGAATATCACCAAAATATTCAACGAAAAACTCAACATTCAAAAACACCAACAAATTCAACAAAAACCTCAACAATGAAAAACACCAAAAAATTCAACAACAACCTGAACTTTGAAAAACACCATCAGATTCAACAACCTCAACATTCAAAACAACCAACAAATTCAACATCAACCTGAACAATGAAAAACACCAAAAATTTGAAAAACTTCCTCAACTTTCAAAAACACCAACATATTTAACATCCTCGACATTGAAAAACTCCAAGACATTCAACAAAACCTCAACAGTGAATAACACCAAATAATTCAACAACAACTTCAACTTTGAAAAACACCAAAAAATTCAACAGCAACCTCAACATTCAAAAACACCAACAAATTCAACAAAATCCTCAACAATTAAAAACAACGAAAAATTCAACAACAAGCTCAACTTTGAAAAGCACGAAGAAATTCAATAACCTCAACACTGAAAAACACCAACAAATTCAACTGCAACCTCAACATTGAAAAATACAAAAATGTTTTTAAAAAATCATTGATAACAGCAATAAATTCAACAAAAACCTCAGTATTGAAAATCACCAACAAATTCAACAAGAACCTCAACAATGAAAAACATCAAAAAATTCAACAACAACAACCTCAACAATGAAAACATCAAAAAATTCAACAGCAACCTCAACATTGAATAACGCTAACAATTTCAGCAACAACCTCAGCAATGAAAAACACCAAAAAACTGATCAACAGAAACCTCAACAATGAAAACACCAAAAAATTCAACAACAACCACAACTTTGAAAAACGCCAACAAATTCAACAACCTCAAAATTTAAAATCACCAACAAATTCATCAACAACCTCAACAATGAAAAACAGCAAAAAATTCAACAAAAACGACCTCAACAATGAAAAACACCAACACATTCAACTATAACCTCAATATTGAAAATCACCAACAAATTCAACAACCACCTCAACAATCAAAAACATAAAAAAATCAACAACAACCTCAACAATGAAAAAGACCATAAAATTCAACAACAACCTCAACATTCAAAAACACCAACAAATTCAACAACAACCTCAATAATGAAAAACACCAAAAAATTCAACAACAACCTCAACATTCAAAAGCACCATCAAATTTAACTAAAATTTCAACAATTAAAAACACCAAAAAATTCAACAACAACCTCAACTTTGAAAAACACCAACAAATTCAACAACAATCTCAACTTTGAAAAACACCAACAAATTCAACAACTACCTCAACAAGGAAAAACACCAAAAAATTCAACAACAACCTCAACTTTGAAAAACACCAACAAATGCCACAACCTCAACATTGAAAAACACCAACAAATTCAACTATTACCTCAACTTTGGAAAACCCCAACAATTTCAAGAACTTCAACATTGAAAAACACCAACAAATTCAACTGCAATCTCAACTTTGAAAAATACAAAAAGTTTTTTAAAAAAACATTGATACCACCAATCAATTCAACAACAACCTCAATATTGAAAAACTCCAACAATTTCAACAACAACCTCAACAATGAAAACATCAAAAAATTCAACAACAGCCTCAACATTCAAAAACACCAACAAATTCAACTAAAACCTCATCAATGAAAACACCAAAAAATTCAAAAACATCAGCAACATTGAAAAACACCAACAAATTCAACGACAACCTCAATATTGAAAATCACAAACAAATTCAACAACAACCTCAACATTCAAAAACACCAACAAATTCAACAAATCTCAACACTGAAAAACACCAACAAATTCATGAACAATCTCAACTTTTAAAAATACAAAAAAGTTCAACAAAAAAGAAATTGATAACACCAACAAAGTCAACAACAACCTCAATATTGAATATCACCAACAAAGTCAACTGAAACCTCAACTTTGAAAAATACAAAAAAGTTCATAAAATAATCCATTTATAGCACCAATAAATTCAACAACAAGCTCAATATTGAAAATCACCAAAAAAAGTCAACAACAACCTCAATTTTGAAAATCACCAGCAAATTCAACAACAACCTCAACATTCAAACACCAACAAATTCAGCAAACCTCAACATTGAAAAACACCAACAAATTCAACAACAACCTCAACTTTTAAAATTACAACAATGTTCAACAAAGAAAAATTGATAAAACCAACAAAATCAACAACAACCTCAATATTGAATATCACCAACAAAATCAACAACACCCTCAACAATGAATAACATCAAAAAATTCAACAACAACCGCAACAATGAAAAACACCAACAGATTCAACAACCTCAACATTCGAAAATACCAACAAATTCAACAACAACATCCACATTGAAAAAAACACCAACAAATTCAACAACAACCTCAATATTGAATATCACCAACAAATTCAATAACAACCTCTGCTTTGAAAAACACCAACAAATTCAACAACCTCAACATTGAAAAACACCAACAAATTCAACAACAACCTCAACTTTCAAAAATACAAAAAGGTTCAACAAAATAAAAATTGATAACACCAACAAATTCAACAACAACCTCAATATTGAAAATCACCAAAAAATTCAACAACAACCTCAACAATGAAAAACATCAAAAAATTCAACAACAACAACCTCAACAATGAAAAACTTCAAAAAATTCAACAACAACCTCAACATTCAAAAACAACAACAAATTCAACAAAAACCTCCACAATGAAGAACACCAAAAAATTCAACAAAATCCTCAACTTAAAAAATCACCAACAAATTCAACAGCCCCAAGATTGAAAAACACCTACAAATTCAACAACAGCCTCAATATTGAAAATCACCAACAAATTCACCAACCGCCTCAACATGGCAAAACACCAGCAAGTTCAACTGCTACCTCAACTTTGCAATATACAAAAAAGTTAAAAAAAACCATTGATAACACCAATAAATTCAACAACAACCGCAACAATAAAAAACACCAAAAAATTAAACAACAACCTCAACTTTGAAAAACACCAACAAATTCAACAATCTCAACATTGAAAAACACCAACAAATTCAGCTGCAAACTCAACTTTGAAAAATACAAAAAGTTCAAAAAAACCATTGATAATACGAATAAATTCAACAACAACCTGAGTATTTAATATCACCAACAAATTGAACAACAACCTCAACAATGAATAACATCCAAAAATCAACAACAACAACCTCAACATTGAAAAACACCAACTGATTCAACGAAAACCTCAATTTTGAAAATCACCAACAAATTCAACAACAACATCAACAATGAAAACACCAAAAAATTCAACAACAACCACAACTTTGAAAAACACCAACAAATGCAACACCCTCAACATTAAAAAAACAGCAACAATTACAACATCAACCTCAACTTTGAATAGTACAAATAGATTCAAATAAAAACACTGAATGCACCAATAAATTCAACAACAACCTCAATATTGAAAATCACCATCAAATTCAACAACAGCCTCAACATTGAAAAACACCAAAATATTCAACAAAAACCTCAAATTTGTAAAACAACAACAAATTCAAAAACCTCAACATTGAAAAACACCAAACAATTCAACAACAAACTCAACATTGAAAATCACCAACAAATTCAACAACAACTTCAACAATGAAAAACACTAAAAAATTCAACAACAACCTCAACATTCACAAACACCAAGAAATTCAACAAAAACCTCAACAATGAAAAACACCAAAAAATTCAACAACAACCACAACTTTGAAAAAAACCAAGAAATTCAACAACCTCAATATTGAAAATCACCAACAAATTCATCAACAACCTCAACAATGAAAAACAGCAAAAAATTCAACAACAATGACCTCAACAATGAAAAACACCAAAAAATTCAACAGTAACTTCAAATTGAAAAACTCCAACACTTTCAACAACAACCTCAACAATTAAAAACACCAAAATATTCAACAACAAACTCAACATTGAAAATAACCAACAAATTCAACAACAACCTAAACAATGAAAAACGGCAAAGAATTCACCATCAACCTCAACTTTGATAAACACCAAAAAATTCAAAAACCTCAACATGGAAAAACACCAACAAATTCAACAACCTCAACATTGAAAAACACCAACAAATTCATGAACAACCTCAACTTTTAAAACTACAAAAATGTTCAACAAAATAAAAATTGACAACACCAACAAATTCAACAACATCCTCAATATTGAAAATCACCAACAAATTAAACAACACCCTCAACGATGAAAAATATCAAAAAATTCAACAACAACCTCAACATTCAAAAACAACAACAAATTCAACATAAACCTCAACAATGAAATGCACCAAAAAATTCAACAACAAACTCAACTTTGAAAAACATCCTCAAATACAACCAAAATCTCAACAATGAAAAACATCAAAAAATTCAACATCAACCTCAACATTCCAAAACACAAACAAATTCAACAGCACCCTCAACATTGAAAAACACCAACAAATTCAGCTGCAACCTCAACTTTGAATAATACAAAAAGATTCAAAAAAAAACATTGAATGCACCAATAAATTCAACAACAACCTCAATATTGAAAATCACCATCAAATTCAACAAAAGCCTCAACATTGAAAAACACCAAAATATTCAACAAAAACCTCAACTTTGTAAAACAACAACAAATTCAAAAACCTGAACATTGAAAAACACCAAACAATTCAACAACAAACTCAACATTGAAAATCACCAACAAATTCAACAACAACCTCAACTTTTAAAATTACAACAATGTTCAACAAAGAAAAATTGATAAAACCAACAAAATCAACAACAACCTCAATATTGAATATCACCAACAAAATCAACAACACCCTCAACAATGAATAACATCAAAAAATTCAACAACAACCGCAACAATGAAAAACACCAAAAAATACAACAACAACCTCAACTTTGAAAAACACCAACAGATTCAACAACCTCAACATTCGAAAATACCAACAAATTCAACAACAACATCCACATTGAAAAAAACACCAACAAATTCAACAACAACCTCAATATTGAATATCACCAACAAATTCAATAACAACCTCTGCTTTGAAAAACACCAACAAATTCAACAACCTCAACATTGAAAAACACCAACAAATTCAACAACAACCTCAACTTTCAAAAATACAAAAAGGTTCAACAAAATAAAAATTGATAACACCAACAAATTCAACAACAACCTCAATATTGAAAATCACCAAAAAATTCAACAACAACCTCAACAATGAAAAACATCAAAAAATTCAACAACAACAACCTCAACAATGAAAAACTTCAAAAAATTCAACAACAACCTCAACATTCAAAAACAACAACAAATTCAACAAAAACCTCCACAATGAAGAACACCAAAAAATTCAACAAAATCCTCAACTTAAAAAATCACCAACAAATTCAACAGCCCCAAGATTGAAAAACACCTACAAATTCAACAACAGCCTCAATATTGAAAATCACCAACAAATTCACCAACCGCCTCAACATGGCAAAACACCAGCAAGTTCAACTGCTACCTCAACTTTGCAATATACAAAAAAGTTAAAAAAAACCATTGATAACACCAATAAATTCAACAACAACCGCAACAATAAAAAACACCAAAAAATTAAACAACAACCTCAACTTTGAAAAACACCAACAAATTCAACAATCTCAACATTGAAAAACACCAACAAATTCAGCTGCAAACTCAACTTTGAAAAATACAAAAAGTTCAAAAAAACCATTGATAATACGAATAAATTCAACAACAACCTGAGTATTTAATATCACCAACAAATTGAACAACAACCTCAACAATGAATAACATCCAAAAATCAACAACAACAACCTCAACATTGAAAAACACCAACTGATTCAACGAAAACCTCAATTTTGAAAATCACCAACAAATTCAACAACAACATCAACAATGAAAACACCAAAAAATTCAACAACAACCACAACTTTGAAAAACACCAACAAATGCAACACCCTCAACATTAAAAAAACAGCAACAATTACAACATCAACCTCAACTTTGAATAGTACAAATAGATTCAAATAAAAACACTGAATGCACCAATAAATTCAACAACAACCTCAATATTGAAAATCACCATCAAATTCAACAACAGCCTCAACATTGAAAAACACCAAAATATTCAACAAAAACCTCAAATTTGTAAAACAACAACAAATTCAAAAACCTCAACATTGAAAAACACCAAACAATTCAACAACAAACTCAACATTGAAAATCACCAACAAATTCAACAACAACTTCAACAATGAAAAACACTAAAAAATTCAACAACAACCTCAACATTCACAAACACCAAGAAATTCAACAAAAACCTCAACAATGAAAAACACCAAAAAATTCAACAACAACCACAACTTTGAAAAAAACCAAGAAATTCAACAACCTCAATATTGAAAATCACCAACAAATTCATCAACAACCTCAACAATGAAAAACAGCAAAAAATTCAACAACAATGACCTCAACAATGAAAAACACCAAAAAATTCAACAGTAACTTCAAATTGAAAAACTCCAACACTTTCAACAACAACCTCAACAATTAAAAACACCAAAATATTCAACAACAAACTCAACATTGAAAATAACCAACAAATTCAACAACAACCTAAACAATGAAAAACGGCAAAGAATTCACCATCAACCTCAACTTTGATAAACACCAAAAAATTCAAAAACCTCAACATGGAAAAACACCAACAAATTCAACAACCTCAACATTGAAAAACACCAACAAATTCATGAACAACCTCAACTTTTAAAACTACAAAAATGTTCAACAAAATAAAAATTGACAACACCAACAAATTCAACAACATCCTCAATATTGAAAATCACCAACAAATTAAACAACACCCTCAACGATGAAAAATATCAAAAAATTCAACAACAACCTCAACATTCAAAAACAACAACAAATTCAACATAAACCTCAACAATGAAATGCACCAAAAAATTCAACAACAAACTCAACTTTGAAAAACATCCTCAAATACAACCAAAATCTCAACAATGAAAAACATCAAAAAATTCAACATCAACCTCAACATTCCAAAACACAAACAAATTCAACAGCACCCTCAACATTGAAAAACACCAACAAATTCAGCTGCAACCTCAACTTTGAATAATACAAAAAGATTCAAAAAAAAACATTGAATGCACCAATAAATTCAACAACAACCTCAATATTGAAAATCACCATCAAATTCAACAAAAGCCTCAACATTGAAAAACACCAAAATATTCAACAAAAACCTCAACTTTGTAAAACAACAACAAATTCAAAAACCTGAACATTGAAAAACACCAAACAATTCAACAACAAACTCAACATTGAAAATCACCAACAAATTCAACAACAACTTCAACAATGAAAAACACAAAAAAAATTCAACAACAACCTCAACATTCACAAACACCAACAAATTCAACAAAAACCTCAACAATGAAAAACACCAAAAAATTCAACAACAAAATCAACTTTGAAAAACACCGAAAAATTCAACAACCTCAACATTGAAAAACTCCAACAATTTCAACAACAGCATTAACAATGAAATACACCAAAAAATTGAACAACAACCTCAACATTCAAAAACTCCGAAAAATTCAACAACAACCTCAACTTTGAAAAACACCAACAAATTCAACAACAACCTCAGCAATGAAAAATATCAAAAAATTCAACAACAACCTCAACAATGATAAACACCAAAAAATTCAACAACAACCTCAACAATGAAAAGCAGCAAAGTAATAAATAAAAACCTCAACAGTGAAAAGCTCCAACAATTTCAACAACTACCGCAAAAACGAAAAACACCAATAACTTCAACAACAAACTCCACATTGAAAATCACCATCAAATTCAACAAAAATCTCAACAATGATAAACATCAATAAATACAACATCAAACTCAACATTCCAAAACACGAACAAATTCAACAAAAACCTCAACAATGATAAACACCAAAAAATTCAACAACAACCTCAACAATGAAAAGCAGCGAAGTAATAAATAAAAACCTCAACAGTGAAAAACCCCAACAATTTCAACAACTACTGCAAAAATGAAAATCACCAATAAATTCAACAACAAACTCAACATTGAAAATCACCATCAAATTCAACAAAAACCTCAACAATGAAATCAACAAAAAATTCAACAACAACCACAACTTTGACAAACACCAACAAATTCAACAACCTCAATATTGAAAATCACCAACAAATTCACCAACAAACTAAACAATGAAAAACAGCAAAAAATTCAACAACAACGACCTCAACAATGAAAAACACCAAAAAATTCAACAACAACCTCAAATTGAAAAACTCCAACACTTTCACCAACAATTTCAACAACAACCTCAACAATGAAAAACATGAAAAAATTCAACAACAACCTCAATTTTCAAAAACAACAACCAGTTCAACATAAACCTAAACAATAAAAAACACCAAAAAATTCAACAACAACCTGAACTTTGATAAACACCAAAAAATTCAACAAAAACCACAACATGGAAAAACACCAACAAATTCAACAACCTCAATATTGAAAAACACCAACAAATTCAAGAACAACCTCAACATTGAAAAACTCCAACAAATTCAACAACAACCTCAACAATGAAGTACACCAAAAAATTCAACAACAACAACCTCAACAATGATAAACACCAACAAATTCATCAACAACCTCAACAATGAAAAACAGCAAACAATTCAACAACAACGACCTCAACAATGAAAAACACCAAAAAATTCAATAACAACCTCAAATTGAAAAACTCCAACACTTTCAACAACAACCTCAACAATTAAAAACACCAAAATATTCAACAACAAACTCAACATTGAAAATAACCAACAATTTCAACAACAACCTCAACAATGAAAAACATGAAAAAATTCAACAACAACCTCAATATTCAAAAACAACAACAAGTTCAACAAAAACCTAAACAATGAAAAACACCAAAAAATTCACCAACAACCTCAACTTTGATAAACACCAAAAAATTCAAAATCCTCAACATGGAAAAACACCAACAAATTCAACAACCTCAACATTGAAAAACACCAACAAATTCAACAACAACCTCAACTTTTAAAAATACAAAAAGGTTCAACAAAATAAAAATTGACAACAACAACAAATTCAACAACAACCTCAATATTGAAAATCACCAACAAATTCAACAGCACCCTCAACGATGAAAAACATCAAAAAATTCAACAACAACCTCAGAAATGTAAGAGACCAAAAAATTCAACAACAACCTCAACATTCAAAAACAACAACAAATTCAACATAAACCACAACAATGAAATACACCAAAAAATTCAACAACAAACTCAACTTTGAAAAACATCCTCAAATACAACCAAAATTTCAACAATGAAAAACATGAAGAAATTCAACATCAACCTCAACATTCCAAAACACTAACAAATTCAACAACAACCTCAACAATCAAAAACACCAAAAAATTCAACAACAACCTCAACATTCAAAAACACCATCAAATTTTACTAAAACCTCAACAATTAAAATCACCAAAAAATTCAACAACAACCTCAACTTTGAAAAACATCAACAAATTCAGCAACCTCAACATTGAAAAACACCAACAAATTCAAGAACAACCTCAACGTTGAAAAACTCCAACAAATTCAACAACAACCTCAACAATGAAATAAACCAAAAAATTCAACAACAACCTCATCAATGATAAACGCCAAAAAATTTAACAAAAACCTCAACAATAAAAAACAGCGAAATTATCAATATAACCTCAACATTGAAAAACTCCAACAATTTCAACAACTACCGCAAAAATGTAAAAGACCACAAAATTCAACAAAAATCTCAACAATGATAAACAACAATAAATTCAACATCAATCTCAACATTCCAAAACACCAACAAATTCAACAAAAAATCCAACAATGAAAACACCAAAAAATTCAACAACAATCTCAACTTTGAAAAACACCAACAAATTCAACTATAACCTCAATATTGAAAATCACCAACAAATTCAACAACAACCTCAACAATGAAAAACACCAACAAGTTCAACAAAAGCCGCAACAATGAAATACACCAAAAAATTCATCAACAACCTCAACATTAAAAAAACTCCAAGATATTCAGCAAAACCTCAACAATGAAAAGCACCGAAAAATTCAACAACAACTTCAACTTTGAAAAACACCAACAAATTCAACTGCAACCTCAACTTTGAAAACTACAAAAAAGTTCAAAAAAAACCATTGATAACACCAATAAATTCAACAACAACCTCAATATTGAAAATCGCCAACAAAGTCAACAACAATTTCAACATTGCAAAACACCAACAAATTCAACAACAACCTCAACAATGAAAAAATGCAACAAATTCAACAACAACCACAACAATGAATATCACCAAAATATTCAACGAAAAACTCAACATTCAAAAACACCAACAAATTCAACAAAAACCTCAACAATGAAAAACACCAAAAAATTCAACAACAACCTGAACTTTGAAAAACACCATCAGATTCAACAACCTCAACATTCAAAACAACCAACAAATTCAACACAAAGCTCAACAATGAAAAACACCAAAAATTTGAAAAACTTCCTCAACTTTCAAAAACACCAACATATTTAACATCCTCGACATTGAAAAACTCCAAGACATTCAACAAAACCTCAACAGTGAATAACACCAAATAATTCAACAACAACTTCAACTTTGAAAAACACCAAAAAATTCAACAGCAACCTCAACATTCAAAAACACCAACAAATTCAACAAAATCCTCAACAATTAAAAACACGAAAAAATTCAGCAACAACATCAACTTTGAAAAACACCAACAAATTCAAAAGCCTCAACATTGAAAAACACCAACAAATTCAAAAACACCCTCAACATTGAAAAACTCCAACAAATTCAATAACAACCTCTACAATGAAAAACATCAAAACATTCAACAACAACCGCAACATTCAAAAACACCAACAAATTCAACAAAAACCTCAACAATGAATAACGCCAAAAAATTCAACAACAACCTCAACATTCAAAACAACCAACAAATTCAACACATATCTCAACAATGAAACACACCAAAAAATTGAAAATCTTCATCAACTTTCAAAAACATCAACAAATTCAACAACCTCAACATTGAAAAAATCCAAGAAATTCAACAAAACCTCAACTTTGAAAAACACAAAAAATTCAACGACAACATCAACATTCAAAAACACCAACAAATTCAACAAAAACCTCAACAATTAAAAACATGAAAAAATTCAATAACAACATCAACTTTGAAAAATACCAACAAATTCAACAACCTCAACATTGAAAAAAACCAACAAATTCAACTGCAACCTAAACTTTGAAAAATACAAAAAAGATCAAAAAAACAATTGATAACACCAATAAAATCAACAACAACCTCAATATTGAAAATCACCAACAAATTCAACAACAACCTCAACATTGCAAAACACCAACAAATTCAACTGCAACCTCAACTTTGAAAAATACAAAAAAGTTTAAAAAAACCATTGATAACACCAATAAATTCAACAACAACCTCAATATTTAAAATCACCAACAAATCCTCCAACAACCTCAACAATGAAACACACCAAAAAATTCAACAACAACCCAACATTGAAAATCACCAAACTATTCAACAACAAACTCAACTTTCAAAAACACCATGAAATTCAACAACCTCAACATTGAAAAACAGCAAGATATTCAACAACAACCTCAAATCAACAAATACCGAAAGATTCAACAAAACAATGATTGATAACACCAACAAATTCAACAACAACCTCAATACTGAAAAACTCCAACAAATACAACAACAACCTCAACAATGAAAAACACCAAATAATTCAACAACAACCTCAACATTCAAAAGCTCCAACAAATACAACAAAAACCTCAACAATTAAAAACACCAAAAAATTCAACAACAACCTCAACTTTGAAAAACGCCAACAAATTCAACATCCTCAACATTGAAAAAGACCAACAAATTCAACAACAACCTCAACATTGAAAAACTCCAACAAATTCAACAACAACCTCAACATTGAAAAACACCATAAAATTCCACTGCAACCTCAAGTTTGAAAAATACAAAAAAGTTCCACAAAATCAATTGATAACACCAACAAATTCAATAACAAACTCAACAATGAAAAACACCAACAAGTTCAACAAAAACCGCAACAATGAAATACACCAAAAAATTCATCTACAACCTCAACATTAAAAAAAATCCAAGAAATTCAACAAAACCTCAGCAATGAAAAACACCAAAAAATTCAACAACAACTTCAACTTTGAAAAACACCAACAAATTCAACTGCAACCTAAACTTTGAAAACTACAAAAAAGTTTAAAAAAAACCATAGATAACACCAATAAATTCAACAACAAACTCAATATTGAAAATCTCCAACAAAGTCAACAACAACCTCAACATTGCAAAACACCAACAAATTCAACAACAACCTCAACATTGAAAAACTGCAACTAATTCAACAACAACCACAACAATGAAAATCACCAAAATATTCAACGACAAACTCAACATTCAAAAACACCAAGAAATTCAACAAAAACCTCAACAATTAAAAACAGGAAAAAATTCAACAACAACATCAACTTTGAAAAACACCAACAAATTCAACAACCTCAACATTGAAAAACACCAACAAATTCAATAACACCCTCAACATTGAAAAACTGCAACAAATTCAATAACAACCTCTACAATGAAAAACATCAAAACATTCAACAACAACCTCAACATTCAAAAACACCAACAAATTCAACAAAAACCTCAACAATGTAAAACACCAAAAAATTCAACAACAACCTCAACTTTGAAAAACACCAAAAGATTCAACAACCTCAAAATTCAAAACAACCAACAAATTCAAAACAAAGCTCAACAACGAAAAACACCAAAAAATTGAAAAACTTCCTCAACTTTCAAAAACACCAACAAATTTAACAACCACAACATTGAAATACTCCAAGAAATTCAACAAAACCTCAACAATGAAAAACACCAAAAAATTCAACAACAACCTCAACTTTGAAAAACACCAAAAAATTCAACGGCAACCTCAACATTCAAAAACACCAACAAATTCAACAAAAACCTCAACAATTAATAACACGAAAAAATTCAACAACAATTTCAACTTTGAAAAATACCAACATATTCAACAACCTCAGCATTGAAAAACAGCAACAAATTCAACTGCAACCTAAACTTTGAATAATACAAAAAAGATCAAAGAAACCATTCATAACGCCAATAAATTCAACAACAACCGCAATATTGAAAATCAGCAACAATGTCAACAACAACCTCAACATTGCAAAACACCAACAAATTCAACAACAACATCAACATTGAAAAACTGCAACAAATTCAACAGCAAACTCAACAATGAAAATAACCAAAAAATTCAACGACAAACCCAACATTCAAAAACACAAACAAATTCAACAAAAACCTCAACAATTAAAAACACCAAAAAATTCAACAACAACACCAACTTTGAAAAACACCAACAAATTCAAAAGCCTCAACATTGAAAAACACCAACAAATTCAATAACACCCTCAACATTGAAAAAATCCAAGAAATTCAACAAAACCTCAACTTTGAAAAACACAAAAAATTCAACAACAACCGCAACATTCAAAAACACTAACAAATTCAACAAAAACCTCAACAATGAATAATGCCAAAAAATTCAACAACAACCTCAACATTCAAAACAACCAACAAATTCAACACATATCTCAACAATGAAACACACCAAAAAATTGAAAATCTTCATCAACTTTCAAAAACATCAACAAATTCAACAACCTCAACATTGAAAAAATCCATGAAATTCAACAAAACCTCAACTTTGAAAAACACAAAAAATTCAACGACAACATCAACATTCAAAAACACCAACAAATTCAACAAAAACCTCAACAATTAAAATCACGAAAAAATTCAACAACAACATCAACTTTGAAAAATACCAACAAATTCAACAACCTCAACATCGAAAAACACCAACAAATTCAACTGCAACCTAAACTTTGAAAAATACAAAAAGATCAAAAAAACAATTGATAACACCAATAAATTCAACAACAACCTCAATATTGAAAATCACCAAAAAAATTCAACAACAACCTCAACATTGCAAAACACCAACAAATTCAACTGCAACCTCAACTTTTAACAAACCAAAAAAGTTTTAAAAAAACATTGATAACACCAATAAATTCAACAACAACCTCAACAATGAAAAACATCAAAAAATTCAACAACAACAACCTCAACAATGAAAAACACCAAAAAAATCAACAACAACTCAACATTGAAAATCACCAAACTATTCAACAACAAACTCAACTTTCAAAAACACCATGAAATTCAACAACCTCAACATTGAAAAACAGCAAGAAATTCAACAACAACCTCAACTTTTAAAAATACAGAAAGATTCAACAAAATAATAATTGATAACACAAACAAATTCAACAACAACCTCAATACTGAAAAACTCCAACAAATACAACAACAACCTCAACAATGAAAAACACCAAAGAATTCAACAACAACCTCAACATTCAAAAGCACCAACAAATACAACAAAAACCTCAACAATTAAAAACACCAAAAAATTCAACAACAACCTCAACTTTGAAAAACGCCAACAAATTCAACATCCTCAACATTGAAAAAGACCAACAAATTCAACAACAACCTCAACAATGAAAAACACCAAAAAATTCGAACACAACCTCAACTTTGATAAACACCAAAAAATTCAACAACCTCAACATTGAAAAATACCAACAAATTCAGCAACAACCTGAACTTTGAAATACACCAAAAAAATTCAAAAACCTCAACATGGAAAAACACCAACGAATTCAACTATAACCTCAATATTGAATATCACCAACAAATTCAGCAACAACCTCAACAATGAAAAACACCAACAAGTTCAACAAAAACCGCAACAATGAAATACACCAAAATATTCATCAACAACCTCAACATTAAAAAGCTCCAAGAAATTCAACAAAACCTCAACAATGAAAAACACCAAAAAATTCAACAACTACTTCAACTTTGAAAAACACCAACAAATTCAACTGCAACCTCAACTTTGAAAACTACAAAAAAGTTCAAAAAAAAAACCATTGATAACACCAATAAATTCAACAACAACCTCAATATTGAAAATCACCAACAAAGTCAACAACAACATCAACATTGCAAGACACCAACAAATTCAACAACAACCTCAACATTGAAAAACTGCAACAAATTCAATACCAACCT
Source organism: Cetorhinus maximus (assembly GCF_964194155.1). Classification (NCBI taxonomy): domain Eukaryota; kingdom Metazoa; phylum Chordata; class Chondrichthyes; order Lamniformes; family Cetorhinidae; genus Cetorhinus; species Cetorhinus maximus. The sequence continues at coordinate 437,542 of NW_027596246.1, read as the reverse complement.
CTACAATGAAAAACATCAATAAATTCAACAACAACCTCAACATTCAAAAACACCAACAAATTCAACAAAAACCTCAACAATGAAAAACACCAAAAAATTCATCAACAACCTGAACTTTGAAAAACACCAACAGAATCAACAACCTCAATATTCAAAACAACCAACAAATTCAAAACAAAGCTCAACAATGAAAAACACCAAAAAATTGAAAAATTTCCTCAACTTTCAAAAACAACAACAAATTCAACAACCTCAACATTGAAAAACACCAAAAAATTCAACGGCAACCTCAACATTAAAAAACACCAGCAAATTCAACAAAAACCTCAACAATTAATAACACAAAAAAATTCAACAACAACTTCAACTTTGAAAAATACCAACAAATTCAACAACCTCAACACTGAAAAACACCAACAAATTCAACTGCAACCTAAACTTTGAATAATAAAAAAAAGATCAAAAAAACCATTGATAACACCAATAAATTCAACAACAACCTCAATATTGAAAATCAACAACAAATTCAACAACATCCTCAACAATGAAAAACATCAATAAGTTCAACAACAACCTCAACATTCAAAAACAGCAACAAATTCAACATAAACCTCAACAATGAAAAACACCAAAAAATTCAACTACAATGTCAACTTTGATAAACACCAAAAAATTCAACAACCTCAACATTGAAAAATACCAAAAAATTCAACAACATCCTCAACTTTGAAAAACAACAACAAATTCAAAAACCTCAACATGGAAAAACGCCAACAAATTCAACAACAACCTCAGTATTGAAAATCACCAACAAATTCAACAACAACCTCAACAATGAAAAGCAGCAAAAAAATTCAACAACAACGACCTCAACAATGAAAAACACCATTAAATTCAACAACAACCTCAACATTGAAAAACTCCGACAATTTCAACAACAACCTCAACAGTGAAAAACACCAAAATATTTAACAACAGACTCAACTTTGAAAATCACCAACAAATTCAACCACAACCTCAACAATGAAAAACATCATAAAATTCAACAACAACCTCAACATTCAAAAACAACAACAAATTCAACATTAAACTCAACAATGAAAAACACCAATAAATTCAACAACAACCTCAATATTGAAAATCACCAACAAATTCAACAACAACCTCAACATTGCAAAACACCAACAAATTCAACTGCAACCTCAACTTTGAAAAATCCAAAAAGTTAAAAAAAAACATTGATAACACCAATAAATTCAACAACAACCTCAATATTTAAAATCACCAACAAATTCTCCAACAACCTTAAAAATGAAAAACATCAAAAAATTCAACAACAACCCAACATTGAACATCACCAAACTATTCAACAACAAACTCAACTTTCAAAAACACCATGAAATTCAACAACCTCAACATTCAAAAACAGCAAGAAATTCAACAACAACCTCAACTTTTAAAAATACAGAAAGATTCAACAAAATAATAATTGATAACACCAACAAATTCAACAACAACCTCAATACTGAAAAACTCCAACAAATACAACAACAACCTCAACAATGAAAAACACCAAAGAATTCAACAACAACCTCAACATTCAAAAGCACCAACAAATACAACAAAAACCTCAACAATTAAAAACACCAAAAAATTCAACAACAACCTCAACTTTGAAAAACGCCAACAAATTCAACATACTCAACATTGAAAAAGACCAACAAACTCAACAACAACCTCAACATTGAAAATCTCCAACAAATTCAACAACAACCTCAACACTGAAAAACACCAACAAATTCAACTGCAACCTAAACTTTGAATAATAAAAAAAAGATCAAAAAAACCATTGATAACACCAATAAATTCAACAACAACCTCAATATTGAAAATCAACAACAAATTCAACAACATCCTCAACAATGAAAAACATCAATAAGTTCAACAACAACCTCAACATTCAAAAACAGCAACAAATTCAACATAAACCTCAACAATGAAAAACACCAAAAAATTCAACTACAATGTCAACTTTGATAAACACCAAAAAATTCAACAACCTCAACATTGAAAAATACCAAAAAATTCAACAACATCCTCAACTTTGAAAAACAACAACAAATTCAAAAACCTCAACATGGAAAAACGCCAACAAATTCAACAACAACCTCAGTATTGAAAATCACCAACAAATTCAACAACAACCTCAACAATGAAAAGCAGCAAAAAAATTCAACAACAACGACCTCAACAATGAAAAACACCATTAAATTCAACAACAACCTCAACATTGAAAAACTCCGACAATTTCAACAACAACCTCAACAGTGAAAAACACCAAAATATTTAACAACAGACTCAACTTTGAAAATCACCAACAAATTCAACCACAACCTCAACAATGAAAAACATCATAAAATTCAACAACAACCTCAACATTCAAAAACAACAACAAATTCAACATTAAACTCAACAATGAAAAACACCAATAAATTCAACAACAACCTCAATATTGAAAATCACCAACAAATTCAACAACAACCTCAACATTGCAAAACACCAACAAATTCAACTGCAACCTCAACTTTGAAAAATCCAAAAAGTTAAAAAAAAACATTGATAACACCAATAAATTCAACAACAACCTCAATATTTAAAATCACCAACAAATTCTCCAACAACCTCAAAAATGAAAAACATCAAAAAATTCAACAACAACCCAACATTGAACATCACCAAACTATTCAACAACAAACTCAACTTTCAAAAACACCATGAAATTCAACAACCTCAACATTCAAAAACAGCAAGAAATTCAACAACAACCTCAACTTTTAAAAATACAGAAAGATTCAACAAAATAATAATTGATAACACCAACAAATTCAACAACAACCTCAATACTGAAAAACTCCAACAAATACAACAACAACCTCAACAATGAAAAACACCAAAGAATTCAACAACAACCTCAACATTCAAAAGCACCAACAAATACAACAAAAACCTCAACAATTAAAAACACCAAAAAATTCAACAACAACCTCAACTTTGAAAAACGCCAACAAATTCAACATACTCAACATTGAAAAAGACCAACAAACTCAACAACAACCTCAACATTGAAAATCTCCAACAAATTCAACAACAACCTCAACATTGAAAAACACCATAAAATTCCACTGCAACCACAACTTTGAAAAATACAAAAAAGTTCCACAAAATCAATTGAAAACACCAATAAATTCAACAACAACCTCAGTATTGAAAATCACCAACAAATTCAACAACAACGACCTCAACAATGAAAAACACCATTAAATTCAACAACAACCTCAACATCGAAAAAATCCGACAATTTCAACAACAACCTCAACACTGAAAAACACCAAAATATTTAACAACAGACTCAACATTGAAAATCACCAACAAATTCAACCACAACCTCAACAATGAAAAACATCATAAAATTCAACAACAACCTCAACATTCAAAAACAACAACAAATTCAACATTAAACTCAACAATGAAAAACACCAAAAAATTCAACAACATCCTCAACTTTGAAACACACCAACAAATTCAAAAACCTCAACATGGATAAACACCAACAAATTCAAAGCCTCAACATTGAAAAACACCAACAAATTCAATAACACCCTCAACATTGAAAAACTCGAACAAATTCAATAACAACCTCTACAATGAAAAAATCAAAAAATTCAACAACAACCGCAACATTCAAAAACACCAACAAATTCAACAAAAATCCTCAACAATGAATAACGCCAAAAAATTCAACAACAACCTGAACTTTGAAAAACACCAACAGATTCAACAACCTCAACATTGAAAACAACCAACAAATTCAACACATATCGAAACAATGAAAAACACCAAAAAATTGAAAATCTTCATCAACTTTCAAAAACATCAACAAATTCAACAACCTCAACATTCAAAAAGACCAAGAAATTCAACAAAACCTCAACTTTGAAAAACACCAAAAAATTCAACGACAACATCAACATTCAAAAACACCAACAAATTAAACAACCTCAACATCGAAAAACACCAACAAATTCAGCTGCAACCTAAGCTTTGAAAAATCCAAAAAAGTTAAAAAAAAAACCATTGATAACACCAATAAATTCAACAACAACCTCAATATTTAAAATCACCAACAAATTCTCCAACAACCTCAACAATGAAAAACATCAAAAAATTCAACAACAACCTCAACAATGAAACACACCAAAAAAATCAACAACAACCCAACATTGAAAATCACCAATCTATTCAACAACAAACTCAACTTTCAAAAACACCATGAAATTCAACAACCTCAACATTGAAAAACAGCAACAAATTCAACAACAACCTCAACTTTTAAAAATACGGAAAGATTCAACAAAATAATAATTGATAACACCAACAAATTCAACAGCAACCTCAATACTGAAAAACTCCAACAAATTCAACAACAAAATCAACAATGAAAAACAACAAATAATTCAACAACAACCTCAACATTCAAAAGCACCAACAAATACAACAACAACCTCAAATTTGAAAAACACCAAAAAATTGAAAACAACAAGCACAACTTTGAAAAACACCAACAAATTCAACAAACTCAATATTGAAAATCACCAAAAAATTCATCAACAACCTCAACAATGAAAAACAGCAAAAAAATGCAACAACAACGACCTCAACAATGAAAAACACCATTAAATTCAACAACAACCTCAACATTGAAAAAATCCGACAATTTCAACAACAACCTCCACAATGAAAAACACCAAAATATTTAACAACAAACTCAACATTGAAAATCACCAACAAATTCAACAACAACCTCAACAATGAAAAACATCATAAAATTCAACAACAACCTCAACATTCAAAAACAACAACAAATTCAACATAAAACTCAACAATGAAAATCACCAACAAATTCAACAACAACCTCAACTTTGAAAAACTGCTAAAAATTCAACAACCTCAACATTAAAAAATACCAACAAATTCAACAACAACCTCAACTTTGAAAAACAACAACAAATTCAAAAACCTCAACATGGAAAAACACCAACAAATTCAACTATAACCTCAATATTGAAAATCACCAGCAAATTCAACAACAACTTCAACAAAGAAAAACACCAACAAATTCAACAAAAACCGCAACATTGAATAGCACCAAAAAATTCATCAACCACCTCAACATTCAAAAACACCATCAAATTCAACAAAAACCTCAACAATGAAAAACACCAATAAATTCAACAACACCCTCAACTTTGAAAAACACCATCAGATTCAAAAACCTCAACATTCAAAACAACCAACAAATTCAACACATACCTCAACATTCAAAAAGTCCAAGAAATTCATCAAAACCTCAACTTTGAAAAACACCAAAAAATTCAACGACAACATCAACAATTAAAAACACGAAAAAATTCAACAACAACATCAACATTGAAAAGCACCAACAAATTCAATTACCTCAACATCGAAAAACAGCAGCAAATTCAACTGCAACCTAAACTTTGAAAAATACAAAAAAGATCAAAAAAACAATTGATAACACCAATAAATTCAACAACAACCTCAATATTGAAAATCACCAACAAATTCAACAACAACCTCAACAATGAAAAGCAGCAAAAAATTCAACAACAACGACCTCAACAATGAAAAACACCATTAAATTCAACAACAACCTCAACATTGAAAAACTCCGACAATTTCAACAACAACCTCAACAGTGAAAAACACCAAAATATTTAACAACAGACTCAACATTGAAAATCACCAACAAATTCAACCACAACCTCAACAATTAAAAACATCATAAAATTCAACAACAACCTCAACATTCAAAAACAACAACAAATTCAACATTAAACTCAACAATGAAAAACACCAATAAATTCAACAACAACCTCAATATTGAAAATCACCAACAAATTCAACAACAACCTCAACATTGCAAAACACCAACAAATTCAACTGCAACCTCAACTTTGAAAAATCCAAAAAGTTAAAAAAAAATATTGATAACACCAATAAATTCAACAACAACCTCAATATTTAAAATCACCAACAAATTCTCCAACAACCTCAAAAATGAAAAACAGCAAAAAATTCAACAACAACCTCAACAATGAAAAACACCAAATAAAATCAACAACAACCCAACATTGAACATCACCAAAATATTCAACAACAAACTCAACTTTCAAAAACACCATGAAATTCAACAACCTCAACATTCAAAAACAGCAAGAAATTCAACAACAACCTCAACTTTTAAAAATACAGAAAGATTCAACAAAATAATAATTGATAACACCAACAAATTCAACAACAACCTCAATACTGAAAAACTCCAACAAATACAACAACAACCTCAACAATGAAAAACACCAAAGAATTCAACAACAACCTCAACATTCAAAAGCACCAACAAATACAACAAAAACCTCAACAATTAAAAACACCAAAAAATTCAACAACAACCTCAACTTTGAAAAACGCCAACAAATTCAACATACTCAACATTGAAAAAGACCAACAAACTCAACAACAACCTCAACATTGAAAATCTCCAACAAATTCAACAACAACCTCAACATTGAAAAACACCATAAAATTCCACTGCAACCACAACTTTGAAAAATACAAAAAAGTTCCACAAAATCAATTGAAAACACCAATAAATTCAACAACAACCTCAGTATTGAAAATCACCAACAAATTCAACAACAACGACCTCAACAATGAAAAACACCATTAAATTCAACAACAACCTCAACATCGAAAAAATCCGACAATTTCAACAACAACCTCAACACTGAAAAACACCAAAATATTTAACAACAGACTCAACATTGAAAATCACCAACAAATTCAACCACAACCTCAACAATGAAAAACATCATAAAATTCAACAACAACCTCAGCATTCAAAAACAACAACAAATTCAACATTAAACTCAACAATGAAAAACACCAAAAAATTCAACAACATCCTCAACTTTGAAACACACCAACAAATTCAAAAACCTCAACATGGATAAACACCAACAAATTCAAAGCCTCAACATTGAAAAACACCAACAAATTCAATAACACCCTCAACATTGAAAAACTCGAACAAATTCAATAACAACCTCTACAATGAAAAAATCAAAAAATTCAACAACAACCGCAACATTCAAAAACACCAACAAATTCAACAAAAATCCTCAACAATGAATAACGCCAAAAAATTCAACAACAACCTGAACTTTGAAAAACACCAACAGATTCAACAACCTCAACATTGAAAACAACCAACAAATTCAACACATATCGAAACAATGAAAAACACCAAAAAATTGAAAATCTTCATCAACTTTCAAAAACATCAACAAATTCAACAACCTCAACATTCAAAAAGACCAAGAAATTCAACAAAACCTCAACTTTGAAAAACACCAAAAAATTCAACGACAACATCAACATTCAAAAACACCAACAAATTAAACAACCTCAACATCGAAAAACACCAACAAATTCAGCTGCAACCTAAGCTTTGAAAAATCCAAAAAAGTTAAAAAAAAAACCATTGATAACACCAATAAATTCAACAACAACCTCAATATTTAAAATCACCAACAAATTCTCCAACAACCTCAACAATGAAAAACATCAAAAAATTCAACAACAACCTCAACAATGAAACACACCAAAAAAATCAACAACAACCCAACATTGAAAATCACCAATCTATTCAACAACAAACTCAACTTTCAAAAACACCATGAAATTCAACAACCTCAACATTGAAAAACAGCAACAAATTCAACAACAACCTCAACTTTTAAAAATACGGAAAGATTCAACAAAATAATAATTGATAACACCAACAAATTCAACAGCAACCTCAATACTGAAAAACTCCAACAAATTCAACAACAAAATCAACAATGAAAAACAACAAATAATTCAACAACAACCTCAACATTCAAAAGCACCAACAAATACAACAACAACCTCAAATTTGAAAAACACCAAAAAATTGAAAACAACAAGCACAACTTTGAAAAACACCAACAAATTCAACAAACTCAATATTGAAAATCACCAAAAAATTCATCAACAACCTCAACAATGAAAAACAGCAAAAAAATGCAACAACAACGACCTCAACAATGAAAAACACCATTAAATTCAACAACAACCTCAACATTGAAAAAATCCGACAATTTCAACAACAACCTCCACAATGAAAAACACCAAAATATTTAACAACAAACTCAACATTGAAAATCACCAACAAATTCAACAACAACCTCAACAATGAAAAACATCATAAAATTCAACAACAACCTCAACATTCAAAAACAACAACAAATTCAACATAAAACTCAACAATGAAAATCACCAACAAATTCAACAACAACCTCAACTTTGAAAAACTGCTAAAAATTCAACAACCTCAACATTAAAAAATACCAACAAATTCAACAACAACCTCAACTTTGAAAAACAACAACAAATTCAAAAACCTCAACATGGAAAAACACCAACAAATTCAACTATAACCTCAATATTGAAAATCACCAGCAAATTCAACAACAACTTCAACAAAGAAAAACACCAACAAATTCAACAAAAACCGCAACATTGAATAGCACCAAAAAATTCATCAACCACCTCAACATTCAAAAACACCATCAAATTCAACAAAAACCTCAACAATGAAAAACACCAATAAATTCAACAACACCCTCAACTTTGAAAAACACCATCAGATTCAAAAACCTCAACATTCAAAACAACCAACAAATTCAACACATACCTCAACATTCAAAAAGTCCAAGAAATTCATCAAAACCTCAACTTTGAAAAACACCAAAAAATTCAACGACAACATCAACAATTAAAAACACGAAAAAATTCAACAACAACATCAACATTGAAAAGCACCAACAAATTCAATTACCTCAACATCGAAAAACAGCAGCAAATTCAACTGCAACCTAAACTTTGAAAAATACAAAAAAGATCAAAAAAACAATTGATAACACCAATAAATTCAACAACAACCTCAATATTGAAAATCACCAACAAATTCAACAACAACCTCAACAATGAAAAGCAGCAAAAAATTCAACAACAACGACTTCAACAATGAAAAACACCATTAAATTCAACAACAACCTCAACATTGAAAAACTCCGACAATTTCAACAACAACCTCAACAGTGAAAAACACCAAAATATTTAACAACAGACTCAACATTGAAAATCACCAACAAATTCAACCACAACCTCAACAATTAAAAACATCATAAAATTCAACAACAACCTCAACATTCAAAAACAACAACAAATTCAACATTAAACTCAACAATGAAAAACACCAATAAATTCAACAACAACCTCAATATTGAAAATCACCAACAAATTCAACAACAACCTCAACATTGCAAAACACCAACAAATTCAACTGCAACCTCAACTTTGAAAAATCCAAAAAGTTAAAAAAAAATATTGATAACACCAATAAATTCAACAACAACCTCAATATTTAAAATCACCAACAAATTCTCCAACAACCTCAAAAATGAAAAACAGCAAAAAATTCAACAACAACCTCAACAATGAAAAACACCAAATAAAATCAACAACAACCCAACATTGAACATCACCAAACTATTCAACAACAAACTCAACTTTCAAAAACACCATGAAATTCAACAACCTCAACATTCAAAAACAGCAAGAAATTCAACAACAACCTCAACTTTTAAAAATACAGAAAGATTCAACAAAATAATAATTGATAACACCAACAAATTCAACAACAACCTCAATACTGAAAAACTCCAACAAATACAACAACAACCTCAACAATGAAAAACACCAAAGAATTCAACAACAACCTCAACATTCAAAAGCACCAACAAATACAACAAAAACCTCAACAATTAAAAACACCAAAAAATTCAACAACAACCTCAACTTTGAAAAACGCCAACAAATTCAACATACTCAACATTGAAAAAGACCAACAAACTCAACAACAACCTCAACATTGAAAATCTCCAACAAATTCAACAACAACCTCAACATTGAAAAACACCATAAAATTCCACTGCAACCACAACTTTGAAAAATACAAAAAAGTTCCACAAAATCAATTGAAAACACCAATAAATTCAACAACAACCTCAGTATTGAAAATCACCAACAAATTCAACAACAACGACCTCAACAATGAAAAACACCATTAAATTCAACAACAACCTCAACATCGAAAAAATCCGACAATTTCAACAACAACCTCAACACTGAAAAACACCAAAATATTTAACAACAGACTCAACATTGAAAATCACCAACAAATTCAACCACAACCTCAACAATGAAAAACATCATAAAATTCAACAACAACCTCAACATTCAAAAACAACAACAAATTCAACATTAAACTCAACAATGAAAAACACCAAAAAATTCAACAACATCCTCAACTTTGAAACACACCAACAAATTCAAAAACCTCAACATGGATAAACACCAACAAATTCAAAGCCTCAACATTGAAAAACACCAACAAATTCAATAACACCCTCAACATTGAAAAACTCGAACAAATTCAATAACAACCTCTACAATGAAAAAATCAAAAAATTCAACAACAACCGCAACATTCAAAAACACCAACAAATTCAACAAAAATCCTCAACAATGAATAACGCCAAAAAATTCAACAACAACCTGAACTTTGAAAAACACCAACAGATTCAACAACCTCAACATTGAAAACAACCAACAAATTCAACACATATCGAAACAATGAAAAACACCAAAAAATTGAAAATCTTCATCAACTTTCAAAAACATCAACAAATTCAACAACCTCAACATTCAAAAAGACCAAGAAATTCAACAAAACCTCAACTTTGAAAAACACCAAAAAATTCAACGACAACATCAACATTCAAAAACACCAACAAATTAAACAACCTCAACATCGAAAAACACCAACAAATTCAGCTGCAACCTAAGCTTTGAAAAATCCAAAAAAGTTAAAAAAAAAACCATTGATAACACCAATAAATTCAACAACAACCTCAATATTTAAAATCACCAACAAATTCTCCAACAACCTCAACAATGAAAAACATCAAAAAATTCAACAACAACCTCAACAATGAAACACACCAAAAAAATCAACAACAACCCAACATTGAAAATCACCAATCTATTCAACAACAAACTCAACTTTCAAAAACACCATGAAATTCAACAACCTCAACATTGAAAAACAGCAACAAATTCAACAACAACCTCAACTTTTAAAAATACGGAAAGATTCAACAAAATAATAATTGATAACACCAACAAATTCAACAGCAACCTCAATACTGAAAAACTCCAACAAATTGAACAACAAAATCAACAATGAAAAACAACAAATAATTCAACAACAACCTCAACATTCAAAAGCACCAACAAATACAACAACAACCTCAAATTTGAAAAACACCAAAAAATTGAAAACAACAAGCACAACTTTGAAAAACACCAACAAATTCAACAAACTCAATATTGAAAATCACCAAAAAATTCATCAACAACCTCAACAATGAAAAACAGCAAAAAAATGCAACAACAACGACCTCAACAATGAAAAACACCATTAAATTCAACAACAACCTCAACATTGAAAAAATCCGACAATTTCAACAACAACCTCCACAATGAAAAACACCAAAATATTTAACAACAAACTCAACATTGAAAATCACCAACAAATTCAACAACAACCTCAACAATGAAAAACATCATAAAATTCAACAACAACCTCAACATTCAAAAACAACAACAAATTCAACATAAAACTCAACAATGAAAATCACCAACAAATTCAACAACAACCTCAACTTTGAAAAACTGCTAAAAATTCAACAACCTCAACATTAAAAAATACCAACAAATTCAACAACAACCTCAACTTTGAAAAACAACAACAAATTCAAAAACCTCAACATGGAAAAACACCAACAAATTCAACTATAACCTCAATATTGAAAATCACCAGCAAATTCAACAACAACTTCAACAAAGAAAAACACCAACAAATTCAACAAAAACCGCAACATTGAATAGCACCAAAAAATTCATCAACCACCTCAACATTCAAAAACACCATCAAATTCAACAAAAACCTCAACAATGAAAAACACCAATAAATTCAACAACACCCTCAACTTTGAAAAACACCATCAGATTCAAAAACCTCAACATTCAAAACAACCAACAAATTCAACACATACCTCAACATTCAAAAAGTCCAAGAAATTCATCAAAACCTCAACTTTGAAAAACACCAAAAAATTCAACGACAACATCAACAATTAAAAACACGAAAAAATTCAACAACAACATCAACATTGAAAAGCACCAACAAATTCAATTACCTCAACATCGAAAAACAGCAGCAAATTCAACTGCAACCTAAACTTTGAAAAATACAAAAAAGATCAAAAAAACAATTGATAACACCAATAAATTCAACAACAACCTCAATATTGAAAATCACCAACAAATTCAACAACAACCTCAACAATGAAAAGCAGCAAAAAATTCAACAACAACGACCTCAACAATGAAAAACACCATTAAATTCAACAACAACCTCAACATTGAAAAACTCCGACAATTTCAACAACAACCTCAACAGTGAAAAACACCAAAATATTTAACAACAGACTCAACATTGAAAATCACCAACAAATTCAACCACAACCTCAACAATTAAAAACATCATAAAATTCAACAACAACCTCAACATTCAAAAACAACAACCAATTCAACATTAAACTCAACAATGAAAAACACCAATAAATTCAACAACAACCTCAATATTGAAAATCACCAACAAATTCAACAACAACCTCAACATTGCAAAACACCAACAAATTCAACTGCAACCTCAACTTTGAAAAATCCAAAAAGTTAAAAAAAAATATTGATAACACCAATAAATTCAACAACAACCTCAATATTTAAAATCACCAACAAATTCTCCAACAACCTCAAAAATGAAAAACAGCAAAAAATTCAACAACAACCTCAACAATGAAAAACACCAAATAAAATCAACAACAACCCAACATTGAACATCACCAAACTATTCAACAACAAACTCAACTTTCAAAAACACCATGAAATTCAACAACCTCAACATTCAAAAACAGCAAGAAATTCAACAACAACCTCAACTTTTAAAAATACAGAAAGATTCAACAAAATAATAATTGATAACACCAACAAATTCAACAACAACCTCAATACTGAAAAACTCCAACAAATACAACAACAACCTCAACAATGAAAAACACCAAAGAATTCAACAACAACCTCAACATTCAAAAGCACCAACAAATACAACAAAAACCTCAACAATTAAAAACACCAAAAAATTCAACAACAACCTCAACTTTGAAAAACGCCAACAAATTCAACATACTCAACATTGAAAAAGACCAACAAACTCAACAACAACCTCAACATTGAAAATCTCCAACAAATTCAACAACAACCTCAACATTGAAAAACACCATAAAATTCCACTGCAACCACAACTTTGAAAAATACAAAAAAGTTCCACAAAATCAATTGAAAACACCAATAAATTCAACAACAACCTCAGTATTGAAAATCACCAACAAATTCAACAACAACGACCTCAACAATGAAAAACACCATTAAATTCAACAACAACCTCAACATCGAAAAAATCCGACAATTTCAACAACAACCTCAACACTGAAAAACACCAAAATATTTAACAACAGACTCAACATTGAAAATCACCAACAAATTCAACCACAACCTCAACAATGAAAAACATCATAAAATTCAACAACAACCTCAGCATTCAAAAACAACAACAAATTCAACATTAAACTCAACAATGAAAAACACCAATAAATTCAACAACAACCTCAATATTGAAAATCACCAACAAATTCAACAACAACCTCAACATTGCAAAACACCAACAAATTCAACTGCAACCTCAACTTTGAAAAATCCAAAAAGTTAAAAAAAAATATTGATAACACCAATAAATTCAACAACAACCTCAATATTTAAAATCACCAACAAATTCTCCAACAACCTCAAAAATGAAAAACAGCAAAAAATTCAACAACAACCTCAACAATGAAAAACACCAAATAAAATCATCAACAACCCAACATTGAACATCACCAAACTATTCAACAACAAACTCAACTTTCAAAAACACCATGAAATTCAACAACCTCAACATTCAAAAACAGCAAGAAATTCAACAACAACCTCAACTTTTAAAAATACAGAAAGATTCAACAAAATAATAATTGATAACACCAACAAATTCAACAACAACCTCAATACTGAAAAACTCCAACAAATACAACAACAACCTCAACAATGAAAAACACCAAAGAATTCAACAACAACCTCAACATTCAAAAGCACCAACAAATACAACAAAAACCTCAACAATTAAAAACACCAAAAAATTCAACAACAACCTCAACTTTGAAAAACGCCAACAAATTCAACATACTCAACATTGAAAAAGACCAACAAACTCAACAACAACCTCAACATTGAAAATCTCCAACAAATTCAACAACAACCTCAACATTGAAAAACACCATAAAATTCCACTGCAACCACAACTTTGAAAAATACAAAAAAGTTCCACAAAATCAATTGAAAACACCAATAAATTCAACAACAACCTCAGTATTGAAAATCACCAACAAATTCAACAACAACGACCTCAACAATGAAAAACACCATTAAATTCAACAACAACCTCAACATCGAAAAAATCCGACAATTTCAACAACAACCTCAACACTGAAAAACACCAAAATATTTAACAACAGACTCAACATTGAAAATCACCAACAAATTCAACCACAACCTCAACAATGAAAAACATCATAAAATTCAAAAACAACCTCAGCATTCAAAAACAACAACAAATTCAACATTAAACTCAACAATGAATAACACCAAAAAATTCAACAACATCCTCAACTTTGAAACACACCAACAAATTCAAAAACCTCAACATGGATAAACACCAACAAATTCAAAGCCTCAACATTGAAAAACACCAACAAATTCAATAACACCCTCAACATTGAAAAACTCGAACAAATTCAATAACAACCTCTACAATGAAAAAATCAAAAAATTCAACAACAACCGCAACATTCAAAAACACCAACAAATTCAACAAAAATCCTCAACAATGAATAACGCCAAAAAATTCAACAACAACCTGAACTTTGAAAAACACCAACAGATTCAACAACCTCAACATTGAAAACAACCAACAAATTCAACACATATCGAAACAATGAAAAACACCAAAAAATTGAAAATCTTCATCAACTTTCAAAAACATCAACAAATTCAACAACCTCAACATTCAAAAAGACCAAGAAATTCAACAAAACCTCAACTTTGAAAAACACCAAAAAATTCAACAACAACATCAACATTGAAAAACTGCAACAAATTCAACAGCAAACTCAACAATGAAAATAACCAAAAAATTCAACGACAAACCCAACATTCAAAAACACAAACAAATTCAACAAAAACCTCAACAATTAAAAACACCAAAAAATTCAACAACAACACCAACTTTGAAAAACACCAACAAATTCAAAAGCCTCAACATTGAAAAACACCAACAAATTCAATAACACCCTCAACATTGAAAAAATCCAAGAAATTCAACAAAACCTCAACTTTGAAAAACACAAAAAATTCAACAACAACCGCAACATTCAAAAACACTAACAAATTCAACAAAAACCTCAACAATGAATAATGCCAAAAAATTCAACAACAACCTCAACATTCAAAACAACCAACAAATTCAACACATATCTCAACAATGAAACACACCAAAAAATTGAAAATCTTCATCAACTTTCAAAAACATCAACAAATTCAACAACCTCAACATTGAAAAAATCCATGAAATTCAACAAAACCTCAACTTTGAAAAACACAAAAAATTCAACGACAACATCAACATTCAAAAACACCAACAAATTCAACAAAAACCTCAACAATTAAAATCACGAAAAAATTCAACAACAACATCAACTTTGAAAAATACCAACAAATTCAACAACCTCAACATCGAAAAACACCAACAAATTCAACTGCAACCTAAACTTTGAAAAATACAAAAAGATCAAAAAAACAATTGATAACACCAATAAATTCAACAACAACCTCAATATTGAAAATCACCAAAAAAATTCAACAACAACCTCAACATTGCAAAACACCAACAAATTCAACTGCAACCTCAACTTTTAACAAACCAAAAAAGTTTTAAAAAAACATTGATAACACCAATAAATTCAACAACAACCTCAACAATGAAAAACATCAAAAAATTCAACAACAACAACCTCAACAATGAAAAACACCAAAAAAATCAACAACAACTCAACATTGAAAATCACCAAACTATTCAACAACAAACTCAACTTTCAAAAACAACATGAAATTCAACAACCTCAACATTGAAAAACAGCAAGAAATTCAACAACAACCTCAACTTTTAAAAATACAGAAAGATTCAACAAAATAATAATTGATAACACAAACAAATTCAACAACAACCTCAATACTGAAAAACTCCAACAAATACAACAACAACCTCAACAATGAAAAACACCAAAGAATTCAACAACAACCTCAACATTCAAAAGCACCAACAAATACAACAAAAACCTCAACAATTAAAAACACCAAAAAATTCAACAACAACCTCAACTTTGAAAAACGCCAACAAATTCAACATCCTCAACATTGAAAAAGACCAACAAATTCAACAACAACCTCAACAATGAAAAACACCAAAAAATTCGAACACAACCTCAACTTTGATAAACACCAAAAAATTCAACAACCTCAACATTGAAAAATACCAACAAATTCAGCAACAACCTGAACTTTGAAATACACCAAAAAATTCAAAAACCTCAACATGGAAAAACACCAACGAATTCAACTATAACCTCAATATTGAATATCACCAACAAATTCAGCAACAACCTCAACAATGAAAAACACCAACAAGTTCAACAAAAACCGCAACAATGAAATACACCAAAATATTCATCAACAACCTCAACATTAAAAAGCTCCAAGAAATTCAACAAAACCTCAACAATGAAAAACACCAAAAAATTCAACAACTACTTCAACTTTGAAAAACACCAACAAATTCAACTGCAACCTCAACTTTGAAAACTACAAAAAAGTTCAAAAAAAAAAACCATTGATAACACCAATAAATTCAACAACAACCTCAATATTGAAAATCACCAACAAAGTCAACAACAACATCAACATTGCAAGACACCAACAAATTCAACAACAACCTCAACATTGAAAAACTGCAACAAATTCAATACCAACCTCTACAATGAAAAACATCAATAAATTCAACAACAACCTCAACATTCAAAAACACCAACAAATTCAACAAAAACCTCAACAATGAAAAACACCAAAAAATTCATCAACAACCTGAACTTTGAAAAACACCAACAGAATCAACAACCTCAATATTCAAAACAACCAACAAATTCAAAACAAAGCTCAACAATGAAAAACACCAAAAAATTGAAAAATTTCCTCAACTTTCAAAAACAACAACAAATTCAACAACCTCAACATTGAAAAACACCAAAAAATTCAACGGCAACCTCAACATTAAAAAACACCAGCAAATTCAACAAAAACCTCAACAATTAATAACACAAAAAAATTCAACAACAACTTCAACTTTGAAAAATACCAACAAATTCAACAACCTCAAAACTGAAAAACAACAACAAATTCAACTGCAACCTAAACTTTGAATAATAAAAAAAAGATCAAAAAAACCATTGATAACACCAATAAATTCAACAACAACCTCAATATTGAAAATCAACAACAAATTCAACAACATCCTCAACAATGAAAAACATCAATAAATTCAACAACAACCTCAACATTCAAAAACAGCAACAAATTCAACATAAACCTCAACAATGAAAAACACCAAAAAATTCAACTACAATGTCAACTTTGATAAACACCAAAAAATTCAACAACCTCAACATTGAAAAATACCAAAAAATTCAACAACATCCTCAACTTTGAAAAACAACAACAAATTCAAAAACCTCAACATGGAAAAACGCCAACAAATTCAACAACAACCTCAGTATTGAAAATCACCAACAAATTCAACAACAACCTCAACAATGAAAAGCAGCAAAAAAATTCAACAACAACGACCTCAACAATGAAAAACACCATTAAATTCAACAACAACCTCAACATTGAAAAACTCCGACAATTTCAACAACAACCTCAACAGTGAAAAACACCAAAATATTTAACAACAGACTCAACTTTGAAAATCACCAACAAATTCAACCACAACCTCAACAATGAAAAACATCATAAAATTCAACAACAACCTCAACATTCAAAAACAACAACAAATTCAACATTAAACTCAACAATGAAAAACACCAATAAATTCAACAACAACCTCAATATTGAAAATCACCAACAAATTCAACAACAACCTCAACATTGCAAAACACCAACAAATTCAACTGCAACCTCAACTTTGAAAAATCCAAAAAGTTAAAAAAAAACATTGATAACACCAATAAATTCAACAACAACCTCAATATTTAAAATCACCAACAAATTCTCCAACAACCTCAAAAATGAAAAACATCAAAAAATTCAACAACAACCCAACATTGAACATCACCAAACTATTCAACAACAAACTCAACTTTCAAAAACACCATGAAATTCAACAACCTCAACATTCAAAAACAGCAAGAAATTCAACAACAACCTCAACTTTTAAAAATACAGAAAGATTCAACAAAATAATAATTGATAACACCAACAAATTCAACAACAACCTCAATACTGAAAAACTCCAACAAATACAACAACAACCTCAACAATGAAAAACACCAAAGAATTCAACAACAACCTCAACATTCAAAAGCACCAACAAATACAACAAAAACCTCAACAATTAAAAACACCAAAAAATTCAACAACAACCTCAACTTTGAAAAACGCCAACAAATTCAACATACTCAACATTGAAAAAGACCAACAAACTCAACAACAACCTCAACATTGAAAATCTCCAACAAATTCAACAACAACCTCAACATTGAAAAACACCATAAAATTCCACTGCAACCACAACTTTGAAAAATACAAAAAAGTTCCACAAAATCAATTGAAAACACCAATAAATTCAACAACAACCTCAGTATTGAAAATCACCAACAAATTCAACAACAACGACCTCAACAATGAAAAACACCATTAAATTCAACAACAACCTCAACATCGAAAAAATCCGACAATTTCAACAACAACCTCAACACTGAAAAACACCAAAATATTTAACAACAGACTCAACATTGAAAATCACCAACAAATTCAACCACAACCTCAACAATGAAAAACATCATAAAATTCAACAACAACCTCAACATTCAAAAACAACAACAAATTCAACATTAAACTCAACAATGAAAAACACCAAAAAATTCAACAACATCCTCAACTTTGAAACACACCAACAAATTCAAAAACCTCAACATGGATAAACACCAACAAATTCAAAGCCTCAACATTGAAAAACACCAACAAATTCAATAACACCCTCAACATTGAAAAACTCGAACAAATTCAATAACAACCTCTACAATGAAAAAATCAAAAAATTCAACAACAACCGCAACATTCAAAAACACCAACAAATTCAACAAAAATCCTCAACAATGAATAACGCCAAAAAATTCAACAACAACCTGAACTTTGAAAAACACCAACAGATTCAACAACCTCAACATTGAAAACAACCAACAAATTCAACACATATCGAAACAATGAAAAACACCAAAAAATTGAAAATCTTCATCAACTTTCAAAAACATCAACAAATTCAACAACCTCAACATTCAAAAAGACCAAGAAATTCAACAAAACCTCAACTTTGAAAAACACCAAAAAATTCAACGACAACATCAACATTCAAAAACACCAACAAATTAAACAACCTCAACATCGAAAAACACCAACAAATTCAGCTGCAACCTAAGCTTTGAAAAATCCAAAAAAGTTAAAAAAAAAACCATTGATAACACCAATAAATTCAACAACAACCTCAATATTTAAAATCACCAACAAATTCTCCAACAACCTCAACAATGAAAAACATCAAAAAATTCAACAACAACCTCAACAATGAAACACACCAAAAAAATCAACAACAACCCAACATTGAAAATCACCAATCTATTCAACAACAAACTCAACTTTCAAAAACACCATGAAATTCAACAACCTCAACATTGAAAAACAGCAACAAATTCAACAACAACCTCAACTTTTAAAAATACGGAAAGATTCAACAAAATAATAATTGATAACACCAACAAATTCAACAGCAACCTCAATACTGAAAAACTCCAACAAATTCAACAACAAAATCAACAATGAAAAACAACAAATAATTCAACAACAACCTCAACATTCAAAAGCACCAACAAATACAACAACAACCTCAAATTTGAAAAACACCAAAAAATTGAAAACAACAAGCACAACTTTGAAAAACACCAACAAATTCAACAAACTCAATATTGAAAATCACCAAAAAATTCATCAACAACCTCAACAATGAAAAACAGCAAAAAAATGCAACAACAACGACCTCAACAATGAAAAACACCATTAAATTCAACAACAACCTCAACATTGAAAAAATCCGACAATTTCAACAACAACCTCCACAATGAAAAACACCAAAATATTTAACAACAAACTCAACATTGAAAATCACCAACAAATTCAACAACAACCTCAACAATGAAAAACATCATAAAATTCAACAACAACCTCAACATTCAAAAACAACAACAAATTCAACATAAAACTCAACAATGAAAATCACCAACAAATTCAACAACAACCTCAACTTTGAAAAACTGCTAAAAATTCAACAACCTCAACATTAAAAAATACCAACAAATTCAACAACAACCTCAACTTTGAAAAACAACAACAAATTCAAAAACCTCAACATGGAAAAACACCAACAAATTCAACTATAACCTCAATATTGAAAATCACCAGCAAATTCAACAACAACTTCAACAAAGAAAAACACCAACAAATTCAACAAAAACCGCAACATTGAATAGCACCAAAAAATTCATCAACCACCTCAACATTCAAAAACACCATCAAATTCAACAAAAACCTCAACAATGAAAAACACCAATAAATTCAACAACACCCTCAACTTTGAAAAACACCATCAGATTCAAAAACCTCAACATTCAAAACAACCAACAAATTCAACACATACCTCAACATTCAAAAAGTCCAAGAAATTCATCAAAACCTCAACTTTGAAAAACACCAAAAAATTCAACGACAACATCAACAATTAAAAACACGAAAAAATTCAACAACAACATCAACATTGAAAAGCACCAACAAATTCAATTACCTCAACATCGAAAAACAGCAGCAAATTCAACTGCAACCTAAACTTTGAAAAATACAAAAAAGATCAAAAAAACAATTGATAACACCAATAAATTCAACAACAACCTCAATATTGAAAATCACCAACAAATTCAACAACAACCTCAACAATGAAAAGCAGCAAAAAATTCAACAACAACGACCTCAACAATGAAAAACACCATTAAATTCAACAACAACCTCAACATTGAAAAACTCCGACAATTTCAACAACAACCTCAACAGTGAAAAACACCAAAATATTTAACAACAGACTCAACATTGAAAATCACCAACAAATTCAACCACAACCTCAACAATTAAAAACATCATAAAATTCAACAACAACCTCAACATTCAAAAACAACAACAAATTCAACATTAAACTCAACAATGAAAAACACCAATAAATTCAACAACAACCTCAATATTGAAAATCACCAACAAATTCAACAACAACCTCAACATTGCAAAACACCAACAAATTCAACTGCAACCTCAACTTTGAAAAATCCAAAAAGTTAAAAAAAAATATTGATAACACCAATAAATTCAACAACAACCTCAATATTTAAAATCACCAACAAATTCTCCAACAACCTCAAAAATGAAAAACAGCAAAAAATTCAACAACAACCTCAACAATGAAAAACACCAAATAAAATCAACAACAACCCAACATTGAACATCACCAAAATATTCAACAACAAACTCAACTTTCAAAAACACCATGAAATTCAACAACCTCAACATTCAAAAACAGCAAGAAATTCAACAACAACCTCAACTTTTAAAAATACAGAAAGATTCAACAAAATAATAATTGATAACACCAACAAATTCAACAACAACCTCAATACTGAAAAACTCCAACAAATACAACAACAACCTCAACAATGAAAAACACCAAAGAATTCAACAACAACCTCAACATTCAAAAGCACCAACAAATACAACAAAAACCTCAACAATTAAAAACACCAAAAAATTCAACAACAACCTCAACTTTGAAAAACGCCAACAAATTCAACATACTCAACATTGAAAAAGACCAACAAACTCAACAACAACCTCAACATTGAAAATCTCCAACAAATTCAACAACAACCTCAACATTGAAAAACACCATAAAATTCCACTGCAACCACAACTTTGAAAAATACAAAAAAGTTCCACAAAATCAATTGAAAACACCAATAAATTCAACAACAACCTCAGTATTGAAAATCACCAACAAATTCAACAACAACGACCTCAACAATGAAAAACACCATTAAATTCAACAACAACCTCAACATCGAAAAAATCCGACAATTTCAACAACAACCTCAACACTGAAAAACACCAAAATATTTAACAACAGACTCAACATTGAAAATCACCAACAAATTCAACCACAACCTCAACAATGAAAAACATCATAAAATTCAACAACAACCTCAGCATTCAAAAACAACAACAAATTCAACATTAAACTCAACAATGAATAACACCAAAAAATTCAACAACATCCTCAACTTTGAAACACACCAACAAATTCAAAAACCTCAACATGGATAAACACCAACAAATTCAAAGCCTCAACATTGAAAAACACCAACAAATTCAATAACACCCTCAACATTGAAAAACTCGAACAAATTCAATAACAACCTCTACAATGAAAAAATCAAAAAATTCAACAACAACCGCAACATTCAAAAACACCAACAAATTCAACAAAAATCCTCAACAATGAATAACGCCAAAAAATTCAACAACAACCTGAACTTTGAAAAACACCAACAGATTCAACAACCTCAACATTGAAAACAACCAACAAATTCAACACATATCGAAACAATGAAAAACACCAAAAAATTGAAAATCTTCATCAACTTTCAAAAACATCAACAAATTCAACAACCTCAACATTCAAAAAGACCAAGAAATTCAACAAAACCTCAACTTTGAAAAACACCAAAAAATTCAACGACAACATCAACATTCAAAAACACCAACAAATTAAACAACCTCAACATCGAAAAACACCAACAAATTCAGCTGCAACCTAAGCTTTGAAAAATCCAAAAAAGTTAAAAAAAAAACCATTGATAACACCAATAAATTCAACAACAACCTCAATATTTAAAATCACCAACAAATTCTCCAACAACCTCAACAATGAAAAACATCAAAAAATTCAACAACAACCTCAACAATGAAACACACCAAAAAAATCAACAACAACCCAACATTGAAAATCACCAATCTATTCAACAACAAACTCAACTTTCAAAAACACCATGAAATTCAACAACCTCAACATTGAAAAACAGCAACAAATTCAACAACAACCTCAACTTTTAAAAATACGGAAAGATTCAACAAAATAATAATTGATAACACCAACAAATTCAACAGCAACCTCAATACTGAAAAACTCCAACAAATTCAACAACAAAATCAACAATGAAAAACAACAAATAATTCAACAACAACCTCAACATTCAAAAGCACCAACAAATACAACAACAACCTCAAATTTGAAAAACACCAAAAAATTGAAAACAACAAGCACAACTTTGAAAAACACCAACAAATTCAACAAACTCAATATTGAAAATCACCAAAAAATTCATCAACAACCTCAACAATGAAAAACAGCAAAAAAATGCAACAACAACGACCTCAACAATGAAAAACACCATTAAATTCAACAACAACCTCAACATTGAAAAAATCCGACAATTTCAACAACAACCTCCACAATGAAAAACACCAAAATATTTAACAACAAACTCAACATTGAAAATCACCAACAAATTCAACAACAACCTCAACAATGAAAAACATCATAAAATTCAACAACAACCTCAACATTCAAAAACAACAACAAATTCAACATAAAACTCAACAATGAAAATCACCAACAAATTCAACAACAACCTCAACTTTGAAAAACTGCTAAAAATTCAACAACCTCAACATTAAAAAATACCAACAAATTCAACAACAACCTCAACTTTGAAAAACAACAACAAATTCAAAAACCTCAACATGGAAAAACACCAACAAATTCAACTATAACCTCAATATTGAAAATCACCAGCAAATTCAACAACAACTTCAACAAAGAAAAACACCAACAAATTCAACAAAAACCGCAACATTGAATAGCACCAAAAAATTCATCAACCACCTCAACATTCAAAAACACCATCAAATTCAACAAAAACCTCAACAATGAAAAACACCAATAAATTCAACAACACCCTCAACTTTGAAAAACACCATCAGATTCAAAAACCTCAACATTCAAAACAACCAACAAATTCAACACATACCTCAACATTCAAAAAGTCCAAGAAATTCATCAAAACCTCAACTTTGAAAAACACCAAAAAATTCAACGACAACATCAACAATTAAAAACACGAAAAAATTCAACAACAACATCAACATTGAAAAGCACCAACAAATTCAATTACCTCAACATCGAAAAACAGCAGCAAATTCAACTGCAACCTAAACTTTGAAAAATACAAAAAAGATCAAAAAAACAATTGATAACACCAATAAATTCAACAACAACCTCAATATTGAAAATCACCAACAAATTCAACAACAACCTCAACAATGAAAAGCAGCAAAAAATTCAACAACAACGACCTCAACAATGAAAAACACCATTAAATTCAACAACAACCTCAACATTGAAAAACTCCGACAATTTCAACAACAACCTCAACAGTGAAAAACACCAAAATATTTAACAACAGACTCAACATTGAAAATCACCAACAAATTCAACCACAACCTCAACAATTAAAAACATCATAAAATTCAACAACAACCTCAACATTCAAAAACAACAACAAATTCAACATTAAACTCAACAATGAAAAACACCAATAAATTCAACAACAACCTCAATATTGAAAATCACCAACAAATTCAACAACAACCTCAACATTGCAAAACACCAACAAATTCAACTGCAACCTCAACTTTGAAAAATCCAAAAAGTTAAAAAAAAATATTGATAACACCAATAAATTCAACAACAACCTCAATATTTAAAATCACCAACAAATTCTCCAACAACCTCAAAAATGAAAAACAGCAAAAAATTCAACAACAACCTCAACAATGAAAAACACCAAATAAAATCAACAACAACCCAACATTGAACATCACCAAAATATTCAACAACAAACTCAACTTTCAAAAACACCATGAAATTCAACAACCTCAACATTCAAAAACAGCAAGAAATTCAACAACAACCTCAACTTTTAAAAATACAGAAAGATTCAACAAAATAATAATTGATAACACCAACAAATTCAACAACAACCTCAATACTGAAAAACTCCAACAAATACAACAACAACCTCAACAATGAAAAACACCAAAGAATTCAACAACAACCTCAACATTCAAAAGCACCAACAAATACAACAAAAACCTCAACAATTAAAAACACCAAAAAATTCAACAACAACCTCAACTTTGAAAAACGCCAACAAATTCAACATACTCAACATTGAAAAAGACCAACAAACTCAACAACAACCTCAACATTGAAAATCTCCAACAAATTCAACAACAACCTCAACATTGAAAAACACCATAAAATTCCACTGCAACCACAACTTTGAAAAATACAAAAAAGTTCCACAAAATCAATTGAAAACACCAATAAATTCAACAACAACCTCAGTATTGAAAATCACCAACAAATTCAACAACAACGACCTCAACAATGAAAAACACCATTAAATTCAACAACAACCTCAACATCGAAAAAATCCGACAATTTCAACAACAACCTCAACACTGAAAAACACCAAAATATTTAACAACAGACTCAACATTGAAAATCACCAACAAATTCAACCACAACCTCAACAATGAAAAACATCATAAAATTCAACAACAACCTCAGCATTCAAAAACAACAACAAATTCAACATTAAACTCAACAATGAATAACACCAAAAAATTCAACAACATCCTCAACTTTGAAACACACCAACAAATTCAAAAACCTCAACATGGATAAACACCAACAAATTCAAAGCCTCAACATTGAAAAACACCAACAAATTCAATAACACCCTCAACATTGAAAAACTCGAACAAATTCAATAACAACCTCTACAATGAAAAAATCAAAAAATTCAACAACAACCGCAACATTCAAAAACACCAACAAATTCAACAAAAATCCTCAACAATGAATAACGCCAAAAAATTCAACAACAACCTGAACTTTGAAAAACACCAACAGATTCAACAACCTCAACATTGAAAACAACCAACAAATTCAACACATATCGAAACAATGAAAAACACCAAAAAATTGAAAATCTTCATCAACTTTCAAAAACATCAACAAATTCAACAACCTCAACATTCAAAAAGACCAAGAAATTCAACAAAACCTCAACTTTGAAAAACACCAAAAAATTCAACGACAACATCAACATTCAAAAACACCAACAAATTAAACAACCTCAACATCGAAAAACACCAACAAATTCAGCTGCAACCTAAGCTTTGAAAAATCCAAAAAAGTTAAAAAAAAAACCATTGATAACACCAATAAATTCAACAACAACCTCAATATTTAAAATCACCAACAAATTCTCCAACAACCTCAACAATGAAAAACATCAAAAAATTCAACAACAACCTCAACAATGAAACACACCAAAAAAATCAACAACAACCCAACATTGAAAATCACCAATCTATTCAACAACAAACTCAACTTTCAAAAACACCATGAAATTCAACAACCTCAACATTGAAAAACAGCAACAAATTCAACAACAACCTCAACTTTTAAAAATACGGAAAGATTCAACAAAATAATAATTGATAACACCAACAAATTCAACAGCAACCTCAATACTGAAAAACTCCAACAAATTCAACAACAAAATCAACAATGAAAAACAACAAATAATTCAACAACAACCTCAACATTCAAAAGCACCAACAAATACAACAACAACCTCAAATTTGAAAAACACCAAAAAATTGAAAACAACAAGCACAACTTTGAAAAACACCAACAAATTCAACAAACTCAATATTGAAAATCACCAAAAAATTCATCAACAACCTCAACAATGAAAAACAGCAAAAAAATGCAACAACAACGACCTCAACAATGAAAAACACCATTAAATTCAACAACAACCTCAACATTGAAAAAATCCGACAATTTCAACAACAACCTCCACAATGAAAAACACCAAAATATTTAACAACAAACTCAACATTGAAAATCACCAACAAATTCAACAACAACCTCAACAATGAAAAACATCATAAAATTCAACAACAACCTCAACATTCAAAAACAACAACAAATTCAACATAAAACT
Organism: Cetorhinus maximus; assembly: GCF_964194155.1. Classification (NCBI taxonomy): domain Eukaryota; kingdom Metazoa; phylum Chordata; class Chondrichthyes; order Lamniformes; family Cetorhinidae; genus Cetorhinus; species Cetorhinus maximus. Next base: position 409,481 of record NW_027596246.1, on the reverse strand, counting down.
CAACAATGAAAATCACCAACAAATTCAACAACAACCTCAACTTTGAAAAACTGCTAAAAATTCAACAACCTCAACATTAAAAAATACCAACAAATTCAACAACAACCTCAACTTTGAAAAACAACAACAAATTCAAAAACCTCAACATGGAAAAACACCAACAAATTCAACTATAACCTCAATATTGAAAATCACCAGCAAATTCAACAACAACTTCAACAAAGAAAAACACCAACAAATTCAACAAAAACCGCAACATTGAATAGCACCAAAAAATTCATCAACCACCTCAACATTCAAAAACACCATCAAATTCAACAAAAACCTCAACAATGAAAAACACCAATAAATTCAACAACACCCTCAACTTTGAAAAACACCATCAGATTCAAAAACCTCAACATTCAAAACAACCAACAAATTCAACACATACCTCAACATTCAAAAAGTCCAAGAAATTCATCAAAACCTCAACTTTGAAAAACACCAAAAAATTCAACGACAACATCAACAATTAAAAACACGAAAAAATTCAACAACAACATCAACATTGAAAAGCACCAACAAATTCAATTACCTCAACATCGAAAAACAGCAGCAAATTCAACTGCAACCTAAACTTTGAAAAATACAAAAAAGATCAAAAAAACAATTGATAACACCAATAAATTCAACAACAACCTCAATATTGAAAATCACCAACAAATTCAACAACAACCTCAACAATGAAAAGCAGCAAAAAATTCAACAACAACGACCTCAACAATGAAAAACACCATTAAATTCAACAACAACCTCAACATTGAAAAACTCCGACAATTTCAACAACAACCTCAACAGTGAAAAACACCAAAATATTTAACAACAGACTCAACATTGAAAATCACCAACAAATTCAACCACAACCTCAACAATTAAAAACATCATAAAATTCAACAACAACCTCAACATTCAAAAACAACAACAAATTCAACATTAAACTCAACAATGAAAAACACCAATAAATTCAACAACAACCTCAATATTGAAAATCACCAACAAATTCAACAACAACCTCAACATTGCAAAACACCAACAAATTCAACTGCAACCTCAACTTTGAAAAATCCAAAAAGTTAAAAAAAAATATTGATAACACCAATAAATTCAACAACAACCTCAATATTTAAAATCACCAACAAATTCTCCAACAACCTCAAAAATGAAAAACAGCAAAAAATTCAACAACAACCTCAACAATGAAAAACACCAAATAAAATCAACAACAACCCAACATTGAACATCACCAAACTATTCAACAACAAACTCAACTTTCAAAAACACCATGAAATTCAACAACCTCAACATTCAAAAACAGCAAGAAATTCAACAACAACCTCAACTTTTAAAAATACAGAAAGATTCAACAAAATAATAATTGATAACACCAACAAATTCAACAACAACCTCAATACTGAAAAACTCCAACAAATACAACAACAACCTCAACAATGAAAAACACCAAAGAATTCAACAACAACCTCAACATTCAAAAGCACCAACAAATACAACAAAAACCTCAACAATTAAAAACACCAAAAAATTCAACAACAACCTCAACATTGAAAAACGCCAACAAATTCAACATACTCAACATTGAAAAAGACCAACAAACTCAACAACAACCTCAACATTGAAAATCTCCAACAAATTCAACAACAACCTCAACATTGAAAAACACCATAAAATTCCACTGCAACCACAACTTTGAAAAATACAAAAAAGTTCCACAAAATCAATTGAAAACACCAATAAATTCAACAACAACCTCAGTATTGAAAATCACCAACAAATTCAACAACAACGACCTCAACAATGAAAAACACCATTAAATTCAACAACAACCTCAACATCGAAAAAATCCGACAATTTCAACAACAACCTCAACACTGAAAAACACCAAAATATTTAACAACAGACTCAACATTGAAAATCACCAACAAATTCAACCACAACCTCAACAATGAAAAACATCATAAAATTCAACAACAACCTCAACATTCAAAAACAACAACAAATTCAACATTAAACTCAACAATGAAAAACACCAAAAAATTCAACAACATCCTCAACTTTGAAACACACCAACAAATTCAAAAACCTCAACATGGATAAACACCAACAAATTCAAAGCCTCAACATTGAAAAACACCAACAAATTCAATAACACCCTCAACATTGAAAAACTCGAACAAATTCAATAACAACCTCTACAATGAAAAAATCAAAAAATTCAACAACAACCGCAACATTCAAAAACACCAACAAATTCAACAAAAATCCTCAACAATGAATAACGCCAAAAAATTCAACAACAACCTGAACTTTGAAAAACACCAACAGATTCAACAACCTCAACATTGAAAACAACCAACAAATTCAACACATATCTAAACAATGAAAAACACCAAAAAATTGAAAATCTTCATCAACTTTCAAAAACATCAACAAATTCAGCAACCTCAACATTCAAAAAGACCAAGAAATTCAACAAAACCTCAACTTTGAAAAACACCAAAAAATTCAACGACTACATCAACATTCAAAAACACCAACAAATTAAACAACCTCAACATCGAAAAACACCAACAAATTCAGCTGCAACCTAAGCTTTGAAAAATCCAAAAAAGTAAAAAAAAAAACCATTGATAACACCAATAAATGCAATAACAACCTCAATATTTAAAATCACCAACAAATTCTCCAACAACCTCAACAATGAAAAACATCAAAAAATTCAACAACAACCTCAACAATGAAACACACCAAAAAAATCAACAACAACCCAACATTGAAAATCACCAATCTATTCAACTACAAACTCAACTTTCAAAAACACCATGAAATTCAACAACCTCAACATTGAAAAACAGCAACAAATTCAAAAACAACCTCAACTTTTAAAAATACGGAAAGATTCAACAAAATAATAATTGATAACACCAACAAATTCAACAGCAACCTCAATACTGAAAAACTCCAACAAATTCAACAACAAAATCAACAATGAAAAACAACAAATAATTCAACAACAACCTCAACATTCAAAAGCACCAACAAATACAACAAAAACCTCAACAATTAAAAACACCAAAAAATTCAACAACAACCTCAAATTTGAAAAACACCAAAAAATTGAAAACAACAAGCACAACTTTGAAAAACACCAACAAATTCAACAAACTCAATATTGAAAATCACCAAAAAATTCATCAACAACCTCAACAATGAAAAACAGCAAAAAAATGCAACAACAACGACCTCAACAATGAAAAACACCATTAAATTCAACAACAACCTCAACATTGAAAAAATCCGACAATTTCAACAACAACCTCCACAATGAAAAACACCAAAATATTTAACAACAAACTCAACATTGAAAATCACCAACAAATTCAACAACAACCTCAACAATGAAAAACATCATAAAATTCAACAACAACCTCAACATTCAAAAACAACAACAAATTCAACATAAAACTCAACAATGAAAATCACCAACAAATTCAACAACAACCTCAACTTTGAAAAACTGCTAAAAATTCAACAACCTCAACATTAAAAAATACCAACAAATTCAACAACAACCTCAACTTTGAAAAACAACAACAAATTCAAAAACCTCAACATGGAAAAACACCAACAAATTCAACTATAACCTCAATATTGAAAATCACCAGCAAATTCAACAACAACTTCAACAAAGAAAAACACCAACAAATTCAACAAAAACCGCAACATTGAATAGCACCAAAAAATTCATCAACCACCTCAACATTCAAAAACACCATCAAATTCAACAAAAACCTCAACAATGAAAAACACCAATAAATTCAACAACACCCTCAACTTTGAAAAACACCATCAGATTCAAAAACCTCAACATTCAAAACAACCAACAAATTCAACACATACCTCAACATTCAAAAAGTCCAAGAAATTCAACAAAACCTCAACTTTGAAAAACACCAAAAAATTCAACGACAACATCAACAATTAAAAACACGAAAAAATTCAACAAAACCTCAACATTGAAAAACACCAAAAAACTCAACAACAACTTCAACTTTGAAAAACACCAAAAAATTCAACGAAAACCTCAACATTCAAAATACACCAACAAATTCAACATAAATCTCAACAATTAAACACGAAAAAATTCAACAACAACATTAACATTGAAAAACACCAACAAATTCATCAACATCAACATTGAAAAACTCCAACAAATTCAATAACAACCTCAACAATGAAAAACATCAAAAAATTCAACAACAACCTCAACATTCAAAAACACCAACAAATTCAACAACCTCAACATTGAAATACACCAACAACTTCAACTGTAACCACAACTTTGAAAAATACAAAAAGTTCAAAAAAAAAACCATTGATCACACCAATAAATTCAACAACCTCAACATTGAAAATCACCAACAAATTCAACAACAGCCTCAGCAATGACAAATATCAAAAAATTCAACAACAACCTCAACAATGAAAAACACCAAAAAATTCAACAACACCCTCAACAATGAAATACACCAAAAAGTTCAACAACAACGTCAACTTTGAAAATCAGCAATAAATTCAATAACCTCAACATTGAAAAACAACGACATATTCAACAACAACCTCAACTTTTAAAAATAAAAAAAAGATTCAACAAAATAAAAATTGATAACACCAACAAATTAAGCAACAACCTCAATATTGAAAGACTCCAACAAATTCAACAACAACCTCAACAATGAAAAACACCAAAAAATTCAACAACAACCTCAACATTGAAAATCACCAACAAATTCAACAAAGAACCTCAGGAATGAAAAACACCAACAAATTCAACAAAAACCTCAACAATGAAAAACACCACAAAATTCAACAACAACCTGAACTTTGAAAATGACCAACAAATTCAACAACAACCTCAACATTTCAAAACACCAACAAATTCAACTGCAACCTGAACTTTGAAAACTATAAAAAAGTTTTTAAAAAACCATTGATTACAACAAAAAATTCAACATCAACGTCAATATTGAAAATCACCAACAAATTCAACAAGAACCTCTACAATGAAAAAAACCAAAAAATTCAACAACAACCCAAAATTGAAAATCAGCAAAATATTCAACAACAAACTCAACTTTGAAAAACACCATGAAGTTCAACAACCTCAACATTGAAAAACAGCAACAAATTCAACAGCAACCTCAACTTTGAATAACACCAACAAATTCAACATCCTCAACATTGAAAAAGACCAACAAATTCAGCAACAACCTCAACATTGAAAAACTCCAACAAATTCAACAACAACCTCAACGTTGAAAAACAACATAAAATTCCACTGCAACCTCAACTTTGAAAAATACAAAAAAGTTCAAAAATAAAATTGATAACACCAATAAATTCAACAACAACCTCAATATTGAAAATCATCAACAAATTCAAGAACAACCTCAACAATGAATAACATCCAAAAATTCAACAACAACAACTTCAACAATGAAAAACACCAAAAAATTCAATAACAACCTCAACATTCAAAAACAACAACAAATTCAACAGAAACCTCAATAATGAAAACACCAAAAAATTGAAAACAACAAGCACAACTTTGAAAAACACCAACAAATTCAACAAACTCAATATTGAAAATCACCAACAAATTCAACAACAACCTCAACAATGAAAAACAGCAAAAAATTCAATAACAACGACCTCATCAATGAAAAACACCATTAAATTCAACAACAACCTCAACATTGAAAAAATCCCTCAATTTCAACAACAACCTCCACAATGAAAAACACCAAAATATTTAACAACAAACTCAACATTGAAAATCACCAACAAATTCAACAACAACCTCAACTTTGATAAACACCAACAAATTCAAAAACCTCAACATGGAAAAACACCAACAAATTCAACTATAACCTCAATATTGAAAATCACCAGCAAATTCAACAACAACCTCAACAAAGAAAAACACCAACAATTTCAACAAAAACCGCAACATTGAATAGCTCCAAAAAATTCATCAACCACCTCAACATTCAAAAACACCATCAAATTCAACAAAAATCTCAACAATGAAAAACACCAATAAATTCAACAACATCCTCAACTTTGAAAAACACCATCAGATTCAAAAACCTCAACATTCAAAACAACCAACAAATTCAACACATACCTCAACACTGAAAAACACCAAAAAATTGAAAAACTTCCTCAACTTTCAAAAACACCAACAAATTCAACAACCTCAACATTGAAAAATCCAAGAAATTCAACAAAACCTCAACATTGAAAAACACCAAAAAACTCAACAACAACTTCAACTTTGAAAAACACCAAAAAATTCAACGACAACCTCAACATTCAAAATACACCAACAAATTCAACATAAATCTCAACAATTAAACACGAAAAAATTCAACAACAACATCAACATTGAAAAACACCAACAAATTCATCAACATCAACATTGAAAAACTCCAACAAATTCAATAACAACCTCAACAATGAAAAACATCAAAAAATTCAACAACAACCTCAACATTCAAAAACACCAACAAATTCAACAACCTCAACATTGAAAAACACCAACAAATTCAACTGCAACCTCAACTTTGAAAAATACAAAAAGTTCAAAAAAAAACCATTGATCACACCAATAAATTCAACAACCTCAACATTGAAAATCACCAACAAATTCAACAACAACCTCAGCAATGAAAAATATCAAAAAATTCAACAACAACCTCAACAATGAAAAACACCAAAAAATTCAACAACACCCTCAACAATGAAATACACCAAAAAGTTCAACAACAACCTCAACTTTGAAAATCAGCAATAAATTCAACAACCTCAACATTGAAAAACAACGACAAATTCAACAACAACCTCAACTTTTAAAAATAAAAAGCTGAGGTTGTTCTTGAATTTTATGGTGTTTTTCATTGTTGAGGTTGTTGTTGAATTTTTTGATGTTTTTCATTGCTGAGGTTGTTGTTGAATTTGTTGGTGATTTTCAATATTGAGGTTATAGTTGAATTTGTTGGTGTTTTTCCATATTGAGGTTTTTGAATTTGTTGGTGTTTTTCAAAGTTGAGGTTGTTGTTGAATTTGTTGGTATTTTTCAATATTGAGTTTGTTGTTGTTGAATTTATTGATGTTTTTCATTGTTGAGGTTGCAGTTGAATTTTTTGGTGTTTTTCAATGTTGACGTTGTTGAATTTGTTGGTGTTTTACAATGTTCAGGTTGTTGTTGAATTTATTGGTGTTTTTCATTGTTGAGGTTTATGTTGCATTTGTTGGTGTTTTTGAATGTTAAGGTTGTTGTTGAAATTATTGGTGTTTTTCATTGTTGAGGTTGTTTTTGAATTTGTTGGAGTTTTTTAATGTTGAGGTTGTTGTTGAATTTGTTGATGTTTTTCATTGTTGAGGATGTTGTTGAATTTGTTGGTGATTTTAAATATTGAGGTTATAGTTGAATTTGTTGGTGTTTTTCCATTTTGAGGTTTTTGAGTTTGTTGTTGTTTTTCAAAGTTGAGGTTGTTGTTGAATTTGTTTATATTGTTCAATGTTAAGGTTGATGAATTTTTTGGTGTTTTTCAAAGCTGAGGTTGTTGTTGAATTTTTTGGTGTTTTTCATTGTTGAGGTTGTTGTTGTTGAATTTTAAGAAGTTTTTCATTGTTGAGGTTGTTATTGAATTTGTTGGTGATTTTTCAATATTGAGGTTATTGTTGAATTTGTTGGTGTTTTTCCATGTTGAGTTTGTTGTTGTTTGAATTTATTAATGTTTTTCATTGTTGAGGTTGTTGTTGAATTTGTTGATGATTGTAAATATTGAGGTTGTTGTTGAATTTATTGGTGTTATCAATGGTTTTTATTTAACTTTATTGTATTTTTCAAAGTTGAGGTTGCAGTTGAATTTTTTGGTGTTTTTCAAGGTTGACGTTGTTGAATTTGTTGGTGCTTTACAATGTTCAGGTTGTTGGTGAATTTATTGGTGTTTTTCATTGTTGAGTTTTACGTTGCATTTGTAGGTGTTTTTGAATGTTAAGGTGGTTGTTGAAATTGTTGGTGTTTTTCATTGTTGAGTTTGTTATTGATTTTTTTGGTGTTTTTCATTGTTGAGGTTGATGTTGAAATTTTGGTGTTTTTCATTGTTGAGGTTGTTGTTGAAATTTTTGGTGTTTTCATTGTTGAGGTTGTTGTTGAATTTTTTGGTGTTTTCATTGTTGAGGTTGTTGTTGAATTTGATGGAGTTTTTCAATGTTGAGGTTGTTGTTGAATTTGTTGGTGTTTTTCAATGTTGAGGTTGTTGAATTTGTTGTTTTTTTTAAATGTTGAGGTTGTTGTTGAATTTTTTGGTGTTTTTAATTGTTGATGTTTTGGTTGACTTTGTTGGTGTTTTTGAAGATTGAGGTAGTCGTTGAATTTTTTGATGTTATTCATTGTTGAGGTTGTTGTTGAAGTTGTTGGAGTTTTTCAATGTTGAGGTTGTTGTTGAATTTGTTGGTGTTTTTCATTGTTGATGTTGTTGTTGAAATTTTGGTGTTTTTGCATGTTGAGTTTGTTGTTTTTATTTTTTGATGTTTTTGAATGTTGAGGTTCTTGGTGAATTTATTGATGTTTTTCATTGTTGAGGTTGTTGAATTTGATGGTGTTTCTGAATATTGTGGTTGTTGTTGAATTTTTTGGTTTTTTCACTGTTGAGGTTGTTGTTAAATTTATTGATGTTTTTCATTGTTGAGGTTGTTGTTGAATTTGTTGTTGCTTTTCAATCTTGAGGTTGTTGTTGAGTTTGTTGCTGTTATCAATTTTTATTTTGTTGAACCTATTTGTATTTTGAAAAGTTGAGGTTGTTGTTGAATTTTTTGGTGTTTTTCAAAGTTGAGGTTGTTGAATTTATTGGTGTTTTTCAAAGCTGAGGTTTTTGTTAAATTTGTTGGTGTTTGTGAATGTTGATGTTGTTAAATCTGTTGGTGTTATTCAAAGTTGAGGTTGTTGTTGAATTTTTTGGTGCTTTTCATTGTTGAGTTTTTGTTGAATTTGATGGTGATTTTCAATGTTGAGTTTGTTGTCGAATTGTTTGGTGTTTTTCATTGTTGTGGTAGTTGTTGAAATTGTTCGAGGTTTTCAATGATGAGGTTGTTATTGATATTTTTGGTGTTTTCCATTGGTGAGGGTGTTGTAAATTTTTTTGGTGTTTTTCATTGTTGAGGTTGTTGTTGAATTTTTGTATTTTTTCATTGCTGAGGTTGTTGTTGAATTTGTTGGAGTTTTTCAATGTTGAGTTTGTTGTTGAATTTGTTGGTGTTTTTGAAAGTTGAGGAAGTTGTTCAATTTTTTGGTGTTTTTCATTGTTGACGTTGTTGTTGAATTTGTTGCTTGTTTTGAATGTTGAGTTTCTTGAATCTGTTGGTTTTTTTCAGAGTTGAGGTTGTTGTTGAATTTTTTAATGTTTTTCATTGTTGAGGTTTTTGTTGAATTTGTTGGTGTTTTTGAATTTTGAGGTTGTTGATGAATTTTTTGGTGATTTTCATTGTTGAGGATGTTGTTCAATTTGTTGCTGATTTTCAATATTGAGGTTATAGTTGAATTTGTTGGTGTTTTTGCACGTTGAGGTTTTTGAATTTGTTGGTGTTTTTCAAAGTTGATGTTGTTGTTGAATTTGTTTATATTTTTCAATGTTTAGGTTGATGAATTTTTTGGTGTTTTTCAAAGCTGAGGTTGTTGTTGAATTTTTTGGTGTTTTTCATTGTTGAGGTTGTTGTTTAATTTGTTGGTTGTTTTGAATGTTGAGTTTGTTGAATCTGTTGGTTTTTTTCAAAGTTGAGGTTGTTGTTGAATTTTTTGGTGTTTTTCATTGTTGAGGTATTTGTTGAATTTGTTGGTGTTTTGGAATTATGAGGTTGTTGATGAATTTTTGGTGTTTTTCATTGTTGCGGTTTTTGTTGAATTTGTTGATGTTTTTCATTGTTGAGGATGTTGTTGAATTTGTTGGTGATTTTCAATATTGAGGTTATAGTTGAATTTGTTGGTGTTTTTCCATGTTGAGGTTTTTGAATTTGTTGTTGTTTTTCAAAGTTTAGGTTGTTGTTGAATTTGTTTATATTGTTCAATGTTAAGGTTGATGAATTTTTTGGTTTTTTTCACAGCTGAGGTTGTTGTCGAATTTTTTGGTGTTTTTCATTGTTGAGGTTGTTGTTGTTGAATTTCAAGATTTTTTTCATTGTTGAGGTTGTTGTTGAATTTGTTGCTGATTTTCAATATTGAGGTTATTGTTGAATTTGTTGGTGTTTTTCCATGTTGAGGTTTTGGAATTTGTTGGTGTTTTTCAAAGTTGAGGTTGTTGTTGAATTTGTTTATATTTTTCAATGTTGAGTTTGTTATTGTTTGAATTTATTGATGTTTTTCATTGTTGAGGTTGTTGTTGAATTTGTTGGTGATTGTAAATATTGAGGTTGTTGTTGAATTTATTGGTGTTATCAATGGTTTTTATTTAACTTTTTTGTATTTTTCAAAGTTGAGGTTGCAGTTGAATTTTTTGGTGTTTTTCAATGTTGACGTTGTTGAATTTGTTGGTGTTTTACAATGTTCAGGTTGTTGTTGAATTTATTGGTGTTTTTCATTGTTGAGTTTTATGTTGCATTTGTAGGTGTTTTTGAATGTTAAGGTGGTTGTTGAAATTTTTGGTGTTTTTCATTGTTGAGGTTGTTATTGAATTTGTTGGAGTTTTTGAATGTTGAGGTTGTTGTTGAATTTGTCGGTGTTTTTGAATGTTGAGGTTGTTGTTGAATTTTTTGGTGTTTTTAATTGTTGAGGGTTTTGTTGAATTTGTTGGTGTTTTTGAATATTGAGGTTGTCGTTGAATTTTTTGATGTTATTCATTGTTGATGTTGTTGTTGAATTTGTTGGAGTTTTTCAATGTTGAGGTTGTTGTTGCATTTGTTGGTGTTTTGCAATGTTGAAGTTGTTGTTGACTTTGTTGGTGATTTTCAATATTGAGGGTGTTGGTGAATTTATTGGTGTTATCAATGGGTTTTTTGGAACTTTTTTGCAGATTTAAAAGTTGATGTTGCAGTTGAATTTGTTGTTGAATTTTTTGGTGTTTTTCATTGTGGAGGTTTTTGTTGAATTTGATTGTGATTTTCAATGTTGAGTTTGTTGTCCAATTTTTTGGTGTTTTTCATTGTTGCGGTAATTGTAGAAATTCTTCGAGTTTTTCAATGTTGAGGTTGTAATTGATTTTTTTGGTGTTTTTCATTGTTGAGGTTGATGTTGAAATTTTGGTGTTTTTCATTGTTGAGGTTGTTGTTGAAACTGATGGTGCTTTTGAATGTTAAGGTTGTTGTTGAATTTTTGGCTGCTTTTCATTGTTGAGGTTGTTGCTGAATTTGTTGGAGTTTTTCAATGTTGAGATTTTTGTTGAATTTGTTGATGTTTTTCAATGTCGAGGTTGTTGAATTTGTTGGTGTTTTTAATGTTGAGGTTGTTGTTGAATTTTTTTGAGTTTTTCATTGTTCAGGTTTTGGTTGAATTTGTTGGTGTTTTTGAACGTTGAGATTGTTGTTTTTATTTTTTGTTGTTTTTGAATGTTGAGGTTGTTGTTGAATTTTTTGGTGCTTTCCATTGTTGAGGTTGTTGAATTTGATCGTGTTTTTGAATGTTGAGGTTGTTGTTGAATTTTTTGGTGCTTTTCATTGTTGAGGTTGTTGTTGAATTTTTTGATGTATTTCAAAGTTGAGGTTGTTGAATTTGATGGTTATTTTCAATGTTGAGTTTGTTGTCGAGTTGTTTGGTGTTTTTCATTGTTGTGGTAGTTGTTGAAATTGTTCGAGTTTTTCAATGTTGAGGTTGTTGTTGAAGTTGTTGGTGTTTTTGAAAGTTGAGGAAGTTGTCCAATTTTTTGGTGTTTCTCATTGTTGAGGTTGTTGTTGAATTTGTTGGTTGTTTTGAATGTTGAGTTTGTTGAATCTGTTGGTTTTTTTCAAAGTTGTGGTTGTTGTTGAATTTTTTGGTGTTTTTCATTGTTGAGGTTTTTGTTGAATTTGTTGGTGTTTTTGAATTTTGAGGTTGTTGATGAATTTTTTGGTGTTTTTCATTGTTGCGGTTTTTGTTGAATTTGTTGGTGTTTTTCATTGTTGAGGTTGTTGTTGTTGAATTTTTTGATGTTTTTCATTGTTGAGGTTGTTGTTGAATTTGTTGGTGATTTTCAATATTGAGGTTAGAGTTGAATTTGTTGGTGTTTTTCCATATTGAGGTTTTTGAATTTGTTGGTGTTTTTCAAAGTTGAGGTTGTTGTTGAATTTGTTGGTATTTTTCAATGTTGAGTTTGTTGTTGTTGAATTTATTGATGTTTTTCATTGTTGAGGTTGTTGTTGAATTTGTTGGTGATTGTAAATGTTGAGGTTGTTGTTGAATTTATTGGTGTTATCAATGGTTTTTATTTAACTTTTTTGTATTTTTCAAAGTTGAGGTTGCAGTTGAATTTTTTGGTGTTTTTCAATGTTGACGTTGTTGAATTTGTTGGTGTTTTACAATGTTCAGGTTGTTGTTGAATTTATTGGTGTTTTTCATTGTTGAGGTTTATGTTGCATTTGTTGGTGTTTTTGAATGTTAAGGTTGTTGTTGAAATTTTTGGTGTTTTTCATTGTTGAGGTTGTTATTAATTTGTTGGTGTTTTTGAATGTTGAGGTTGTTGTTGAATTTTTTGGTGTTTTTCATTGTTGAGGTTGTTATTGAATTATTGGTGTTTTTGAATATTGAGGTTGTCGTTGAATTTTTTGATGTTATTCATTGTTGAGGTTGTTGTTGAATTTGTTGGAGTTTTTCAATGTTGAGGTTGTTGTTGAATTTGTTGGTGTTTTGCAATGTTGATGTTGTTGTTGACTTTGTTGGTGATTTTCAATATTGAGGGTGTTGTTGAATTTATTGGTGTTATCAATGGTTTTTTTTGAACATTTTTGTAGATTTCAAAGTTGAGGTTGCAGTTGAATTTCTTTTGTTCTTCAAAGTTGAATTTGTTGTTGAATTTTTTGGTGTTTTTCATTGTTGTGGTAATTGCATAAATTCTTGGAGTTATTCATCGTTGAGGTTGATGTTGAAATTTTGGTGTTTTTCATTGTTGAGGTTGTTGTTGAAATGGTTGGTGTTTTTGAATGTTGAGGTTGTTGTTGAATTTATTGCTGTTTTTCATTGTTGAGGTTGTTATTGAATTTGTTGGAGTTTTTCAATGTTGAAGTTTATGTTGAATTTGTTGGTGTTTTTCAGTGTTGAGGTTGTTGAATTTGTTGGTGTTTTTAATGTTGAGTTTGTTGTTGAATTTTTTGGAGTTTTTCATTGTTCAGGTTTTGGTTCAATTTGTTGGTGTTTTTGAACGTTGAGATGGATGTTTTTAATTTTTGTTGTTTTTGAATGTTGAGGTTGTTGTTGAATTTTTTGGTGCTTTTCATTGTTGAGGTTGTTGAATTTGATCGTGCTTTTGAATGTTGAGGTTGTTGTTGAATTTTTTGGTTTTTTTCATTGTTGAGGTTGATGTTGAATTTGTTGGTGATTTTCAATATTGAGGATTTTGTTGAATTTGTTAGTGTTTTTCCATGTTGAGGTTTTGGAATTTGTTCGTGTTTTTCAAAGTTGAGGTTGTGGTGGAATTAGTTGGTATTTTTCAATGTTGAGTTTGTTGTTGTTTGAATTTATTGATGTTTTTCATTGTTGAGGTTGTTGTTGAATTTGTTGTTGATTGTAAATATTGAGGTTGTTGTTGAATTTATTGGTGTTATCAATGGTTTTTATTTAACTTTTTTGTATTTTTCAAAGTTGAGGTTGCAGTTGAATTTATTGGTGTTTTTCAATGTTGACGTTGTTGAATTTGTTGGTGTTTTACAATGTTCAGGTTGTTGTTGAATTTATTGGTGTTTTTCATTGTTGAGTTTCATGTTGCATTTGTAGGTGTTTTTGAATGTTAAGGTGGTTGTTGAAATTTTTGGTGTTTTTCATTGTTGATGTTGTTATTGAATTTGATGGAGTTTTTGAATGTTGAGGTTGTTGTTGAACTTGTTGGCGTTTTTCATTGTTGAGGTTGTTATTGAATTTGTTGGTGTTTTTGAATGTTGAGGTTGTTGTTGAATTTTTTGGTGTTTTTAATTGTTGAGGTTTTTGTTGGATTTGTTGGTGATTTTGAATTTTGAGGTTGTTGATGAATTTTTTGGTGTTTTTCATTGTTGCGGTTTTTGTTGAATTTGTTGGTGTTTTTCATTGTTGAGGTTGTTGTTGTTGAATTTTTTGATGTTTTTCATTGTTGAGGTTGTTGTTGAATTTGTTGGTGATTTTCAATATTGAGGTTATAGTTGAATTTGTTGGTGTTTTTCCATATTGAGGTTTTTGAATTTGTTGGTGTTTTTCAAAGTTGAGGTTGTTGTTGAATTTGTTGGTATTTTTCAATGTTGAGTTTGTTGTTGTTGAATTTATTGATGTTTTTCATTGTTGAGGTTGTTGTTGAATTTGTTGGTGATTGTAAATGTTGAGGTTGCAGTTGAATTTTTTGTGTTTTTCAATGTTGACGTTGTTGAATTTGTTGGTGTTTTACAATGTTCAGGTTGTTGTTGAATTTATTGGTGTTTTTCATTGTTGAGGTTTATGTTGCATTTGTTAGTGTTTTTGAATGTTAAGGTTGTTGTTGAAATTTTTGGTGTTTTTCATTGTTGAGGTTGTTATTAATTTGTTGGTGTTTTTGAATGTTGAGGTTGTTGTTGAATTTTTTGGTGTTTTTAATTGTTGAGGTTTTTGTTGAATTTGTTGGTGTTTTTGAATATTGAGGTTGTCGTTGAATTTTTTGATGTTATTCATTGTTGAGGTTGTTGTTGAATTTGTTAGTGTTTTTCCATGTTGAGGTTTTGGAATTTGTTGCTGTTTTTCAAAGTTGAGGTTGTGGTGGAATGAGTTGGTATTTTTCAATGTTGAGTTTTTTGTTGTTTGAATTTATTGATGTTTTTCATTGTTGAGGTTGTTGTTGAATTTGTTGGTGATTGTAAATATTGAGGTTGTTGTTGAATTTATTGGTGTTATCAATGGTTTTTATTTAACTTTTTTGTATTTTTCAAAGTTGAGGTTGCAGTTGAATTTTTTGGTGTTTTTCAATGTTGACGTTGTTGAATTTGTTGGTGTTTTACAATGTTCAGGTTGTTGTTGAATTTATTGGTGTCTTTCATTGTTGAGTTTCATGTTGCATTTGTAGGTGTTTTTGAATGTTAAGGTGGTTGTTGAAATTTTTGCTGTTTTTCATTGTTGATGTTGTTATTGAATTTGATGGAGTTTTTGAATGTTGAGGTTGTTGTTGAAATTGTTGGTGTTTTTCATTGTTGAGGTTGTTATTGAATTTGTTGGTGTTTTTGAATGTTGAAGTTGTTGTTGAATTTTTTGGTGTTTTTAATTGTTGAGGTTTTTGTTGGATTTGTTGGTGTTTTTGAATATTGAGGTTGTCGTTGAATTTTTTGATGTTGTTCATTGTTGAGGTTGTTGTTGAATATGTTGGAGTTGTTCAATGTTGAGGTTGTTGTTGAATTTGTTGGTGTTTTTCATTGTTGAGGTTGTTGTTGAAATTTTGTTGTTTTTCGTTGTTGAGTTTGTTGTTGAATTTTTTGATGTTTTTCATTGCTGAGGTTGTTGTTGAAATTGTTGTTGTTTTTGAATGTTGAGGTTGTTGTTGAATTTTTTGTTGTTTTTCATTGTTGAGGTTGTTGTTGAATTTGATGGAGTTTTTCAATGTTGAGGTTGTTGTTGAATTTGTTGGTGCTTTTCAATGGTGAGGTTGTTGAATTAGTTGGCGCTTTTAAAGTTGAGTTTTTTGTTGAATTTTTTGGATTTTTTCATTGTTCAGGTTTTGGTTGAATTTGTTGGTGTTTTTGAATGTTGAGTTTGTTTTTTTTAATTTTTGGTGTTTTTGAATGTTGAAGTTGTTGTTGAATTTATTGATGTTTTTCATTGTTGAGGTTGTTGAATTTGATGGTGTTTCTGAAAATTGAGGTTGTTGTTGAATTTTTTGGTTCTTTCATTGTTGAGGTTGTTGTTGAATTTTTTGATGTTTTTCATTGTTGAGGTTGTTGTTGAATTTGTTGTTGCTTTTCAATCTTGAGGTTGTTGTTGAGTTTGTTGCTGTTATCAATTTTTATTTTGTTGAACCTATTTGTATTTTGAAAAGTTGAGGTTGTTGTTGAATTTTTTGGTGTTTTTCAAGGTTGAGGTTGTTGAATTTATTGGTGTTTTTCAAAGCTGAGGTTTTTGTTAAATTTGTTGGTGTTTTTGAATGTTGATGTTGTTAAATCTGTTGGTGTTATTCAAAGTTGAGGTTGTTGTTGAATTTTTTGGTGTTTTTCATTGTTGTGGTAGTTGTTGAAATTGTTCGAGTTTTTCAATGTTGACGTTGTTATTGATATTTTTGGTGTTTTTCATTGGTGAGGGTGTTGTATCATTTTTTGGTGTTTTTCATTGTTGAAGTTTTTGTTGGATTTGTTGGTGTTTTTGAATATTGAGGTTGTCGTTGAATTTTTTGATGTTTTTCATTGTTGAGGTTGTTGTTGAATTTGTTGGAGTTTTTCAATGTTGAGGTTGTTGTTGAATTTGTTGGTGTTTTTCATTGTTGAGGTTGTTGTTGAATTTGTTGGTGTTTTGCAATGTTGATGTTGTTGTTGACTTTGTTGGTGATTTTCAATATTGAGGGTGTTGTTGAATTTATTGGTGTTATCAATGGTTTTTTTTGAACTTTTTTGTAGATTTCAAAGTTGAGGTTGCAGTTGAATTTCTGTTGTTCTTCAAAGTTGAATTTGTTGTTGAATTTTTTGGTGTTTTTCATTGTTGTGGTAATTGTAGAACTTCTTGGAGTTTTTCATTGTTGAGGTTGTTATTGATTATTTTGGTGTTTTTCATCGTTGAGGTTGATGTTGAAATTTTGGTGTTTTTCATGGTTGAGGTTGTTATTGAATTTGTTGGAGTTTTTCAATGTTGAAGTTTATGTTGATTTTGTTGGTGTTTTTCAGTGTTGAGGTTGTTGAATTTGTTGGTGTTTTTAATGTTGAGTTTGTTGTTGAATTTTTTGGACTTTTTCATTGTTCTGGTTTTGGTTCAATTTGTTGGTGTTTTTGAACGTTGAGATTGATGTTTTTAATTTTTGTTGTTTTTGAATGTTGAGGTTGTTGTTGAATTTTTTGGTGCTTTTCATTGTTGAGGTTGTTGAATTTGATCGTGCTTTTGAATGTTGAGGTTGTTGTTGAATTTTTTGGTTTTTTTCATTGTTGAGGTTATTGTTGAATTTGTTAGTGTTTTTCCATGTTGAGGTTTTGGAATTTGTTGGTGTTTTTCAAAGTTGAGGTTGTGGTGGAATTAGTTGGTATTTTTCAATGTTGAGTTTGTTGTTGTTTGAATTTATTGATGTTTTTCATTGTTGAGGTTGTTGTTGAATTTGTTGGTGATTGTAAATATTGAGGTTGTTGTTGAATTTATTGGTGTTATCAATGGTTTTTATTTAACTTCTTTGTATTTTTCAAAGTTGAGGTTGCAGTTGAATTTTTTGGTGTTTTTCAATGTTGACGTTGTTGAATTTGTTGGTGTTTTACAATGTTCAGGTTGTTGTTGAATTTATTGGTGTTTTTCATTGTTGAGTTTCATGTTGCATTTGTAGGTGTTTTTGAATGTTAAGGTGGTTGTTGAAATTTTTGGTGTTTTTCATTGTTGATGTTGTTATTGAATTTGATGGAGTTTTTGAATGTTGAGGTTGTTGTTGAGCTTGTTGGTGTTTTTCATTGTTGAGGTTGTTATTGAATTTGTTGGTGTTTTTGAATGTTGAGGTTGTTGTTGAATTTTTTGGTGTTTTTAATTGTTGAGGTTTTTGTTGGATTTGTTGGTGTTTTTGAATATTGAGGTTGTCGTTGAATTTTTTGATGTTGTTCATTGTTGAGGTTGTTGTTGAATTTGTTGGAGTTGTTCAATGTTGAGGTTGTTGTTGAATTTGTTGGTGTTTTTCATTGTTGAGGTTGTTGTTGAAATTTTGTTGATTTTCGTTGTTGAGTTTGTTGTTGAATTTTTTGATGTTTTTCATTGCTGAGGTTGTTGTTGAAATTGTTGTTGTTTTTGAATGTTGAGGTTGTTGTTGAATTTTTTGGTGTTTTTCATTGTTGAGGTTGTTGTTGAATTTGATGGAGTTTTTCAATGTTGAGGTTGTTGTTGAATTTGTTGGTGTTTTTCAATGGGGAGGTTGTTGAATTTGTTGGCGCTTTTAAAGTTGAGTTTTCTGTTGAATTTTTTGGATTTTTTCATTGTTCAGGTTTTGGTTGAATTTGTTGGTGTTTTTGAATGTTGAGTTTGTTTTTTTTTATTTTTTGGTGTTTTTGAATCTTGAAGTTGTTGTTGAATTTATTGATGTTTTTCATTGTTGAGGTTGTTGAATTTGATGGTGTTTCTGAAAATTGAGGTTGTTGTTGAATTTTTTGGTTCTTTCATTGTTGAGGTTGTTGTTGAATTTTTTGATGTTTTTCATTGTTGAGGTTGTTGTTGAATTTGTTGTTGCTTTTCAATCTTGAGGTTGTTGTTGAGTTTGTTGCTGTTATCAATTTTTATTTTGTTGAGCCTATTTGTATTTTGAAAAGTTGAGGTTGTTGTTGAATTTTTTGGTGTTTTTCAAAGTTGAGGTTGTTGAATTTATTGGTGCTTTTCAAAGCTGAGGTTTTTGTTAAATCTGTTGGTGTATTTGAATGTTGATGTTGTTAAATCTGTTGGTGTTATTCAAAGTTGAGGTTGTTGTTGAATTTTTTGGTGTTTTTCATTGTTGAGTTTTTGTTGAATTTGATGGTGATTTTCAATGTTGAGTTTGTTGTCGAATTGTTTGGTGTTTTTCATTGTTGTGGTAGTTGTTGAAATTGTTCGAGTTTTTCAATGTTGACGTTGTTATTGATATTTTTGGTGTTTTTCATTGGTGAGGGTGTTGTATCATTTTTTGGTGTTTTTCATTGTTGAGGTTGTTGTTGAATTTTTGGATTTTTTCATTGTTGAGGTTGTTGTTGAATTTGTTGGAGTTTCTCAATGTTGAGTTTGTTGTTGAATTTGTTGGTGTTTTTGAATGTTGAGGTTGTTGTTGAATTTATTGATGATTTTCATTGTTGACGTTGCTGAATTTGATGGTGTTTCTGAATATTGAGGTTGTTGTTGAATTTTTGGTTTTTTCATTGTTGAGGTTGTTGTTTAATTTGTTGGTGTTTTTCATTGTTGAGGTTGTTGTTGAAATTTTGGTGTTTATCATTGTTGAGTTTGTTGTTGAATTTTTTGATGTTTTAATTGCTGAGGTTGTTGTTGAAATTGTTGTTGTTTTTGAATGTTGAGGTTGTTGTTGAATTTTTTGGTGTTTTTCATTGTTGAGGTTGTTGTTGAATTTGATGGAGTTTTTCAATGTTGAGGTTGTTGTTGAATTTGTTGGTGTTTTTCAATGTTGAGGTTGTTGAATATGTTGATGTTTTTAAAGTTGAGGTTTTTGTTGAATTTTTTGGATTTTTTCATTGTTCAGATTTTGGTTGAATTTGTTGGTGTTTTTGAATGTTGAGTTTGTTGTTTTTATTTTTTGTTGTTATTCATTGTTGAGTTTGTTGTTGAATTTGTTGGTGATTTTCAATATTGAGGTTATAGTTGAATTTGTTGGTGCTTTTCCATGTTGAGGTTTTTGAATTTGTTGGTGTTTTTCAAAGTTGAGGTTGTTGTTGAATTTGTTGGTATTTTTCAATGTTGAGTTTGTTGTTGTTGAATTTATTGATGTCTTTCATTGTTGAGGTTGTTGTTGAATTTGTTGGTGATTGTAAATATTGAGGTTGTTGATGAATTTATTGGTGCTATCAATGGTTTTTATTTAACATTATTGAATTTTTCAAAGTTGAGGTTGCTGTTGAATTTGTTGTTGTTTTGCAATGTTGAGTTTTTTTTTAAATTTGATGGTGATTTTCCATATTGAGGTTGCATTTGAATTTATTGGTGTTATCGATGGTAATTTTTGAGCTATTTTGTATTTTTCAAAGTTGAGGTTGCAGTTGAATTTTTTGGTGTTTTTCAATGTTGAGGTTGTTGAATATGCTGGTGTTTTTAATGTTGAGGTTGTTGAATTTTTTGGAGTTTTTCATTGCTCAGGTTTTAGTTGATTTGTTGGTGTTTTTGAACGTTGAGATTGTTGTTTTTATTTTTTGTTGTTTTTGAATGTTGAGGTTGTTGTTGAATTTTTTGGTGCGTTTCATTGTTGAGGTTGTTGAATTTGATGGTGTTTCTGAATGTTGAGGTTGTTGTTGAATTTATTGGTTTTTTTCATTGTTAAGGTTGTTGTTGAATTTTTTGATGTTTTTCATTGTTGAGGTTATTGTTGAATTTGTTGTTGATTTTCAATATGGAGGTTGTTGTTGATTTTGTTGGTATTTTTCAAAGTTGAGGTCGTTGTTGAAATTTGCGGTGTTTTCATTGTTGAGGTTTTTGTTGAATTTGTTGGTGTTTTGGAATGTTGAGGTTGATTTTGAATTTTTTGATGTTTGTCATTGTTGAGGTTGTTGTTGAAATTTTGGTGTTTTTCATTGTTGAGGTTGTTGTTGAAATTGTTGGTGCTTTTAAATGTTGAGTTTGTTGTTGAATTTGTTGGAGTTTTTCAATGTTGAGGTTGTTGTTCAATTTGTTGGTGTTTTTCAATGTTGAGGTTGTTGAATTTGCTGGTGTTTTTAATGTTGAGGTTGTTGAATTTTTTGGAGTTTTTCATTGTTCAGGTTTTAGTTGATTTGTTGGTGTTTTTGAACGTTGAGATTGTTGTTTTTATTTTTTGTTGTTTTTGAATGTTGAGGTTGTTGTTGAATTTGATGTGATTTTCAATGTTGAGTTTGTTGCCCAATTTTTCGGCGTTTTTCATTGTTGCGGTAATTGTAGAAATTCTTCAATTTTTTCAATGTTGAGGTTGTTATTGATTTTTTTGGTGTTTTTCATTGTTGAGGTTGATGTTGAATTTTTGGTGTTTTTCATTGTTGAGGTTGTTGTTGAAATTGTTGGTGTTTTTGAATGTTAAGGTTGTTGTTGAATTTTTTGCTGTTTTTCATTGTTGAGGTTGTTGTTGAATTTGTTGGAGTTTTTCAATGTTGAGGATTTTGTTGAATTTGTTGTCGTTTTTCAATGTTGAGGTTGTTGAATTTGTTGTTGTTTTTAATGTTGAGGTTGTTGTTGAATTTTTTGGAGTTTTTCATTGTTCAGGTTTTGGTTCAATTTGTTGGTGTTATTGAACGTTGAGTTTGTTGTTTTTATTTTTTGTTGTTTTTGAATGTTGAGGTTGTTGTTGAATTTTTTGGTGCTTTTCATTGTTGAGGTTGTTGAATTTGATTGTGTTTTTGAATGTTGAGGTTGTTGTTGAATTTTTTGGTTTTTTTCATTGTTGAGGTTGTTGATGAATTTATTGGTGTTATCAATGGTTTTTATTTAACTTTTTTGTATTTTTCAAAGTTGAGGTTGCAGTTGAATTTTTTGGTGTTTTTCAATGTTGACGTTGTTGAATTTGTTGGTGTTTTACAATGTTCAGGTTGTTGTTGAATTTATTGGTGTTTTTCATTGTTGAGTTTTACGTTGCATTTGTAGGTGTTTTTGAATGTTAAGGTGGTTGTGGAAATTGTTGGTGTTTTTCATTGTTGAGTTTGTTATTGAATTTGTTGGAGTTTTTGAATGTTGAGTTTGTTGTTGAATTTGTTGGTGTTTTTCATTGTTGAGGTTGTTATTGAATTTGTTGGAGTTTTTGAATGTTGAGGTTGTTGTTGAATTTTTTGGTGTTTTTAATTGTTGAGGTTTTTGAAGAATTTGTTGGTGTTTTTGAATATTGAGGTTGTCTTTGAATTTTTTGATGTTATTCATTGTTGAGGTTGTTGTTGAATTTTTTGGTGTTTTTCATTGTTGAGGTTGTTGTTGAATTGATTTTTTTCATTGTTGAGGTTGTTGTTGAATTTGTTGGTGATTTTCAATATTGAGGTTATTGTTGAATTTGTTGGTGTTTTTCCATGATGAGGTTTTGGAATTTTTTGATGTTTTTCATTGTTGAGGTTGTTGTTGAATTTGTTGGTGATTGTAAATATTGAGGTTGTTGTTGAATTTATTGGTGTTATCAATGGTTTTTATTTAACTTTTTTGTATTTTTCAAAGTTGAGGTTGCAGTTGAATTTTTTGGTGTTTTTCAATGTTGACGTTGTTGAATTTGTTGGTGTTTTACAATGTTCAGGTTGTTGTTGAATTTATTGGTGTTTTTCATTGTTGAGTTTTATGTTGCATTTGTAGGTGTTTTTGAATGTTAAGGTGGTTGTTGAAATTTTTGGTGTTTTTCATTGTTGAGGTTGTTATTGAATTTGTTGGAGTTTTTGAATGTTGAGGTTGTTTTTGAATTTGTTGGTGTTTTTCATTGTTGAGGTTGTTATTGAATTTGTTGGTGTTTTTGAATGTTGAGGTTGTTGTTGAATTTTTTGGTGTTTTTAATTGTTGAGGGTTTTGTTGAATTTGTTGGTGTTTTTGAATATTGAGGTTGTCGTTGAATTTTTTGATGTTATTCATTGTTGATGTTGTTGTTGAATTTGTTGGAGCTATTCAATGTTGAGGTTGTTGTTGAATTTGTTGGTGTTTTGCAATGTTGATGTTGTTGTTGACTTTGTTGGTGATTTTCAATATTGAGGGTGTTGTTGAATTTATTGGTGTTATCAATGGTTTTTTTTGAACTTTTTTGTAGATTTCAAAGTTGAGGTTGCAGTTGAATTTGTTGTTGTTCTTCAAAGTTGAAGTTGTTGTTGAATTTTTTGGTGTTTTTCATTGTGGAGGTTTTTGTTGAATTTGATGGTGATTTTCAATGTTGAGTTTGTTGTCCAATTTTTTGGTGGTTTTCATTGTTGCGGGAATTGTAGAAATTCTTGGAGTTTTTCAATGTTGAGGTTGTTATTGATTTTTTTGTTGTTTTTCATTGTTGAGTTTGTTGTTGATTTTTTTGCTGTTTTTCATTGTTGAGGTTGTTGTTGAATTTGTTGGAGTTTTTCAATGTTGAGGTTGTTGTTCAATTTGTTGGAGTTTTTCAATGTTGAGGTTGTTGAATATGCTGGTGTTTTTAATGTTGAGGTTGTTGAATTTTTTGGAGTTTTTCATTGCTCAGGTTTTAGTTGATTTGTTGGTGTTTTTGAACGTTGAGATTGTTGTTTTTATTTTTTGTTGTTTTTGAATGTTGAGGTTGTTGTTGAATTTTTTGGTGCGTTTCATTGTTGAGGTTGTTGAATTTGATGGTGTTTCTGAATGTTGAGGTTGTTGTTGAATTTATTGGTTTTTTTCATTGTTAAGGTTGTTGTTGAATTTTTTGATGTTTTTCATTGTTGAGGTTATTGTTGAATTTGTTGTTGATTTTCAATATGGAGGTTGTTGTTGATTTTGTTGGTATTTTTCAAAGTTGAGGTCGTTGTTGAAATTTGCGGTGTTTTCATTGTTGAGGTTTTTGTTGAATTTGTTGGTGTTTTGGAATGTTGAGGTTGATTTTGAATTTTTTGATGTTTGTCATTGTTGAGGTTGTTGTTGAAATTTTGGTGTTTTTCATTGTTGAGGTTGTTGTTGAAATTGTTGGTGCTTTTAAATGTTGAGTTTGTTGTTGAATTTGTTGGAGTTTTTCAATGTTGAGGTTGTTGTTCAATTTGTTGGTGTTTTTCAATGTTGAGTTTGTTGAATTTGCTGGTGTTTTTAATGTTGAGGTTGTTGAATTTTTTGGAGTTTTTCATTGTTCAGGTTTTAGTTGATTTGTTGGTGTTTTTGAACGTTGAGATTGTTGTTTTTATTTTTTGTTGTTTTTGAATGTTGAGGTTGTTGTTGAATTTGATGTGATTTTCAATGTTGAGTTTGTTGCCCAATTTTTCGGCGTTTTTCATTGTTGCGGTAATTGTAGAAATTCTTCAATTTTTTCAATGTTGAGGTTGTTATTGATTTTTTTGGTGTTTTTCATTGTTGAGGTTGATGTTGAAATTTTGGTGTTTTTCATTGTTGAGGTTGTTGTTGAAATTGTTGGTGTTTTTGAATGTTAAGGTTGTTGTTGAAATTTTTGCTGTTTTTCATTGTTGAGGTTGTTGTTGAATTTGTTGGAGTTTTTCAATGTTGAGGTTTTTGTTGAATTTGTTGTCGTTTTTCAATGTTGAGGTTGTTGAATTTGTTGTTGTTTTTAATGTTGAGGTTGTTGTTGAATTTTTTGGAGTTTTTCATTGTTCAGGTTTTGGTTCAATTTGTTGGTGTTATTGAACGTTGAGTTTGTTGTTTTTATTTTTTGTTGTTTTTGAATGTTGAGGTTGTTGTTGAATTTTTTGGTGCTTTTCATTGTTGAGGTTGTTGAATTTGATTGTGTTTTTGAATGTTGAGGTTGTTGTTGAATTTTTTGGTTTTTTTCATTGTTGAGGTTGTTGATGAATTTATTGGTGTTATCAATGGTTTTTATTTAACTTCTTTGTATTTTTCAAAGTTGAGGTTGCAGTTGAATTTTTTGGTGTTTTTCAATGTTGACGTTGTTGAATTTGTTGGTGTTTTACAATGTTCAGGTTGTTGTTGAATTTATTGGTGTTTTTCATTGTTGAGTTTTACGTTGCATTTGTAGGTGTTTTTGAATGTTAAGGTGGTTGTGGAAATTGTTGGTGTTTTTCATTGTTGAGTTTGTTATTGAATTTGTTGGAGTTTTTGAATGTTGAGTTTGTTGTTGAATTTGTTGGTGTTTTTCATTGTTGAGGTTGTTATTGAATTTGTTGGAGTTTTTGAATGTTGAGGTTGTTGTTGAATTTTTTGGTGTTTTT
Source organism: Cetorhinus maximus (assembly GCF_964194155.1). Lineage (NCBI taxonomy): Eukaryota > Metazoa > Chordata > Chondrichthyes > Lamniformes > Cetorhinidae > Cetorhinus > Cetorhinus maximus. The sequence continues at coordinate 384,578 of NW_027596246.1, read as the reverse complement.
AATTGTTGAGGTTTTTGAAGAATTTGTTGGTGTTTTTGAATATTGAGGTTGTCTTTGAATTTTTTGATGTTATTCATTGTTGAGGTTGTTGTTGAATTTTTTGGTGTTTTTCATTGTTGAGGTTGTTGTTGAATTTTAAGATTTTTTTCATTGTTGAGGTTGTTGTTGAATTTGTTGGTGATTTTCAATATTGAGGTTATTGTTGAATTTGTTGGTGTTTTTCCATGTTGAGGTTTTGGAATTTTTTGATGTTTTTCATTGTTGAGGTTGTTGTTGAATTTGTTGGTGATTGTAAATATTGAGGTTGTTGTTGAATTTATTGGTGTTATCAATGGTTTTTATTTAACTTTTTTGTATTTTTCAAAGTTGAGGTTGCAGTTGAATTTTTTGGTGTTTTTCAATGTTGACGTTGTTGAATTTGTTGGTGTTTTACAATGTTCAGGTTGTTGTTGAATTTATTGGTGTTTTTCATTGTTGAGTTTTATGTTGCATTTGTAGGTGTTTTTGAATGTTAAGGTGGTTGTTGAAATTTTTGGTGTTTTTCATTGTTGAGGTTGTTATTGAATTTGTTGGAGTTTTTGAATGTTGAGGTTGTTTTTGAATTTGTTGGTGTTTTTCATTGTTGAGGTTGTTATTGAATTTGTTGGTGTTTTTGAATGTTGAGGTTGTTGTTGAATTTTTTGGTGTTTTTAATTGTTGAGGGTTTTGTTGAATTTGTTGGTGTTTTTGAATATTGAGGTTGTCGTTGAATTTTTTGATGTTATTCATTGTTGATGTTGTTGTTGAATTTGTTGGAGCTATTCAATGTTGAGGTTGTTGTTGAATTTGTTGGTGTTTTGCAATGTTGATGTTGTTGTTGACTTTGTTGGTGATTTTCAATATTGAGGGTGTTGTTGAATTTATTGGTGTTATCAATGGTTTTTTTTGAACTTTTTTGTAGATTTCAAAGTTGAGGTTGCAGTTGAATTTGTTGTTGTTCTTCAAAGTTGAAGTTGTTGTTGAATTTTTTGGTGTTTTTCATTGTGGAGGTTTTTGTTGAATTTGATGGTGATTTTCAATGTTGAGTTTGTTGTCCAATTTTTTGGTGGTTTTCATTGTTGCGGGAATTGTAGAAATTCTTGGAGTTTTTCAATGTTGAGGTTGTTATTGATTTTTTTGTTGTTTTTCATTGTTGAGTTTGTTGTTGATTTTTTTGCTGTTTTTCATTGTTGAGGTTGTTGTTGAATTTGTTGGAGTTTTTCAATGTTGAGGTTGTTGTTCAATTTGTTGGAGTTTTTCAATGTTGAGGTTGTTGAATATGCTGGTGTTTTTAATGTTGAGGTTGTTGAATTTTTTGGAGTTTTTCATTGCTCAGGTTTTAGTTGATTTGTTGGTGTTTTTGAACGTTGAGATTGTTGTTTTTATTTTTTGTTGTTTTTGAATGTTGAGGTTGTTGTTGAATTTTTTGGTGCGTTTCATTGTTGAGGTTGTTGAATTTGATGGTGTTTCTGAATGTTGAGGTTGTTGTTGAATTTATTGGTTTTTTTAATTGTTAAGGTTGTTGTTGATTTTTTTGATGTTTTTCATTGTTGAGGTTATTGTTGAATTTGTTGTTGATTTTAATATGGAGGTTGTTGTTGATTTTGTTGGTATTTTTCAAAGTTGAGGTTGTTTTTGAATTTGTTGGTGTTTTTCATTGTTGAGGTTGTTATTGAATTTGTTGGTGTTTTTGAATGTTGAGGTTGTTGTTGAATTTTTTGGTGTTTTTAATTGTTGAGGGTTTTGTTGAATTTGTTGGTGTTTTTGAATATTGAGGTTGTCGTTGAATTTTTTGATGTTATTCATTGTTGATGTTGTTGTTGAATTTGTTGGAGCTATTCAATGTTGAGGTTGTTGTTGAATTTGTTGGTGTTTTGCAATGTTGAAGTTGTTGTTGACTTTGTTGGTGATTTTCAATATTGAGGGTGTTGGTGAATTTATTGGTGTTATCAATGGGTTTTTTGGAACTTTTTTGTAGATTTAAAAGTTGATGTTGCAGTTGAATTTGTTGTTGAATTTTTTGGTGTTTTTCATTGTTGAGGTTTTGTTGAATTTGATGGTGATTTTCAATGTTGAGTTTGTTGTCGAGTTGTTTGGTGTTTTTCATTGTTGTGGTAGTTGTTGAAATTGTTCGAGTTTTTCAATGTTGAGGTTGTTGTTGAAGTTGTTGGTGTTTTTGAAAGTTGAGGAAGTTGTCCAATTTTTTGGTGTTTCTCATTGTTGAGGTTGTTGTTGAATTTGTTGGTTGTTTTGAATGTTGAGTTTGTTGAATCTGTTGGTTTTTTTCAAAGTTGTGGTTGTTGTTGAATTTTTCGGTGTTTTTCATTGTTGAGGTTTTTGTTGAATTTGTTGGTGTTTTTGAATTTTGAGGTTGTTGATGAATTTTTTGGTGGTTTATTGAGGTTATAGTTGAATTTGTTGGTGTTTTTCCATATTGAGGTTATTGAATTTGTTGGTGTTTTTCAAAGTTGAGGTTGTTGTTGAATTTGTTGGTATTTTTCAATGTTGAGTTTGTTGTTGTTGAATTTATTGATGTTTTTCATTGTTGAGGTTGATGTTGAATTTGTTGGTGATTGTAAATGTTGAGGTTGTTGTTGAATTTATTGGTGTTTTTCATTGTTGACGTTTATGTTGTATTTGTTGGTGTTTTTGAATGTTAAGGTGGTTGTTGAAATTGTTGGTGTTTTTCATTGTTGAGTTTGTTATTGAATTTGTTGGAGTTTTTGAATGTTGAGGTTGTTGTTGAATTTGTTGGTGTTTTTCATTGTTGAGGTTGTTATTGAATTTGTTGGTGTTTTACAATGTTCAGGTTGTTGTTGAACTTATTGGTGTTTTTCATTGTTGAGTTTTATGTTGCATTTGTAGGTGTTTTTGAATGTTAAGGTGGTTGTTGAAATTTTTGGTGTTTTTCATTGTGGAGGTTGTTATTGAATTTGTTGGAGTTTTTGAATGTTGAGGTTGTTGTTGAATTTGTTGGTGTTTTTCATTGTTGTGGTTGTTATTGAATTTGTTGGTGTTTTTGAATGTTGAGGTTGTTGTTGAATTTTTTGGTGTTTTTAATTGTTGAGGGTTTTGTTGAATTTGTTGGTGTTTTTGAATATTGAGGTTGTCGTTGAATTTTTTGATGTTATTCATTGTTGATGTTGTTGTTGAATTTGTTGGAGCTTTTCAATGTTGAGGTTGTTGTTGAATTTGTTGGTGTTTTGCAATGTTGATGTTGTTGTTGACTTTGTTGGTGATTTTCAATATTGAGGGTGTTGGTGAATTTATTGGCGTTATCAATGGGTTTTTTGGAACTTTTTTGTAGATTTAAAAGTTGATGTTGCAGTTGAATTTGTTGTTGAATTTTTTGGTGTTTTTCATTGTGGAGGTTTTTGTTGAATTTGATTGTGATTTTCAATGTTGAGTTTGTTGTCCAATTTTTTGGTGTTTTTCATTGTTGCGGTAATTGTAGAAATTCTTCGAGTTTTTCAATGTTGAGGTTGTAATTGATTTTTTTGGTGTTTTTCATTGTTGAGGTTGATGTTGAAATTTTGGTGTTTTTCATTGTTGAGGTTGTTGTTGAAACTGATGGTGCTTTTGAATGTTAAGGTTGTGGTTGAATTTTTGGCTGCTTTTCATTGTTGAGGTTGTTGCTGAATTTGTTGGAGTTTTTCAATGTTGAGATTTTTGTTAAATTTGTTGGTGTTTTTCAATGTCGAGGTTGTTGAATTTGTTGGTGTTTTTAATGTTGAGGTTGTTGTTGAATTTTTTTGAGTTTTTCATTGTTCAGGTTTGGTTGAATTTGTTGGTGTTTTTGAACGTTGAGACTGTTGTTTTTATTTTTTGTTGTTTTTGAATGTTGAGGTTGTTGTTGAATTTTTTGGTGCTTTTCATTGTTGAGGTTGTTGTTTTTGATCGTGTTTTTGAATGTTGAGGTTGTTGTTGAATTTTTTGGTGCTTTTCATTGTTGAGATTGTTGTTGAATTTTTTGGTGTATTTCAAAGTTGAGGTTGTTGAATTTGTTGGTGTTTTTCAAAGCTGAGGTTTATGTTAAATTTGTTGGTGTTTTTGAATGTTGAGGATGTTAAATCTGTTGGTGTTATTCGAAGTTGAGGTTGTTGTTGCATTTTTTGGTGTGTTTCATTGTTGAGGTTTTGTTGAATTTGATGGTGATTTTCAATGTTGTGTTTGTTGTCGAGTTGTTTGGTGTTTTTCATTGTTGTGGTAGTTGTTGAAATTGTTCGAGTTTTTCAATGTTGAGGTTGTTGTTGAAGTTGTTGGTGTTTTTGAAAGTTGAGGAAGTTGTCCAATTTTTTGGTGTTTCTCATCGTTGAGGTTGTTGTTGAATTTGTTGGTTGTTTTGAATGTTGAGTTTGTTGAATCTGTTGGTTTTTTTCAAAGTTGTGGTTGTTGTTGAATTTTTTGGTGTTTTTCATTGTTGAGGTTTTTGTTGAATTTGTTGGTGTTTTTGAATTTTGAGGTTGTTGGTGAATTTTTTGGTGTTTTTCATTGTTGCGGTTTTTGTTGAATTTGTTGGTGTTTTTCATTGTTGAGGTTGTTGTTGTTGAATTTTTTGATGTTTTTCATTGTTGAGGTTGTTGTTGAATTTGTTGGTGATTTTCAATATTGAGGTTATAGTTGAATTTGTTGGTGTTTTTCCATATTGAGGTTTTTGAATTTGTTGGTGTTTTTCAAAGTTGAGGTTGTTGTTGAATTTGTTGGTATTTTTCTTGTTGAGGTTGTTGTTGAATTTGTTGGTGATTGTAAATGTTGAGGTTGTTGTTGAATTTATTGGTGTTATCAATGGTTTTTATTTAACTTCTTTGTATTTTTCAAAGTTGAGGTTGCAGTTGAATTTTTTGGTGTTTTTCAATGTTGACGTTGTTGAATTTGTTGGTGTTTTACAATGTTCAGGTTGTTGTTGAATTTATTGGTGTTTTTCATTGTTGAGGTTTATGTTGCATTTGTTGGTGTTTTTGAATGTTAAGGTGGTTGTTGAAATTGTTGGTGTTTTTCATTGTTGATGTTGTTATTGAATTTGTTGGAGTTTTTGAATGTTGAGGTTGTTGTTGAATTTGTTGGTGTTTTTCATTGTTGAGGTTGTTATTGAATTTGTTGGTGTTTTTGAATGTTGAGGTTGTTGTTGAATTTTTTGGTGTTTTTAATTGTTGAGGTTTTTGTAGAATTTGTTGGTGTTTTTGAAAATTGAGGTTGTCGTTGAATTTATTGATGTTATTCATTGTTGAGGTTGTTGTTGAATTTTTTGGTGTTTTTCATTGTTGAGGTTGATGTTGCATTTGTTGGTGTTTTTGAATGTTAAGGTGGTTGTTGAAATTGTTGGTGTTTTTCATTGTTGGGTTTGTTATTGAATTTGTTGGAGTTTTTGAATGTTGAGGTTGTTGTTGAATTTGTTGGTGTTTTTCATTGTTGAGGTTGTTATTGAATTTGTTGGTGTTTTTGAATGTTGAGGTTGTTGTTGAATTTTTTGGTGTTTTTAATTGTTGAGGTTTTTGTAGAATTTGTTGGTGTTTTTGAAAATTGAGGTTGTCGTTGAATTTTTTGATGTTATTCATTGTTGAGGTTGTTGTTGAATTTTTTGGTGTTTTTCATTGTTGACGTTGTTGTTGTTGAATTTTAAGATTTTTTTCATTGTTGAGGTTGTTGTTGAATTTGTTGGTGATTTTCAATATTGAGGTTATTGTTGAATTTGTTGGTGTTTTTCCATGTTGAGGTTTTGGAATTTGTTGCTGTTTTTCAAAGTTGAGGTTGATGTTGAATTTGTTGGTATTTTTCAATGTTGAGTTTGTTGTTGTTTGAATTTATTGATGTTTTTCATTGTTGAGGTTGTTGTTGAATTTGTTGGTGATTGTAAATATTGAGGTTGTTGTTGAATTTATTGGTGTTATCAATGGTTTTTATTTAACTTCTTTGTATTATTCAAAGTTGAGGTTGCAGTTGAATATTTTGGTGTTTTTCAATGTTGACGTTGTTGAATTTGTTGGTGTTTTACCATGTTCAGGTTGTTGTTGAATTTATTGGTGTTTTTCATTGTTGAGTTTTATGTTGCATTTGTAGGTGTTTTTGAATGTTAAGGTGGTTGTTGAAATTTTTGGTGTTTTTCATTGTTGAGGTTGTTATTGAATTTGTTGGAGTTTTTGAATGTTGAGGTTGTTGTTGAATTTGTTGGTGTTTTTCATTGTTGTGGTTGTTATTGAATTTGTTGGTGTTTTTGAATGTTGAGGTTGTTGTTGAATTTTTTGGTGTTTTTAATTGTTGAGGGTTTTGTTGAATTTGTTGGTGTTTTTGAATATTGAGGTTGTCGTTGAATTTTTTGATGTTATTCATTGTTGATGTTGTTGTTGAATTTGTTGGAGCTTTTCAATGTTGCGGTTGTTGTTGAATTTGTTGGTGTTTTGCAATGTTGAAGTTGTTGTTGACTTTGTTGGTGATTTTCAATATTGAGGGTGTTGTTGAATTTATTGGTGTTATCAATGGGTTTTTTGGAACTTTTTTGTAGATTTAAAAGTTGATGTTGCAGTTGAATTTGTTGTTGTATTTTTTGGTGTTTTTCATTGTGGAGGTTTTAGTTGAATTTGATTGTGATTTTCAATGTTGAGTTTGTTGTCCAATTTTTTGATCTTTTTCATTGTTGAGGTAATTGTAGAAATTCTTCGAGTTTTTCAATGTTGAGGTTGTAATTGATTTTTTTGGTGTTTTTCATTGTTGAGGTTGATGTTGAAATTTTGGTGTTTTTCATTGTTGAGGTTGTTGTTGAAACTGATGGTGCTTTTGTATGTTAAGGTTGTTGTTGAATTTTTGTCTGCTTTTCATTGTTGAGGTTGTTGCTGAATTTGTTGGAGTTTTTCAATGTTGAGATTTTTGTTGAATTTGTTGGTGTTTTTCAATGTCGAGGTTGTTGAATTTGTTGGTGTTTTTAATGTTGAGGTTGTTGTTGAATTTTTTTGAGTTTTTCATTGTTCAGGTTTTGGTTGAATTTGTTGGTGTTTTTGAACGTTGAGATTGTTGTTTTTATTTTTTGTTGTTTTTGAATGTTGAGGTTGTTGTTGAATTTTTTGGTGCTTTTCATTGTTGAGGTTGTTGAATTTGATCGTGTTTTTGAATGTTGAGGTTGTTGTTGAATTTTTTGGTGCTTTTCATTGTTGAGGTTGTTGTTGAATTTTTTGGTGTATTTCAAAGTTGAGGTTGTTGAATTTGTTGGTGTTTTTCAAAGCTGAGGTTTTTGTTAAATTTGTTGGTGTTTTTGAATGTTGAGGATGTTAAATCTGTTGGTGTTATTCGAAGTTGAGGTTGTTGTTGCATTTTTTGGTGTTTTTCATTGTTGAGGTTTTGTTGAATTTGATGGTGTTTTTCAATGTTGAGTTTGTTGTCGAGTTGTTTGGTGTTTTTCATTGTTGTGGTAGTTGTTGAAATTGTTCGAGTTTTTCAATGTTGAGGTTGTTGTTGAAGTTGTTGGTGTTTTTGAAAGTTGAAGAAGTTGTCCAATTTTTTGGTGTTTCTCATTGTTGAGGTTGTTGTTGAATTTGTTGGTTGTTTTGAATGTTGAGTTTGTTGAATCTGTTGGTTTTTTTCAAAGTTGTGGTTGTTGTTGAATTTTTTGGTGTTTTTCATTGTTGAGGTTTTTGTTGAATTTGTTGGTGTTTTTGAATTTTGAGGTTGTTGATGAATTTTTTGGTGTTTTTCATTGTTGCGGTTTTTGTTGAATTTGTTGGTGTTTTTCATTGTTGAGGTTGTTGTTGTTGAATTTTTTGATGTTTTTCATTGTTGAGGTTGTTGTTGAATTTGTTGGTGATTTTCAATATTGAGGTTATAGTTGAATTTGTTGGTGTTTTTCCATATTGAGGTTTTTGAATTTGTTGGTGTTTTTCAAAGTTGAGGTTGTTGTTGAATTTGTTGGTATTTTTCAATGTTGAGTTTGTTGTTGTTGAATTTATTGATGTTTTTCATTGTTGAGGTTGTTGTTGAATTTGTTGGTGATTGTAAATGTTGTGGTTGTTGTTGAATTTATTGGTGTTACCAATGGTTTTTATTTAACTTTTTTGTATTTTTCAAAGTTGAGGTTGCAGTTGAATTTTTTGGTGTTTTTCAATGTTGACGTTGTTGAATTTGTTGGTGTTTTACAATGTTCAGGTTGTTGTTGAATTTATTGGTGTTTTTCATTGTTGAGGTTTATGTTGCATTTGTTGGTGTTTTTGAATGTTAAGGTGGTTGTTGAAATTGTTGGTGTTTTTCATTGTTGAGGTTGTTATTGAATTTGTTGGAGTTTTTGAATGTTGAGGTTGTTGTTGAATTTGTTGGTGTTTTTCATTGTTGAGGTTGTTATTGAAATTGTTGGTGTTTTACAATGTTCAGGTTGTTGTTGAATTTATTGGTGTTTTTCATTGTTGAGTTTTATGTTGCATTTGTAGGTGTTTTTGAATGTTAAGGTGGTTGTTGAAATTTTTGGTGTTTTTCATTGTTGAGGTTGTTATTGAATTTGTTGGAGTTTTTGAATGTTGAGGTTGTTGTTGAATTTGTTGGTGTTTTTCATTGTTGTGGTTGTTATTGAATTTGTTGGTGTTTTTGAATGTTGAGGTTGTTGTTGAATTTTTTGGTGTTTTTAATTGTTGAGGGTTTTGTTGAATTTGTTGGTGTTTTTGAATATTGAGGTTGTCGTTGAATTTTTTGATGTTATTCATTGTTGATGTTGTTGTTGAATATGTTGGAGCTTTTCAATGTTGAGGTTGTTGTTGAATTTGTTGGTGTTTTGCAATGTTGAAGTTGTTGTTGACTTTGTTGGTGATTTTCAATATTGAGGGTGTTGGTGAATTTATTGGCGTTATCAATGGGTTTTTTGGAACTTTTTTGTAGATTTAAAAGTTGATGTTGCAGTTGAATTTGTTGTTGAATTTTTTGGTGTTTTTCATTGTGGAGGTTTTTGTTGAATTTGATTGTGATTTTCAATGTTGAGTTTGTTGTCCAATTTTTTGGTGTTTTTCATTGTTGCGGTAATTGTAGAAATTCTTCGAGTTTTTCAATGTTGAGGTTGTAATTGATTTTTTTGGTGTTTTTCATTGTTGAGGTTGATGTTGAAATTTTGGTGTTTTTCATTGTTGAGGTTGTTGTTGAAACTGATGGTGCTTTTGAATGTTAAGGTTGTGGTTGAATTTTTGGCTGCTTTTCATTGTTGAGGTTGTTGCTGAATTTGTTGGAGTTTTTCAATGTTGAGATTTTTGTTTAATTTGTTGGTGTTTTTCAATGTCGAGGTTGTTGAAATTGTTGGTGTTTTTAATGTTGAGGTTGTTGTTGAATTTTTTTGAGTTTTTCATTGTTCAGGTTTTGGTTGAATTTGTTGGTGTTTTTGAACGTTGAGACTGTTGTTTTTATTTTTTGTTGTTTTTGAATGTTGAGGTTGTTGTTGAATTTTTTGGTGCTTTTCATTGTTGAGGTTGTTGAATTTGATCGTGTTTTTGAATGTTGAGGTTGTTGTTGAATTTTTTGGTGCTTTTCATTGTTGAGGTTGTTGTTGAATTTTTTGGTGTATTTCAAAGTTGAGGTTGTTGAATTTGTTGGTGTTTTTCAAAGCTGAGGTTTTTGTTAAATTTGTTGGTGTTTTTGAATGTTGAGGATGTTAAATCTGTTGGTGTTATTCGAAGTTGAGGTTGTTGTTGCATTTTTTGGTGTGTTTCATTGTTGAGGTTTTGTTGAATTTGATGGTGATTTTCAATGTTGAGTTTGTTGTCGAGTTGTTTGGTGTTTTTCATTGTTGTGGTAGTTGTTGAAATTGTTCGAGTTTTTCAATGTTGAGGTTGTTGTTGAAGTTGTTGGTGTTTTTGAAAGTTGAGGAAGTTGTCCAATTTTTTGGTGTTTCTCATTGTTGAGGTTGTTGTTGAATTTGTTGGTTGTTTTGAATGTTGAGTTTGTTGAATCTGTTGGTTTTTTTCAAAGTTGTGGTTGTTGTTGAATTTTTTGGTGTTTTTCATTGTTGAGGTTTTTGTTGAATTTGTTGGTGTTTTTGAATTTTGAGGTTGTTGATGAATTTTTTGGTGTTTTTCATTGTTGCGGTTTTTGTTCAATTTGTTGGTGTTTTTCATTGTTGAGGTTGTTGTTGTTGAATTTTTTGATGTTTTTCATTGTTGAGGTTGTTGTTGAATTTGTTGGTGATTTTCAATATTGAGGTTATAGTTGAATTTGTTGGTGTTTTTCCATATTGAGGTTTTTGAATTTGTTGGTGTTTTTCAAAGTTGAGGTTGTTGTTGAATTTGTTGGTATTTTTCATTGTTGAGGTTGTTGTTGAATTTGTTGGTGATTGTAAATGTTGAGGTTGTTGTTGAATTTATTGGTGTTATCAATGGTTTTTATTTAACTTCTTTGTATTTTTCAAAGTTGAGGTTGCAGTTGAATTTTTTGGTGTTTTTCAATGTTGACGTTGTTGAATTTGTTGGTGTTTTACAATGTTCAGGTTGTTGTTGAATTTATTGGTGTTTTTCATTGTTGAGGTTTATGTTGCATTTGTTGGTGTTTTTGAATGTTAAGGTGGTTGTTGAAATTGTTGGTGTTTTTCATTGTTGAGTTTGTTATTGAATTTGTTGGAGTTTTTGAATGTTGAGGTTGTTGTTGAATTTGTTGGTGTTTTTCATTGTTGAGGTTGTTATTGAATTTGTTGGTGTTTTTGAATGTTGAGGTTATAGTTGAATTTGTTGGTGTTTTTCCATATTGAGGTTTTTGAATTTGTTGGTGTTTTTCAAAGTTGAGGTTGTTGTTGAATTTGTTGGTATTTTTCAATGTTGAGTTTGTTGTTGTTGAATTTATTGATGTTTTTCATTGTTGAGGTTTTTGTTGAATTTGTTGGTGTTTTTGAATTTTGAGGTTGTTGATGAATTTTTTGGTGTTTTTCATTGTTGCGGTTTTTGTTCAATTTGTTGGTGTTTTTCATTGTTGAGGTTGTTGTTGTTGAATTTTTTGATGTTTTTCATTGTTGAGGTTGTTGTTGAATTTGTTGGTGATTTTCAATATTGAGGTTATAGTTGAATTTGTTGGTGTTTTTCCATATTGAGGTTTTTGAATTTGTTGGTGTTTTTCAAAGTTGAGGTTGTTGTTGAATTTGTTGGTATTTTTCATTGTTGAGGTTGTTGTTGAATTTGTTGGTGATTGTAAATGTTGAGGTTGTTGTTGAATTTATTGGTGTTATCAATGGTTTTTATTTAACTTCTTTGTATTTTTCAAAGTTGAGGTTGCAGTTGAATTTTTTGGTGTTTTTCAATGTTGACGTTGTTGAATTTGTTGGTGTTTTACAATGTTCAGGTTGTTGTTGAATTTATTGGTGTTTTTCATTGTTGAGGTTTATGTTGCATTTGTTGGTGTTTTTGAATGTTAAGGTGGTTGTTGAAATTGTTGGTGTTTTTCATTGTTGAGTTTGTTATTGAATTTGTTGGAGTTTTTGAATGTTGAGGTTGTTGTTGAATTTGTTGGTGTTTTTCATTGTTGAGGTTGTTATTGAATTTGTTGGTGTTTTTGAATGTTGAGGTTATAGTTGAATTTGTTGGTGTTTTTCCATATTGAGGTTTTTGAATTTGTTGGTGTTTTTCAAAGTTGAGGTTGTTGTTGAATTTGTTGGTATTTTTCAATGTTGAGTTTGTTGTTGTTGAATTTATTGATGTTTTTCATTGTTGAGGTTGTTGTTGAATTTGTTGGTGATTGTAAATGTTGTGGTTGTTGTTGAATTTATTGGTGTTACCAATGGTTTTTATTTAACTTTTTTGTATTTTTCAAAGTTGAGGTTGCAGTTGAATTTTTTGGTGTTTTTCAATGTTGACGTTGTTGAATTTGTTGGTGTTTTACAATGTTCAGGTTGTTGTTGAATTTATTGGTGTTTTTCATTGTTGAGGTTTATGTTGCATTTGTTGGTGTTTTTGAATGTTAAGGTGGTTGTTGAAATTGTTGGTGTTTTTCATTGTTGAGTTTGTTATTGAATTTGTTGGAGTTTTTGAATGTTGAGGTTGTTGTTGAATTTGTTGGTGTTTTTCATCGTTGAGGTTGTTATTGAATTTGTTGGTGTTTTACAATGTTCAGGTTGTTGTTGAATTTATTGGTGTTTTTCATTGTTGAGTTTTATGTTGCATTTGTAGGTGTTTTTGAATGTTAAGGTGGTTGTTGAAATTTTTGGTGTTTTTCATTGTTGAGGTTGTTATTGAATTTGTTGGAGTTTTTGAATGTTGAGGTTGTTGTTGAATTTCTTGGTGTTTTTCATTGTTGTGGTTGTTATTGAATTTGTTGGTGTTTTTGAATGTTGAGGTTGTTGTTGAATTTTTTGGTGTTTTTAATTGTTGAGGGTTTTGTTGAATTTGTTGGTGTTTTTGAATATTGAGGTTGTCGTTGAATTTTTTGATGTTATTCATTGTTGATGTTGTTGTTGAATATGTTGGAGCTTTTCAATGTTGAGGTTGTTGTTGAATTTGTTGGTGTTTTGCAATGTTGAAGTTGTTGTTGACTTTGTTGGTGATTTTCAATATTGAGGGTGTTGGTGAATTTATTGGTGTTATCAATGGGTTTTTTGGAACTTTTTTGTAGATTTAAAAGTTGATGTTGCAGTTGAATTTGTTGTTGAATTTTTTGGTGTTTTTCATTGTGGAGGTTTTTGTTGAATTTGATTGTGATTTTCAATGTTGAGTTTGTTGTCCAATTTTTTGGTGTTTTTCATTGTTGCGGTAATTGTAGAAATTCTTCGAGTTTTTCAATGTTGAGGTTGTAATTGATTTTTTTGGTGTTTTTCATTGTTGAGGTTGATGTTGAAATTTTGGTGTTTTTCATTGTTGAGGTTGTTGTTGAAACTGATGGTGCTTTTGAATGTTAAGGTTGTGGTTGAATTTTTGGCTGCTTTTCATTGTTGAGGTTGTTGCTGAATTTGTTGGAGTTTTTCAATGTTGAGATTTTTGTTGAATTTGTTGGTGTTTTTCAATGTCGAGGTTGTTGAAATTGTTGGTGTTTTTAATGTTGAGGTTGTTGTTGAATTTTTTTGAGTTTTTCATTGTTCAGGTTTTGGTTGAATTTGTTGGTGTTTTTGAACGTTGAGACTGTTGTTTTTATTTTTTGTTGTTTTTGAATGTTGAGGTTGTTGTTGAATTTTTTGGTGCTTTTCATTGTTGAGGTTGTTGAATTTGATCGTGTTTTTGAATGTTGAGGTTGTTGTTGAATTTTTTGGTGCTTTTCATTGTTGAGATTGTTGTTGAATTTTTTGGTGTATTTCAAAGTTGAGGTTGTTGAATTTGTTGGTGTTTTTCAAAGCTGAGGTTTATGTTAAATTTGTTGGTGTTTTTGAATGTTGAAGATGTTAAATCTGTTGGTGTTATTCGAAGTTGAGGTTGTTGTTGCATTTTTTGGTGTGTTTCATTGTTGAGGTTTTGTTGAATTTGATGGTGATTTTCAATGTTGAGTTTGTTGTCGAGTTGTTTGGTGTTTTTCATTGTTGTGGTAGTTGTTGAAATTGTTCGAGTTTTTCAATGTTGAGGTTGTTGTTGAAGTTGTTGGTGTTTTTGAAAGTTGAGGAAGTTGTCCAATTTTTTGGTGTTTCTCATTGTTGAGGTTGTTGTTGAATTTGTTGGTTGTTTTGAATGTTGAGTTTGTTGAATCTGTTGGTTTTTTTCAAAGTTGTGGTTGTTGTTGAATTTTTTGGTGTTTTTCATTGTTGAGGTTTTTGTTGAATTTGTTGGTGTTTTTGAATTTTGAGGTTGTTGATGAATTTTTTGGTGTTTTTCATTGTTGCGGTTTTTGTTGAATTTGTTGGTGTTTTTCATTGTTGAGGTTGTTGTTGTTGAATTTTTTGATGTTTTTCATTGTTGAGGTTGTTGTTGAATTTGTTGGTGATTTTCAATATTGAGGTTATAGTTGAATTTGTTGGTGTTTTTCCATATTGAGGTTTTTGAATTTGTTGGTGTTTTTCAAAGTTGAGGTTGTTGTTGAATTTGTTGGTGATTGTAAATGTTATGGTTGTTGTTGAATTTATTGGTGTTACCAATGGTTTTTATTTAACTTCTTTGTATTTTTCAAAGTTGAGGTTGCAGTTGAATTTTTTGGTGTTTTTCAATGTTGACGTTGTTGAATTTGTTGGTGTTTTACAATGTTCAGGTTGTTGTTGAATTTATTGGTGTTTTTCATTGTTGAGGTTTATGTTGCATTTGTTGGTGTTTTTGAATGTTAAGGTGGTTGTTGAAATTGTTGGTGTTTTTCATTGTTGAGTTTGTTATTGAATTTGTTGGAGTTTTTGAATGTTGAGGTTGTTGTTGAATTTGTTGGTGTTTTCATTGTTGAGGTTGTTATTGAATTTGTTGGTGTTTTTGAATGTTGAGGTTGTTGTTGAATTTTTTGGTGTTTTTAATTGTTGAGGTTTTTGTAGAATTTGTTGGTGTTTTTGAAAATTGAGGTTGTCGTTGAATTTTTTGATGAGGTTGTTGAGGTTGTTGTTGAATTTTTTGGTGTTTTTCATTGTTGAGGTTGTTGTTGTTGAATTTTAAGATTTTTTTCATTGTTGAGGTTGTTGTTGAATTTGTTGGTGATTTTCAATATTGAGGTTATTGTTGAATTTGTTGGTGTTTTTCCATGTAGAGGTTTTGGAATTTGTTGGTGTTTTTCAAAGTTGAGGTTGTTGTTGAATTTGTTGGTATTTTTCAATGTTGAGTTTGTTGTTGTTTGAATTTATTGATGTTTTTCATTGTTGAGGTTGTTGTTGAATTTGTTGGTGATTGTAAATATTGAGGTTGTTGTTGAATTTATTGGTGTTATCAATGGTTTTTATTTAACTTCTTTGTATTTTTCAAAGTTGAGGTTGCAGTTGAATATTTTGGTGTTTTTCAATGTTGACGTTGTTGAATTTGTTGGTGTTTTACCATGTTCAGGTTGTTGTTGAATTTATTGGTGTTTTTCATTGTTGAGTTTTATGTTGCATTTGTAGGTGTTTTTGAATGTTAAGGTGGTTGTTGAAATTTTTGGTGTTTTTCATTGTTGAGGTTGTTATTGAATTTGTTGGAGTTTTTGAATGTTGAGGTTGTTGTTGAATTTGTTGGTGTTTTTCATTGTTGTGGTTGTTATTGAATTTGTTGGTGTTTTTGAATGTTGAGGTTGTTGTTGAATTTTTTGGTGTTTTTAATTGTTGAGGGTTTTGTTGAATTTGTTGGTGTTTTTGAATATTGAGGTTGTCGTTGAATTTTTTGATGTTATTCATTGTTGATGTTGTTGTTGAATATGTTGGAGCTTTTCAATGTTGAGGTTGTTGTTGAATTTGTTGGTGTTTTGCAATGTTGAAGTTGTTGTTGAATTTGTTGGTGATTTTCAATATTGAGGTTATTGTTGAATTTGTTGGTGTTTTTCCATGTAGAGGTTTTGGAATTTGTTGGTGTTTTTCAAAGTTGAGGTTGTTGTTGAATTTGTTGGTATTTTTCAATGTTGAGTTTGTTGTTGTTTGAATTTATTGATGTTTTTCATTGTTGAGGTTGTTGTTGAATTTGTTGGTGATTGTAAATATTGAGGTTGTTGTTGAATTTATTGGTGTTATCAATGGTTTTTATTTAACTTCTTTGTATTTTTCAAAGATGAGGTTGCAGTTGAATATTTTGGTGTTTTTCAATGTTGACGTTGTTGAATTTGTTGGTGTTTTACCATGTTCAGGTTGTTGTTGAATTTATTGGTGTTTTTCATTGTTGAGTTTTATGTTGCATTTGTAGGTGTTTTTGAATGTTAAGGTGGTTGTTGAAATTTTTGGTGTTTTTCATTGTTGAGGTTGTTATTGAATTTGTTGGAGTTTTTGAATGTTGAGGTTGTTGTTGAATTTGTTGGTGTTTTTCATTGTTGTGGTTGTTATTGAATTTGTTGGTGTTTTTGAATGTTGAGGTTGTTGTTGAAATTTTTGGTGTTTTTAATTGTTGAGGGTTTTGTTGAATTTGTTGGTGTTTTTGAATATTGAGGTTGTCGTTGAATTTTTTGATGTTATTCAATGTTGATGTTGTTGTTGAATTTGTTGGAGTTTCTCAATGTTGAGGTTGTTGTTGAATTTGTTGGTGTTTTGCAATGTTAAAGTTGTTGTTGACTTTGTTGGTGATTTTCAATATTGAGGGTGTTGTTGAATTTATTGGTGTTATCAATGGGTTTTTTGGAACTTTTTTGCCGATTTAAAAGTTGATGTTGCAGTTGAATTTGTTGTTGAATTTTTTGGTGTTTTTCATTGTGGAGGTTTTTGTTGAATTTGATTGTGATTTTCAATGTTGAGTTTGTTGTCCAATTTTTTGGTGTTTTTCATTGTTGCGGTAATTGTAGAAATTCTTCGAGTTTTTCAATGTTGAGGTTGTAATTGATTTTTTTGGTGTTTTTCATTGTTGCGGTTGATGTTGAAATTTTGGTGTTTTTCATTGTTGAGGTTGTTGTTGAAACTGATGGTGCTTTTGAATGTTAAGGTTGTTTTTGAATTTTTGACTGCTTTTCATTGTTGAGGTTGTTGCTGAATTTGTTGGAGTTTTTCAATGTTGAGATTTTTGTTGAATTTGTTGGGTGTTTTTCAATGTCGAAGTTGTTGAATTTGTTGGTGTTTTTAATGTTGAGGTTGTTGTTGAATTTTTTTGAGTTTTTCATTGTTCAGGTTTTGGTTGAATTTGTTGGTGTTTTTGAACGTTGAGACTGTTGTTTTTATTTTTTGTTGTTTTTGAATGTTGAGGTTGTTGTTGAATTTTTTGGTGCTTTTCATTGTTGAGGTTGTTGAATTTGATCGTGTTTTTGAATGTTGAGGTTGTTGTTGAATTTTTTGGTGCTTTTCATTGTTGAGGTTGTTGTTGAATTTTTTGGTGTATTTCAAAGTTGAGGTTGTTGAATTTGTTGGTGTTTTTCAAAGCTGAGGTTTTTGTTAAATTTGTTGGTGTTTTTGAATGTTGAGGATGTTAAATCTGTTGGTGTTATTCGAAGTTGAGGTTGTTGTTGCATTTTTTGGTGTTTTTCATTGTTGAGGTTTTGTTGAATTTGATGGTGATTTTCAATGTTGAGTTTGTTGTCGAGTTGTTTGGTGTTTTTCATTGTTGTGGTAGTTGTTGAAATTGTTCGAGTTTTTTAATGTTGAGGTTGTTGTTGAAGTTGTTGGTGTTTTTGAAAGTTGAGGAAGTTGTCCAATTTTTTGGTGTTTCTCATTGTTGAGGTTGTTGTTGAATTTGTTGGTTGTTTTGAATGTTGAGTTTGTTGAATCTGTTGGTTTTTTTCAAAGTTGTGGTTGTTGTTGAATTTTTTGGTGTTTTTCATTGTTGAGGTTTTTGTTGAATTTGTTGGTGTTTTTGAATTTTGAGGTTGTTGGTGAATTTTTTGGTGTTTTTCATTGTTGCGGTTTTTGTTGAATTTGTTGGTGTTTTTCATTGTGAGGTTGTTGTTGTTGAATTTTTTGATGTTTTTCATTGTTGAGGTTGTTGTTGAATTTGTTGGTGATTTTCAATATTGAGGTTATAGTTGAATTTGTTGGTGTTTTTCCATATTGAGGTTATTGAATTTGTTGGTGTTTTTCAAAGTTGAGGTTGTTGTTGAATTTGTTGGTATTTTTCAATGTTGAGTTTGTTGTTGTTGAATTTATTGATGTTTTTCATTGTTGAGGTTGTTGTTGAATTTGTTGGTGATTGTAAATGTTGAGGTTGTTGTTGAATTTATTGGTGTTATCAATGGTTTTTATTTAACTTTTTTGTATTTTTCAAAGTTGAGGTTGCAGTTGAATTTTTTGGTGTTTTTCAATGTTGACGTTGTTGAATTTGTTGGTGTTTTACAAGGTTCAGGTTGTTGTTGAATTTATTGATGTTTTTCATTGTTGAGGTTTATGTTGCATTTGTTGGTGTTTTTGAATGTTAAGGTGGTTGTTGAAATTGTTGGTGTTTTTCATTGTTGAGTTTGTTATTGAATTTGTTGGAGTTTTTGAATGTTGAGGTTGTTGTTGAATTTGTTGGTGTTTTTCATTGTTGAGGTTGTTATTGAATTTGTTGGTGTTTTTGAATGTTGAGGTTGTTGTTGAATTTTTTGGTGTTTTTAATTGTTGAGGTTTTTGTAGAATTTGTTGGTGTTTTTGAAAATTGAGGTTGTCGTTGAATTTTTTGATGTTATTCATTGTTGAGGTTGTTGTTGAATTTTTTGGTGTTTTTCATTGTTGAGGTTGTTGTTGTTGAATTTTAAGATTTTTTTCATTGTTGAGGTTGTTGTTGAATTTGTTGGTGATTTTCAATATTGAGGTTATTGTTGAATTTGTTGGTGTTTTTCCATGTTGAGGTTTTGGAATTTGTTGGTGTTTTTCAAAGTTGAGGTTGTTGTTGAATTTGTTGGTATTTTTCAATGTTGAGTTTGTTGTTGTTTGAATTTATTGATGTTTTTCATTGTTGAGGTTGTTGTTGAATTTGTTGGTGATTGTAAATATTGAGGTTGTTGTTGAATTTATTGGTGTTATCAATGGTTTTTATTTAACTTCTTTGTATTTTTCAAAGTTGAGGTTGCAGTTGAATATTTTGGTGTTTTTCAATGTTGACGTTGTTGAATTTGTTGGTGTTTTACAATGTTCAGGTTGTTGTTGAATTTATTGGTGTTTTTCATTGTTGAGTTTTATGTTGCATTTGTAGGTGTTTTTGAATGTTAAGGTGGTTGTTGATATTTTTGGTGTTTTTCATTGTTGAGGTTGTTATTGAATTTGTTGGAGTTTTTGAATGTTGAGGTTGTTGTTGAATTTGTTGGTGTTTTTCATTGTTGTGGTTGTTATTGTATTTGTTGGTGTTTTTGAATGTTGAGGTTGTTGTTGAATTTTTTGGTGTTTTTAATTGTTGAGGGTTTTGTTGAATTTGTTGGTGTTTTTGAATATTGAGGTTGTCGTTGAATTTTTTGATGTTATTCATTGTTGATGTTGTTGTTGAATTTGTTGGAGCTTTTCAATGTTGAGGTTGTTGTTGAATTTGTTGGTGTTTTGCAATGTTGAATTTGTTGTTGACTTTGTTGGTGATTTTCAATATTGAGGGTGTTGGTGAATTTATTGGTGTTATCAATGGGTTTTTTCGAACTTTTTTGTAGATTTAAAAGTTGATGTTGCAGTTGAATTTGTTGTTGAATTTTTTGGTGTTTTTCATTGTGGAGGTTTTTGTTGAATTTGATTGTGATTTTCAATGTTGAGTTTGTTGTCCAATTTTTTGGTGTTTTTCATTGTTGCGGTAATTGTAGAAATTCTTCGAGTTTTTCAATGTTGAGGTTGTAATTGATTTTTTTGGTGTTTTTCATTGTTGAGGTTGATGTTGAAATTTTGGTGTTTTTCATTGTTGAGGTTGTTGTTGAAACTGATGGTGCTTTTGAATGTTAAGGTTGTTGTTGAATTTTTGGCTGCTTTTCATTGTTGAGGTTGTTGCTGAATTTGTTGGAGTTTTTCAATGTTGAGATTTTTGTTGAATTTGTTGGTGTTTTTCAATGTCGAGGTTGTTGAATTTGTTGGTGTTTTTAATGTTGAGGTTGTTGTTGAATTTTTTTGAGTTTTTCATTGTTCAGGTTTTGGTTGAATTTGTTGGTGTTTTTGAACGTTGAGACTGTTGTTTTTATTTTTTGTTGTTTTTGAATGTTGAGGTTGTTGTTGAATTTTTTGGTGCTTTTCATTGTTGAGGTTGTTGAATTTGATCGTGTTTTTGAATGTTGAGGTTGTTGTTGAATTTTTTGGTGCTTTTCATTGTTGAGGTTGTTGTTGAATTTTTTGGTGTATTTCAAAGTTGAGGTTGTTGAATTTGTTGGTGTTTTTCAAAGCTGAGGTTTTTGTTAAATTTGTTGGTGTTTTTGAATGTTGAGGATGTTAAATCTGTTGGTGTTATTCGAAGTTGAGGTTGTTGTTGCATTTTTTGGTGTGTTTCATTGTTGAGGTTTTGTTGAATTTGATGGTGATTTTCAATGTTGAGTTTGTTGTCGAGTTGTTTGGTGTTTTTCATTGTTGTGGTAGTTGTTGAAATTGTTCGAGTTTTGCAATGTTGAGGTTGTTGTTGAAGTTGTTGGTGTTTTTGAAAGTTGAGGAAGTTGTCCAATTTTTTGGTGTTTCTCATTGTTGAGGTTGTTGTTGAATTTGTTGGTTGTTTTGAATGTTGAGTTTGTTGAATCTGTTGGTTTTTTTCAAAGTTGTGGTTGTTGTTGAATTTTTTGGTGTTTTTCATTGTTGAGGTTTTTGTTGAATTTGTTGGTGTTTTTGAATTTTGAGGTTGTTGATGAATTTTTTGGTGTTTTTCATTGTTGCGGTTTTTGTTGAATTTGTTGGTGTTTTTCATTGTTGAGGTTGTTGTTGTTGAATTTTTTGATGTTTTTCATTGTTGAGGTTGTTGTTGAATTTGTTGGTGATTTTCAATATTGAGGTTATAGTTTAATTTGTTGGTGTTTTTCCATATTGAGGTTATTGAATTTGTTGGTGTTTTTCAAAGTTGAGGTTGTTGTTGAATTTGTTGGTATTTTTCAATGTTGAGTTTGTTGTTGTTGAATTTATTGATGTTTTTCATTGTTGAGGTTGTTGTTGAATTTGTTGGTGATTGTAAATGTTGAGGTTGTTGTTGAATTTATTGGTGTTATCAATGGTTTTTATTTAACTTTTTTGTATTTTTCAAAGTTGAGGTTGCAGTTGAATTTTTTGGTGTTTTTCAATGTTGACGTTGTTGAATTTGTTGGTGTTTTACAATGTTCAGGTTGTTGTTGAATTTATTGGTGTTTTTCATTGTTGAGGTTTATGTTGCATTTGTTGGTGTTTTTGAATGTTAAGGTGGTTGTTGAAATTGTTGGTGTTTTTCATTGTTGAGTTTGTTATTGAATTTGTTGGAGTTTTTGAATGTTGAGGTTGTTGTTGAATTTGTTGGTGTTTTTCATTGTTGAGGTTGTTATTGAATTTGTTGGTGTTTTTGAATGTTGAGGTTGTTGTTGAATTTTTTGGTGTTTTTAATTGTTGAGGTTTTTGTAGAATTTGTTGGTGTTTTTGAAAATTGAGGTTGTCGTTGAATTTTTTGATGTTATTCATTGTTGAGGTTGTTGTTGAATTTTTTGGTGTTTTTCATTGTTGAGGTTGTTGTTGTTGAATTTTAAGATTTTTTTCATTGTTGAGGTTGTTGTTGAATTTGTTGGTGATTTTCAATATTGAGGTTATTGTTGAATTTGTTGGTGTTTTTCCATGTTGAGGTTTTGGAATTTGTTGGTGTTTTTCAAAGTTGAGGTTGTTGTTGAATTTGTTGGTATTTTTCAATGTTGAGTTTGTTGTTGTTTGAATTTATTGATGTTTTTCATTGTTGAGGTTGTTGTTGAATTTGTTGGTGATTGTAAATATTGAGGTTGTTGTTGAATTTATTGGTGTTATCAATGGTTTTTATTTAACTTCTTTGTATTTTTCAAAGTTGAGGTTGCAGTTGAATATTTTGGTGTTTTTCAATGTTGACGTTGTTGAATTTGTTGGTGTTTTACAATGTTCAGGTTGTTGTTGAAGTTATTGGTGTTTTTCATTGTTGAGTTTTATTTTGCATTTGTAGGTGTTTTTGAATGTTAAGGTGGTTGTTGAAATTTTTGGTGTTTTTCATTGTTGAGGTTGTTATTGAATTTGTTGGAGTTTTTGAATGTTGAGGTTGTTGTTGAATTTGTTGGTGTTTTTCATTGTTGTGGTTGTTATTGTATTTGTTGGTGTTTTTGAATGTTGAGGTTGTTGTTGAATTTTTTGATGTTTTTAATTGTTGAGGGTTTTGTTGAATTTGTTGGTGTTTTTGAATATTGAGGCTGTCGTTGAATTTTTTGATGTTATTCATTGTTGATGTTGTTGTTGAATTTGTTGGAGCTTTTCAATGTTGAGGTTGTTGTTGAATTTGTTGGTGTTTTGCAATGTTCAAGTTGTTGTTGACTTTGTTGGTGATTTTCAATATTGAGGGTGTTGTTGAATTTATTGGTGTTATCAATGGGTTTTTTGGAACTTTTTTGCCGATTTAAAAGTTGATGTTGCAGTTGAATTTGTTGTTGAATTTTTTGGTCTTTTTCATTGTGGAGGTTTTTGTTGAATTTGATTGTGATTTTCAATGTTGAGTTTGTTGTCCAATTTTTTGGTGTTTTTCATTGTTGCGGTAATTGTAGAAATTCTTCGAGTTTTTCAATGTTGAGGTTGTAATTGATTTTTTTGGTGTTTTTCATTGTTGAGGTTGTTGCTGAATTTGTTGGAGTTTTTCAATGTTGAGATTTTTGTTGAATTTGTTGGTGTTTTTCAATGTCGAGGTTGTTGAATTTGTTGGTGTTTTTAATGTTGAGGTTGTTGTTGAATTTTTTGGTGCTTTTCATTGTTGAGGTTGTTGTTGAATTTTTTGGTGCTTTTCATTGTTGAGGTTGTTGTTGTTGAATTTTAAGATTTTTTTCATTGTTGAGGTTGTTGTTGAATTTGTTGGTGATTTTCAATATTGAGGTTATTGTTGAATTTGTTGGTGTTTTTCCATGTTGAGGTTTTGGAATTTGTTGGTGTTTTTCAAAGTTGAGGTTGTTGTTGAATTTGTTGGTATTTTTCAATGTTGAGTTTGTTGTTGTTTGAATTTATTGATGTTTTTCATTGTTGAGGTTGTTGTTGAATTTGTTGGTGATTGTAAATATTGAGGTTGTTGTTGAATTTATTGGTGTTATCAATGGTTTTTATTTAACTTCTTTGTATTTTTCAAAGTTGAGGTTGCAGTTGAATATTTTGGTGTTTTTCAATGTTGACGTTGTTGAATTTGTTGGTGTTTTACAATGTTCAGGTTGTTGTTGAAGTTATTGGTGTTTTTCATTGTTGAGTTTTATTTTGCATTTGTAGGTGTTTTTGAATGTTAAGGTGGTTGTTGAAATTTTTGGTGTTTTTCATTGTTGAGGTTGTTATTGAATTTGTTGGAGTTTTTGAATGTTGAGGTTGTTGTTGAATTTGTTGGTGTTTTTCATTGTTGTGGTTGTTATTGTATTTGTTGGTGTTTTTGAATGTTGAGGTTGTTGTTGAATTTTTTGATGTTTTTAATTGTTGAGGGTTTTGTTGAATTTGTTGGTGTTTTTGAATATTGAGGCTGTCGTTGAATTTTTTGATGTTATTCATTGTTGATGTTGTTGTTGAATTTGTTGGAGCTTTTCAATGTTGAGGTTGTTGTTGAATTCGTTGGTGTTTTGCAATGTTGAAGTTGTTGTTGACTTTGTTGGTGATTTTCAATATTGAGGGTGTTGTTGAATTTATTGGTGTTATCAATGGGTTTTTTGGAACTTTTTTGCCGATTTAAAAGTTGATGTTGCAGTTGAATTTGTTGTTGAATTTTTTGGTGTTTTTCATTGTGGAGGTTTTTGTTGAATTTGATTGTGATTTTCAATGTTGAGTTTGTTGTCCAATTTTTTGGTGTTTTTCATTGTTGCGGTAATTGTAGAAATTCTTCGAGTTTTTCAATGTTGAGGTTGTAATTGATTTTTTTGGTGTTTTTCATTGTTGAGGTTGTTGCTGAATTTGTTGGAGTTTTTCAATGTTGAGATTTTTGTTGAATTTGTTGGTGTTTTTCAATGTCGAGGTTGTTGAATTTGTTGGTGTTTTTAATGTTGAGGTTGTTGTTCAATTTTTTGGTGCTTTTCATTGTTGAGGTTGTTGTTGAATTTTTTGGTGCTTTTCATTGTTGAGGTTGTTGTTGAATTTTTTGGTGCTTTTCATTGTTGAGGTTGTTGAATTTGATCGTGTTTTTGAATGTTGAGGTTGTTGTTGAATTTTTTGGTGCTTTTCATTGTTGAGGTTGTTGTTGAATTTCTTGGTGTATTTCAAAGTTGAGGTTGTTGAATTTGTTGGTGTTTTTCAAATCTGAGGTTTTTGTTAAATTTGTTGGTGTTTTTGAATGTTGAGGATGTTAAATCTGTTGGTGTTATTCGAAGTTGAGGTTGTTGTTGCATTTTTTGGTGTTTTTCATTGTTGAGGTTTTGTTGAATTTGATGGTGATTTTCATTTGTTGGTGTTTTTCAAAGTTGAGGTTGTTGTTGAATTTTTTGGTGTTTTTAATTGTTGAGGTTTTTTTTGTATTTGTTGGTCCTTTTGAACGTTGAGTTTGTTGTTGAATTTTTTGGTGTTTTTCATTGTGGAGGTTGTTGTTGAATTTGTTGGATTTTTTGAGCATTGAGGTTGTTGTTGAATTTGTTGTCATTATCAATTTTTATTATGTTGAATCTTTTTGTATTTTTAAAAGTTGAGTTTCTTGTTGAATTTGTTGCTGTTTTTCACTGTTGAGGTTGTTGAATTTCATGCTGTTTTTGAACTTTGAATTTGTTGTTGAATATTTTGGTGATTTTCAATGTTGGGATGCTGTTGATTTTTTTGGTGTTTTTCATTGTTTCGGTAGCTGTTGAAATTGTTCGAGTTTTTCAATGTTGAGGTTGTTATTGATTTTTATAGTGTTTTTCATTGTTGAGGGTATTGTTTAATTTTTTCACGTTCTTCATTCTTGAGGTTGTTGTTGAATTTATTGATGTTTTTCATTGCTGAGGTTTTTGTTGACGTTGTTGTTGAATTTGTTCGAGTTGTTCAATGTTGAGGTTGTTGTTGAATTTTTTGGTCTTTGTCAAAGTAGAGGTTGTTGTTTAATTTTTTGGTGTTTTTCATTTTTGAGGTTTTCGTTGAATTTGTTGGTGTTTTTGAATGTTGACGTTGTTGACGTTGTTGTTTTTATTTTTTCGTGTTTTTCATTGTTGAGGTTGTTGTTGAATTTGTTGGAGTTTTTCAATTTTGAGGTTGTTGTAGAATTTGTTGGTGTTTTTTAATGTTGAGGTTGTTGAATTTGTTGGTTTTTTTCAAAGATGAGGTTGTTGTTGAATTTTTTGGTGCTTTTTATTGTTGAGGTTTTTGTTGAATTTGTTGGTCTTTTTGAATGTTGAGCTTGTTGTTGAATTTTTGGTGCTTTTCATTGTTGTTGTTTTTATTGAATTTTTGGATGTTTTTCATTGTTGAGGTTGATGTTGAATTTTTTGGTGATTTTCAATATTGAGGTTGTTCTTGAATTTATTGGTGTTATCAATTGTTTTTTTTGAACTTTTTTGTGTTTTTCAAGGTTGAGGTTGCAGTTGAATTTTTTGGTGTTTTTCAATGTTGAGGCTGTTGAATTTGTTGGTGTTTTTCAAAATTGAGGTTGTTGTCGAATTTTTTGGTGTTTCTCAATGTTGAGGTTTTAGTTGAATTTGTCGGTGTTTTTGAATGTTGAGGTTGTTGTTGAATTTTTTGGTGTTTTTCATTGTGGAGGTTGTTGTTGAATTTGTTGGCGTTATCAATTGTTATTATTTTGAATATTTTTGTATTTTTATAAGTTGAGGTTGTTGTTGAATTTGTTGGTGTTTTTCATTGTTGAGGTTGTTGTTGAATTTGTTGGAGTGTTTCAATGTTGAGGTTGTTGTTGAATTTATTGGTCTTTTTCAATGTTGAGGTTGTTGAAATTTTTGGTCTTTTTCAAAGTAGAGGTTGTTGATGAATTTTTTGGTGATTTTCATTTTTGAGGTTTTCGTTGAATTTGTTGGTGTTTTTGAATGTTGAGGTTGTTGTTTTTATTTTTTGGTGTTTTTCATTGTTGAGGATGTTGTTGA
Organism: Cetorhinus maximus; assembly: GCF_964194155.1. Classification (NCBI taxonomy): domain Eukaryota; kingdom Metazoa; phylum Chordata; class Chondrichthyes; order Lamniformes; family Cetorhinidae; genus Cetorhinus; species Cetorhinus maximus. The sequence goes on along the minus strand of NW_027596246.1, from coordinate 359,000 downwards.
ATTTGTTGGAGTTTTTCAATGTTGACGTTGTTGTACAACATGTTGGTGTTTTTTAATGTTGATGTTGTTGAATTTGTTGGTGTTTCTGAATGTTGTGGTTGTTGTTGAATTTTTGGTTTTTTTCATTGTTGAGTTTGTTGTTGAATTTTTGGATGTTTTTCATTGTTGAGGTTGTTGTTGAATTTGTTGGTGATTTTTAATATTGAGGTTGTTGTTGAATTTGTTGGTCTTTTTCAATTTTGAGGATGTTGAATTTGTTGGTTTTTTTCAAAGTTGAGGTTGTTGTTGAATTTTTTGGTGTTTTTAATTGTTGAGGTTTTTGTTGTATTTGTTGGTGTTTTTGAATGTTGAGGTTGTTGTTGAATTTATCGTGATTTTCAATATTGAGGTTGTTGTTGAATTTATTGGTGTTATCAATTGGTTTTATTGAACTTTTTTGTGTTTTTCAAAGTCGAGGTTGCAGTTGAATTCTTTGGTGTTTTTCAATGTTGAGGTTTTTGTTGAATTTGTTGGTGTTTTTCAAAGTTGAGTTTGTTGTTGAATTTTTTGGTGTTTCTCAATGTTGAGGTTTTTGTTGAATTTGTTGGTGTTTTTGAATGTTGAGGTTGTTGTTGATTTTTTTGGTGTTTTTCATTGTTGAGGTTGTTGTTGAATTTGTTGGAGTGTTTCAATGTTGTTGAATTTGTTGGTCTTTTTCAATGTTGAGGAAGTTGAATTTGTTGGTGTTTTTCAAAGTTGAGGTTGTTGTTGAATTTTTTGGTGTTTTTAATTGTTGAGGTTTTTGTTGTATTTGTTGGTGCTTTTGAATGTTGAGTTTGTTGTTGAATATTTTCGTGTTTTTCATTGTGGAGGTTGTGGTTGAATTTGTTGGAGTATTTGAGCATTGAGGTTGTTGTTGAATTTGTTGGCATTAACAATTTTTATTATGTTGAATCTTTTTGTATTTTTAAAAGTTGAGTTTCTTGTTGAATTTGTTGCTGTTTTTCACTGTTGAGGTTGTTGAATTTCATGCTGTTTTTGAAAGTTGAATTTGTTGTTGAATATTTTGGTGATTTTCAATGCTGGGTTGTTGTTGATTTTTTTAGGTGTTTTTCATTGTTTCGGTAGTTGTTGAAATTGTTCGAGTTTTTCAATGTTGAGGTTGTTATTGATTTTTATGGTGTTTTTCATTGTTGAGGGTGTTGTTTAATTTTTTCGGTGTTCTTCATTCTTGAGGTTGTTGTTGAATTTTTTGGAGTTTTTCATTGTTGAGGTTGTTGTTGAATTTGTTGTTGATTTTCAATATTGAGGTTATAGTTGAATTTGTTGGTGTATTTGCACGTTGAGGTTTTTGAATTTGTTGGTGTTTTTCAAAGTTGATGTTGTTTTTGAATTTGTTTATATTTTTCAATGTTAAGGTTGATGAATTTTTTGGTGTTTTTCAAAGCTGAGGTTGTTGTTGAATTTTTTGGTTTCTTTCATTGTTGAGGTTGTTGTTGTTGAATTTTTTTGATGTTTTTCATTGTTGAGGTTGTTGTTGAATTTGTTGCTGATTTTCCATGTTGAGGTTTTTGAATTTGTTGGTGTTTTTCAAAGTTTAGGTTGTTGTTGAACTTGTTGGTATTTTTCAATGTTGAGATTGTTGTTGTTGAATTTATTGATGTTTTTCATTGTTGAGGTTGTTGTTGAATTTGTTGGTGATTGTAAATATTGAGGTTGTTGTTGAATTTATTGGTGTTATCAATGGTTTTTGTTTAACTTTTTTGTATTTTTCAAAGTTGAGGTTGCAGTTGAATTTTTTGGTGTTTTTCAATGTTGACGTTGTTGAATTTGTTGGTGTTTTACAATGTTCAGGTTGTTGTTGAATTTATTGGTGTTCTTCATTGTTGAGGTTTATGCTGAATTTGTTGGTGTTTTTGAATGTTAAGGTTGTTGTTGAAATTTTAGGTGTTTTTCATTGTTGAAGTTGCTATTGAATTTGTTGGAGTTGATGAATGTTGAGGTTGTTTTTGAATTTGCTGGTGTTTTTCATTGTTGAGGTTGTTATTGAATTTGTTGGTGTTTTTGAATGTTGAGGTTGTTGTTGAATTTTTTGGTGTTTTTAATTGTTGAGGTTTTTGTTGAATTTGTTGGTGTTTTTGAATATTGAGGTTGTCGTTGAATTATTTGATGTTATTCATTGTTGAGGTTGTTGTTGACTTTGTTGGAGTTTTTCAATGTTGAGGTTGTTGTTGAATTTGTTGGTGTTTTGCAATGTTGATGTTGTTGTTGACTTTGTTGGTGATTTTCAATATTGAGGATCTTGTTGAATTTATTGGTGTTATCAATGGTTTTTTTTGAACTTTTTTGTAGTTTTCAAAGTTGAGGTTGCAGTTGAATTTGTTGTTGTTCTTCAAAGTTGAAGTTGTTGTTGAACTTTTTGGTGTTTTACATTGTGGAGGTTTTTGTTGAATTTGATGGTGATTTTCAATGTTGAGTTTGTTGTCCAATTTTTTGGTTTTTTTCATTGTTGTGGTAATTGTAGAAATTCTTGGAGTTTTTCAATGTTGAGGTTGTTATTGATTTTTTTGGTGTTTTTCATTGTTGAATTTGTTGTTGAAATTTTGGTGTTTTTCATTGCTGAGGTTGTCGTTGACTTTGTTGGTGCTTTTAAATGTTGAGGTTGTTGTTTAATTTTTTCTGTTTTTCAATGTTGAGGTTGTTGAATTTTTGGTGTTTTTCATTGTTGAGGTTGTTGTTGAATTTTTGGATGTTTTTCATTGTTGAGGTTGTTGTTGAATTTGTTGGCGTTATCAATTTTTACTATGTTGAATCTTTTTGTATTTTTATAAGTTGGGGTTGTTGTTGAATTTGTTGGTGTTTTTCAATTTTAAGGTTGTTGTTGAATTTGTTGGTCTTTTTCAATGTTGAGGATGTTGAATTTGTTGGTGTTTTTCAAAGTTGAGGTTGTTGTTGAATTTTTTGGTGTTTTTAATTGTTGAGGTTTTTGTTGTATTTGTTGGTGCTTTTGAATGTTGAGGTTGTTATTGAATTTCTTGGTGTTTTTCATTGTGGAGGTTGTTGTTGAATTTGTTGGCGTTATCTATTTTTATTATGTTGAATCTTTTTGTATTTTTATAAGTTGAGGTTGTTGTTGAATTTGTTAGTGTTTTTCATTGTGGAGGTTTTTGAATTTTTTGGTCTTTTTCAACGTAGAGGTTGTTGTTGAATTTGTTGATGTTTTTGAATGTTGTGGTTGTTGTTGATTTTTTGGTGTTTTCATTGTTGAGGTTGTTGTTGAATTTGTTGGTCTTTTTCAATGTTTAGGACGTTGAATTTGTTCGTGTTTTTCAAAGTTGAGTTTGTTGTTGAATTTTTTGGTGTTTTTAATTGTTGAGGTTTTTGTTGTATTTGTTGGTCCTTTTGAATGTTGAGTTTGTTGTTGAATATTTTCGTGTTTTTCATTGTGGAGGTTGTGGTTGAATTTGTTGGAGTATTTGAGCATTGAGGTTGTTGTTGAATTTGTTGGCATTAACAATTTTTATTATGTTGAATCTTTTTGTATTTTTAAAAGTTGAGTTTCTTGTTGAAATTGTTGCTGTTTTTCACTGTTGAGGTTGTTGAATTTCATGCTGTTTTTGAAAGTTGAATTTGTTGTTGAATATTTTGGTGATTTTCAATGTTGGGTTGTTGTTGATTTTTTTTGGTGTTTTTCATTGTTTCGGTAGTTGTTGAAATTGTTCGAGTTTTTCAATGTTGAGGTTGTTATTGATTTTTATGGTGTTTTTCATTGTTGAGGGTGTTGTTTAATTTTTTCGGTGTTCTTCATTCTTGAGGTTGTTGTTGAATTTTTTGGAGTTTTTCATTGTTGAGGTTGTTGTTGAATTTGTTGTTGATTTTCAATATTGAGGTTATAGTTGAATTTGTTGGTGTATTTGCACGTTGAGGTTTTTGAATTTGTTGGTGTTTTTCAAAGTTGATGTTGTTTTTGAATTTGTTTATATTTTTCAATGTTAAGGTTGATGAATTTTTTGGTGTTTTTCAAAGCTGAGGTTGTTGTTGAATTTTTTGGTGTCTTTCATTGTTGAGGTTGTTGTTGTTGAATTTTTTGATGTTTTTCATTGTTGAGGTTGTTGTTGAATTTGTTGCTGATTTTCCATGTTGAGGTTTTTGAATTTGTTGGTGTTTTTCAAAGTTGAGGTTGTTGTTGAACTTGTTGGTATTTTTCAATGTTGAGATTGTTGTTGTTGAATTTATTGATGTTTTTCATTGTTGAGGTTGTTGTTGAATTTGTTGGTGATTGTAAATATTGAGGTTGTTGTTGAATTTATTGGTGTTATCAATGGTTTTTGTTTAACTTTTTTGTATTTTTCAAAGTTGAGGTTGCAGTTGAATTTTTTGGTGTTTTTCAATGTTGACGTTGTTGAATTTGTTGGTGTTTTAGAATGTTCAGGTTGTTGTTGAATTTATTGGTGTTTTTCATTGTTGAGGTTTATGTTGAATTTGTTGGTGTTTTTGAATGTTAAGGTTGTTGTTGAAATTTTAGGTGTTTTTCATTGTTGAAGTTGTTATTGAATTTGTTGGAGTTGATGAATGTCGAGGTTGTTTTTGAATTTGTTGGTGTTTTTCATTGTTGAGGTTGTTATTGAATTTGTTGGTGTTTTTGAATGTTGAGGTTGTTGTTGAATTTTTTGGTGTTTTTAATTGTTGAGGTTTTTGTTGAATTTGTTGGTGTTTTTGAATATTGAGGTTGTCGTTGATTTATTTGATGTTATTCATTGTTGAGGTTGTTGTTGACTTTGTTGGAGTTTTTCAATGTTGAGGTTGTTGTTGAATTTGTTGGTGTTTTGCAATGTTGATGTTGTTGTTGACTTTGTTGGTGATTTTCAATATTGAGGATCTTGTTGAATTTATTGGTGTTATCAATGGTTTTTTTTGTACTTTTTTGTAGTTTTCAAAGTTGAGGTTGCAGTTGAATTTGTTGTTGTTCTTCAAAGTTGAAGTTGTTGTTGAACTTTTTGGTGTTTTACATTGTGGAGGTTTTTTGTTGAATTTGATGGTGATTTTCAATGTTGAGTTTGTTGTCCAATTTTTTGGTTTTTTTCATTGTTGTGGTAATTGTAGAAATTCTTGGAGTTTTTCAATGTTGAGGTTGTTATTGATTTTTTTGGTGTTTTTCATTGTTGAATTTGTTGTTGAAATTTTGGTGTTTTTCATTGTTGAGGTTGTCGTTGAATTTGTTGGTGCTTTTAAAAGTTGAGGTTGTTGTTTAATTTTTTGCTGTTTTTCATTGTTGAGGTTGTTCTTGAATTTGTTGGAGTTTTTCAAAGTTGAGGTTGTTGTTGAATTTGTTGGTGTTTTTCAATGTTGAGGTTGTTGAATTTATTGGTGTTTTTCAAAGTTGAGGTTGTTGTTGAATTTGCTGGTTTTTTTGAATGTTGTGGTTGTTGTTGAATTTTTGGTGTTTTTCATTGTTGAGGTTGTTGTTGAATTTTTGGATGTTTTTCATTGTTGAGGTTGTTGTTGAATTTGTTGGCGTTATCAATTATTACTATGTTGAATCTTTTTGTATTTTTATAAGTTGGGGTTGTTGTTGAATTTGTTGGTGTTTTTCAATTTTGAGGTTGTTGTTGAATTTGTTGGTCTTTTTCAATGTTGAGGATGTTGAATTTGTTGGTGTTTTTCAAAGTTGAGGTTGTTGTTGAATTTTTTGGTGTTTTTAATTGTTGAGGTTTTTGTTGTATTTGTTGGTGCTTTTGAATGTTGAGGTTGTTATTGAATTTCTTGGTGTTTTTCATTGTGGAGGTTGTTGTTGAATTTGTTGGCGTTATCTATTTTTATTATGTTGAATCTTTTTGTATTTTTATAAGTTGAGGTTGTTGTTGAATTTGTTAGTGTTTTTCATTGTGGAGGTTTTTGAATTTTTTGGTCTTTTTCAACGTAGAGGTTGTTGTTGAATGTGTTGTTGTTTTTGAATGTTGTGGTTGTTGTTGATTTTTTGGTGTTTTCATTGTTGAGGTTGTTGTTGAATTTGTTGGTCTTTTTCAATGTTTAGGACGTTGAATTTGTTCGTGTTTTTCAAAGTTGAGTTTGTTGTTGAATTATTTGGTGTTTTTAATTGTTGAGGTTTTTGTTGTATTTGTTGGTCCTTTTGAATGTTGAGTTTGTTGTTGAATTTTTTGGTGTTTTTCATTGTGGAGGTTGTTGTTGAATTTGTTGGAGTTTTTGAGCATTGAGGTTGTTGTTGAATTTGTTGGCATTATCAATTTTTATTATGTTGAATCTTTTTGTATTTTTAAAAGGTGAGTTTCTTGTTGAAATTTGTTCCTGTTTTTCACTGTTGAGGTTGTTGAATTTGTTGGTTTTTTTCAAAGATGAGATTGTTGTTGAATTTTTTGGTGTTTTTAACTGTTTAGGTTGTTGTTGAATTTGTTGGTCTTTTTCAATGTTGAGGAAGTTGAATTTGTTGGTGTTTTTCAAAGTTGAGGTTGTTGTTGAATTTTTTGGTGTTTTTAATTGTTGAGGTTTTTGTTGTATTTGTTGGTCCTTTTGAATGTTGAGTTTGTTTTTGAATTTTTTGGTGTTTTTCATTGTGGAGGTTGTTGTTGAATTCGTTGGAGTTTTTGAGCATTGAGGTTGTTGTTGAATTTGTTGGCATTATCAATTTTTATTATGTTGAATCTTTTTGTATTTTTAAAAGTTGAGTTTCTTGTTGAATTTGTTGCTGTTTTTCACTGTTGAGGTTGTTGAATTTCATGGTGTTTTTGAAGGTTGAATTTGTTGTTGAATATTTTGGTGATTTTCAATGTTGGGTTGCTGTTGATTTTTTTGGTGTTTTTCATTGTTTCGGTAGTTGTTGAAATTGTTCGAGTTTTTCAATGTTGAGGTTGTTATTGATTTTTATAGTGTTTTTCATTGTTGAGGGTATTGTTTAATTTTTTCACGTTCTTCATTCTTGAGCTTGTTGTTGAATTTATTGATGTTTTTCATTGCTGAGGTTTTTGTTGATGTTGTTGTTGAATTTGTTCGAGTTCTTCAATGTTGAGGTTGTTGTTGAATTTGTTGGTGTTTTTCAATGTTGAGGTTGTTGAATTTTTTGGTCTTTGTCAAAGTAGAGGTTGTTGTTGAATTTTTTGGTGTTTTTCATTTTTGAGGTTTTCGTTGAATTTGTTGGTGTTTTTGAATGTTGACGTTGTTGACGTTGTTTTTTTTATTTTTTCGTGTTTTTCATTGTTGAGGTTGTTGTTGAATTTGTTGGCGTTTTTCAATGTTGAGGTTGTTGTAGAATTTGTTGGTGTTTTTTAATGTTGAGGTTGTTGAATATGTTGGTTTTTTTCAAAGATGAGGTTGTTGTTGAATTTTTTGGTGTTTTTTATTGTTGATGTTTTTGTTGAATTTGTTGGTCTTTTTGAATGTTGAGCTTGTTGTTGAATTTTTGGTGCTTTTCATTGTGGAGGTTGTTGTTGAATTTGTTGGCGTTATCAATTTTTATTATGTTGAATCTTTTTGTACTTTTATAAGTTGAGGTTGTTGTTGAATTTGTTGGTGTTTTTCAATGTTGAGGTTGTTGAATTTTTTGGTCCTTTTCAACGTAGATGTTGTTGTTGAATTTTTTGGTGTTTTTCATTTTTGAGGTTTTCGTTGAATTTGTTGGTGTTTTTGAATGTTGAGGTTGTTGTTTTTATTTTTTGGTGTTTTTCATTGTTGAGGTTGTTGTTGAATTTGTTGGAGTTTTTCAATGTTGAGGTTGTTGTAGAATTTGTTGGTGTTTTTAATGTTGAGGTTTTTGAAATTGTTGGTTTTTTCAAATATGAGATTGTTGATGAATTTTTTGGTGTTTTTAATTGAGGTTTTTGCTGAATTTGTTGTTGTTTTTGAATGTTGAGGTTGTTGAATTTATTGGTGTTTGTCAAAGTTGAGGTTGTTGTTGAATTTGTTGGTGTTTTTGAATGTTGAGGTTGTTGTTTTTATTTTTTGGTTTTTTTCATTGTTGAGGTTGTTGTTGAATTTGTTGGAGTTTTTCAATGTTGAGGTTGTTGTAGAATTTGTTGGTGTTTTTTAATGTTCAGGTTGTTGAATTTTTTGGTTTTTTTCAAAGATGAGATTGTTGTTGAATTTTTTGGTGTTTTTAATTGTTGAGGTTGTTGTTGAATTTGTTGCTCTTTTTCAATGTTGAGGAAGCTGAATTTGTTGGTGTTTTTCAAAGTTGAGTTTGTTGTTGAATGTATTGGTGTTTTTCATTGTGGAGGTTGTTGTTGAATTTGTTGGAGTTTTTGAGCATTGAGGTTGTTGTTGAATTTGTTGGCTTAATCAATTTTTATTACGTTGAATCTTTTTGTATTTTTAAAAGTTGAGTTTCTTGTTGAATTTGTTGCTGTTTTTCACTGTTGAGGTTGTTGAATTTCATGGTGTTTTTGAAAGTTGAATTTGTTGTTGAATATTTTGTTGATTTTCAATGTTGGGTTGTTGATTATTTTTTTCATGTTTTTCATTGTTTCGTTAGTTGTTGAAATTGTTCGAGTTTTTCAATGTTGAGGTTGTTATTGATTTTTATGGTGTTTTTCACTGCTGAGGGTGTTGCTTAATTTTTTCGCGTTCTTCATTCTTGTGGTTGTTGTTGAATTTTTTGATGTTTTTCTTTGCTGAGGTTTTTGTTGATGTTGTTGTTGAATTTGTTGGAGTTTTTCAATGTTGAGTTTGTTGTTGAATTTGTTGGTGTTTTTCAATGTTGAGGTTGTTGAATTTTTTGGTCTTTTTCAAAGTAGAGGTTGTTGTTTAATTTTTTGGTGTTTTTAATTTTTGAGGTTTTCGTTGAATTTGTTGGTGTTTTTGAATGTTGAGGTTGTTGAATTTATTGGTGTTTTACAAAGTTGAGGTTGTTGTTGAATTTGTTGGTGTTTTTGAATGTTGTGCTTGTTGTTGAATTTTTGGTGTTTTTCATTGTTGAGGTTGTTGTTGAATTTTTGGATGTTTATCATTGTTGAGGTTGTTGTTGAATTTGTTGGTGATTTTCAATATTGAGGTTGTTGTTGAATTTGTTGGTCTTTTTCAATGTTGAGGATGATGAATTTTTTGGTGTTTTTCAAAGTTGAGGTTGTTGTTGAATTTTTTGGTGTTTTTAATTGTTGAGGTGTTTGTTGTATTTGTTGGTTCTTTTGAATGTTGAGGTTGTTGTTGAAGTTTTTGGTGTTTTTCATTGTTGAGGTTGTTGTTGAATTTGTTGGTGATTTTCAATATTGAGGTTGTTGTTGAATTTATTGGTGTTATCAATTGTTTTTTTTGAACTTTTTTGTGTTTTTCAAAGTTGAGGTTGTTGTTGAATTTTTTGGTGTTTTTCAATGTTGTTGTTGTTGTTATTGAATTTTGGATGTTTTTCATTGTTGAGGGTGATTTTGAATTTTTGGATGTTTTTCATTGTTGAGGTTGTTGCTGAATTTTTTGGTGATTTTCAATATTGAGGTTGTTGTTGAATTTGTTCGTCTTTTGCAATGTTGAGAATGTTAAATTTGTTGGTATTTTTCATTGTTGAGGTTGTAGTTGAATTTTTTGGTGATTTTCAATATTCAGGTTGTTCTTGAATTTATTGGTGTTATCAATTTTTTCTTTGGAACTTTTTTGTGTTTTTCAAAGTAGAGGTTGCAGTTGAATTATTTGGTCTTTTTCAATGTTGAGGTTGTTGAATTTTTTCGTGTTTTTCAAAGTTGAGGTTGTTGTTGAATTTGTTGGTATTTCTCAATGTTGTGGTTTTTGTTGAATTTGTTGGTGTTTTTCAAAGTTGAGGTTGTTGTTGAATTTTTTGGTGTTTTTAATTGTTGTGGCTTTTGTTGTATTTGTTGGTGCTTTTGAATGTTGAGATTGTTGTTGAATTTTTTGGTGTTTTTCATTGTGGAGGTTGTTGTTGAATTTGTTGGAGTTTTTGAGCATTGAGGTTGTTGTTGAATTTGTTGGCATTATCAATTTTTATTATGCTGAATGTTTTTGTATTTTTAAAAGTCGAGTTTCTTGTTGAATTTGTTGCTGTTTTTCACTGTTGAGGTTGTTGAATTTCATGGTGTTTTTGAAGGTTGAATTTGTTGTTGAATATTTTGGTGATTTTCAATGTTGGGTTGCTGTTGATTTTTTTGGTGTTTTTCATTGTTTCGGTAGTTGTTGAAATTGTTCGAGTTTTTCAATGTTGAGGTTGTTATTAATTTTTATAGTGTTTATCATTGTTGAGGGTATTGTTTAATTTTTTCACGTTCTTCATTCTTGAGCTTGTTGTTGAATTTATTGATGTTTTTCATTGCTGAGGTTTTTGTTGTTGTTGTTGTTGAATTTGTTCGAGTTTTTCAATGTTGAGGTTGTTGTTGAATTTGTTGGTGTTTTTCAATGTTGAGGTTGTTGAATTTTTTGGACTTTGTCAAAGTAGAGGTTGTTGTTTAATTTTTTGGTGTTTTTCATTTTTGAGGTTTTCGTTGAATTTGTTGGTGTTTTTGAATGTTGACGTTGTTGACGTTGTTTTTTTTATTTTTTCGTGTTTTTCATTGTTGAGGTTGTTGTTGAATTTGTTGGCGTTTTTCAATGTTGAGTTTGTTGTAGAATTTGATGGTGTTTTTTAATGTTGATGTTGTTGAATTTGTTGGTTTTTTTCAAAGATGAGGTTGTTGTTGAATTTTTTGGTGTTTTTTATTGTTGATGTTTTTGTTGAATTTGTTGGTCTTTTTGAATGTTGAGCTTGTTGTTTAATTTTTTGGTGTTTTTCATTTTTGAGGTTTTCTTTGAATTTGTTGGTGTTTTTGAATGTTGAGGTTGTTGAATTTATTGGTGTTTTACAAAGTTGAGGTTGTTGTTGAATTTGTTGGTGTTTTTGAATGTTGTGCTTGTTGTTGAATTTTTGGTGTTTTTCATTGTTGAGGTTGTTGTTGAATTTTTGGATGTTTATCATTGTTGAGGTTGTTGTTGAATTTGTTGGTGATTTTCAATATTGAGGTTGTTGTTGAATTTGTTGGTCTTTTTCAATGTTGAGGATGATGAATTTTTTGGTGTTTTTCAAAGTTGAGGTTGTTGTTGAATTTTTTGGTGTTTTTAATTGTTGAGGTGTTTGTTGTATTTGTTGGTTCTTTTGAATGTTGAGGTTGTTGTTGAAGTTTTTGGTGTTTTTCATTGTTGAGGTTGTTGTTGAATTTGTTGGTGATTTTCAATATTGAGGTTGTTGTTGAATTTATTGGTGTTATCAATTGTTTTTTTTGAACTTTTTTGTGTTTTTCAAAGTTGAGGTTGTTGTTGAATTTTTTGGTGTTTTTCAATGTTGTTGTTGTTGTTATTGAATTTTGGATGTTTTTCATTGTTGAGGGTGATTTTGAATTTTTGGATGTTTTTCATTGTTGAGGTTGTTGCTGAATTTTTTGGTGATTTTCAATATTGAGGTTGTTGTTGAATTTGTTCGTCTTTTGCAATGTTGAGAATGTTGAATTTGTTGGTGTTTTTCATTGTTGAGGTTGTTGTTGAATTTTTTGGTGATTTTCAATATTCAGGTTGTTCTTGAATTTATTGGTGTTATCAATTTTTTCTTTGGAACTTTTTTGTGTTTTTCAAAGTAGAGGTTGCAGTTGAATTATTTGGTCTTTTTCAATGTTGAGGTTGTTGAATTTTTTCGTGTTTTTCAAAGTTGAGGTTGTTGTTGAATTTGTTGGTATTTCTCAATGTTGTGGTTTTTGTTGAATTTGTTGGTGTTTTTCAAAGTTGAGGTTGTTGTTGAATTTTTTGGTGTTTTTAATTGTTGTGGCTTTTGTTGTATTTGTTGGTGCTTTTGAATGTTGAGATTGTTGTTGAATTTTTTGGTGTTTTTCATTGTGGAGGTTGTTGTTGAATTTGTTGGCTTTATCAATTTTTATTACGTTGAAACTTTTTGTATTTTTATAAGTTGAGGTTGTTGTTGAATTTGTTCCTGTTTTTCAATGTTGAGATGGCTGAATTTTTGGTCTTTTTCAACGTAGAGGTTGTTGTTGAATTTTTTGGAGATTTTCGTTTTGAGGTTTTCGTTTAATTTGTTGGTCTTTTTGAAAGTTGTGGTTGTTGTTTTTATTATTTGGTGTTTTTCATTGTTGAGGTTGTTGTTGAATTTGTTGGAGTTTTTCAATGTTGAGGTTGTTCTAGAATTTGTTGTTGTTTTTTAATGTTGAGGTTTTTGAATTTGTTGGTTTTTTTCAAAGATGAGATTGTTGTTGAATTTTTTAGTGTTTTTAATTGTTGAGGTTTTTGTTGAATTTGTTGGTGTTTTTGAATGTTGAGGTTGTTGAATTTATTGCTGTTTTTCAAAGATGAGATTGTTGTTGAATTTTTTGTGTTTTTCATTGTTGAGGTTGTTGTTGAATTTTTGGATGTTTTTCATTGTTGAGGTTGTTGTTGAATTTGTTGGTGTTTTTCAATGTTGAGGTTGTTGAATTTTTTGGACTTTGTCAAAGTAGAGGTTGTTGTTTAATTTTTTGGTGTTTTTCATTTTTGAGGTTTTCGTTGAATTTGTTGGTGTTTTTGAATGTTGACGTTGTTGACGTTGTTTTTTTTATTTTTTCGTGTTTTTCATTGTTGAGGTTGTTGTTGAATTTGTTGGCGTTTTTCAATGTTGAGTTTGTTGTAGAATTTGATGGTGTTTTTTAATGTTGATGTTGTTGAATTTGTTGGTTTTTTTCAAAGATGAGGTTGTTGTTGAATTTTTTGGTGTTTTTTATTGTTGAGGTTTTTGTTGAATTTGTTGGTCTTTTTGAATGTTGAGCTTGTTGTTTAATTTTTTGGTGTTTTTCATTTTTGAGGTTTTCTTTGAATTTGTTGGTGTTTTTGAATGTTGAGGTTGTTGAATTTATTGGTGTTTTACAAAGTTGAGGTTGTTGTTGAATTTGTTGGTGTTTTTGAATGTTGTGCTTGTTGTTGAATTTTTGGTGTTTTTCATTGTTGAGGTTGTTGTTGAATTTTTGGATGTTTATCATTGTTGAGGTTGTTGTTGAATTTGTTGGTGATTTTCAATATTGAGGTTGTTGTTGAATTTGTTGGTCTTTTTCAATGTTGAGGATGATGAATTTTTTGGTGTTTTTCAAAGTTGAGGTTGTTGTTGAATTTTTTGGTGTTTTTAATTGTTGAGGTGTTTGTTGTATTTGTTGGTTCTTTTGAATGTTGAGGTTGTTGTTGAAGTTTTTGGTGTTTTTCATTGTTGAGGTTGTTGTTGAATTTGTTGGTGATTTTCAATATTGAGGTTGTTGTTGAATTTATTGGTGTTATCAATTGTTTTTTTTGAACTTTTTTGTGTTTTTCAAAGTTGAGGTTGTTGTTGAATTTTTTGGTGTTTTTCAATGTTGTTGTTGTTGTTATTGAATTTTGGATGTTTTTCATTGTTGAGGGTGATTTTGAATTTTTGGATGTTTTTCATTGTTGAGGTTGTTGCTGAATTTTTTGGTGATTTTCAATATTGAGGTTGTTGTTGAATTTGTTCGTCTTTTGCAATGTTGAGAATGTTAAATTTGTTGGTATTTTTCATTGTTGAGGTTGTAGTTGAATTTTTTGGTGATTTTCAATATTCAGGTTGTTCTTGAATTTATTGGTGTTATCAATTTTTTCTTTGGAACTTTTTTGTGTTTTTCAAAGTAGAGGTTGCAGTTGAATTATTTGGTCTTTTTCAATGTTGAGGTTGTTGAATTTTTTCGTGTTTTTCAAAGTTGAGGTTGTTGTTGAATTTGTTGGTATTTCTCAATGTTGTGGTTTTTGTTGAATTTGTTGGTGTTTTTCAAAGTTGAGGTTGTTGTTGAATTTTTTGGTGTTTTTAATTGTTGTGGCTTTTGTTGTATTTGTTGATGCTTTTGAATGTTGAGATTGTTGTTGAATTTTTTGGTGTTTTTCATTGTGGAGGTTGTTGTTGAATTTGTTGGAGTTTTTGAGCATTGAGGTTGTTGTTGAATTTGTTGGCATTATCAATTTTTATTATGCTGAATGTTTTTGTATTTTTAAAAGTCGAGTTTCTTGTTGAATTTGTTGCTGTTTTTCACTGTTGAGGTTGTTGAATTTCATGGTGTTTTTGAAGGTTGAATTTGTTGTTGAATATTTTGGTGATTTTCAATGTTGGGTTGCTGTTGATTTTTTTGGTGTTTTTCATTGTTTCGGTAGTTGTTGAAATTGTTCGAGTTTTTCAATGTTGAGGTTGTTATTAATTTTTATAGTGTTTATCATTGTTGAGGGTATTGTTTAATTTTTTCACGTTCTTCATTCTTGAGCTTGTTGTTGAATTTATTGATGTTTTTCATTGCTGAGGTTTTTGTTGTTGTTGTTGTTGAATTTGTTCGAGTTTTTCAATGTTGAGGTTGTTGTTGAATTTGTTGGTGTTTTTCAATGTTGAGGTTGTTGAATTTTTTGGACTTTGTCAAAGTAGAGGTTGTTGTTTAATTTTTTGGTGTTTTTCATTTTTGAGGTTTTCGTTGAATTTGTTGGTGTTTTTGAATGTTGACGTTGTTGACGTTGTTTTTTTTATTTTTTCGTGTTTTTCATTGTTGAGGTTGTTGTTGAATTTGTTGGCGTTTTTCAATGTTGAGTTTGTTGTAGAATTTGATGGTGTTTTTTAATGTTGATGTTGTTGAATTTGTTGGTTTTTTTCAAAGATGAGGTTGTTGTTGAATTTTTTGGTGTTTTTTATTGTTGAGGTTTTTGTTGAATTTGTTGGTCTTTTTGAATGTTGAGCTTGTTGTTTAATTTTTTGGTGTTTTTCATTTTTGAGGTTTTCTTTGAATTTGTTGGTGTTTTTGAATGTTGAGGTTGTTGAATTTATTGGTGTTTTACAAAGTTGAGGTTGTTGTTGAATTTGTTGGTGTTTTTGAATGTTGTGCTTGTTGTTGAATTTTTGGTGTTTTTCATTGTTGAGGTTGTTGTTGAATTTTTGGATGTTTATCATTGTTGAGGTTGTTGTTGAATTTGTTGGTGATTTTCAATATTGAGGTTGTTGTTGAATTTGTTGGTCTTTTTCAATGTTGAGGATGATGAATTTTTTGGTGTTTTTCAAAGTTGAGGTTGTTGTTGAATTTTTTGGTGTTTTTAATTGTTGAGGTGTTTGTTGTATTTGTTGGTTCTTTTGAATGTTGAGGTTGTTGTTGAAGTTTTTGGTGTTTTTCATTGTTGAGGTTGTTGTTGAATTTGTTGGTGATTTTCAATATTGAGGTTGTTGTTGAATTTATTGGTGTTATCAATTGTTTTTTTTGAACTTTTTTGTGTTTTTCAAAGTTGAGGTTGTTGTTGAATTTTTTGGTGTTTTTCAATGTTGTTGTTGTTGTTATTGAATTTTGGATGTTTTTCATTGTTGAGGGTGATTTTGAATTTTTGGATGTTTTTCATTGTTGAGGTTGTTGCTGAATTTTTTTGTGATTTTCAATATTGAGGTTGTTGTTGAATTTGTTCGTCTTTTGCAATGTTGAGAATGTTGAATTTGTTGGTGTTTTTCATTGTTGAGGTTGTTGTTGAATTTTTTGGTGATTTTCAATATTCAGGTTGTTCTTGAATTTATTGGTGTTATCAATTGTTTCTTTGGAACTTTTTTGTGTTTTTCAAAGTAGAGGTTGCAGTTGAATTATTTGGTCTTTTTCAATGTTGAGGTTGTTGAATTTTTTCGTGTTTTTCAAAGTTGAGGTTGTTGTTGAATTTGTTGGTATTTCTCAATGTTGTGGTTTTTGTTGAATTTGTTGGTGTTTTTCAAAGTTGAGGTTGTTGTTGAATTTTTTGGTGTTTTTAATTGTTGTGGCTTTTGTTGTATTTGTTGGTGCTTTTGAATGTTGAGATTGTTGTTGAATTTTTTGGTGTTTTTCATTGTGGAGGTTGTTGTTGAATTTGTTGGCTTTATCAATTTTTATTACGTTGAAACTTTTTGTATTTTTATAAGTTGAGGTTGTTGTTGAATTTGTTCCTGTTTTTCAATGTTGAGATGGTTGAATTTTTGGTCTTTTTCAACGTAGAGGTTGTTGTTGAATTTTTTGGAGATTTTCG
This sequence comes from Cetorhinus maximus, assembly GCF_964194155.1. Classification (NCBI taxonomy): domain Eukaryota; kingdom Metazoa; phylum Chordata; class Chondrichthyes; order Lamniformes; family Cetorhinidae; genus Cetorhinus; species Cetorhinus maximus. Next base: position 343,052 of record NW_027596246.1, on the reverse strand, counting down.
TTTTGAGGTTTTCGTTTAATTTGTTGGTCTTTTTGAAAGTTGTGGTTGTTGTTTTTATTATTTGGTGTTTTTCATTGTTGAGGTTGTTGTTGAATTTGTTGGAGTTTTTCAATGTTGAGGTTGTTCTAGAATTTGTTGTTGTTTTTTAATGTTGAGGTTTTTGAATTTGTTGGTTTTTTTCAAAGATGAGATTGTTGTTGAATTTTTTAGTGTTTTTAATTGTTGAGGTTTTTGTTGAATTTGTTGGTGTTTTTGAATGTTGAGGTTGTTGAATTTATTGCTGTTTTTCAAAGATGAGATTGTTGTTGAATTTTTTGTGTTTTTCATTGTTGAGGTTGTTGTTGAATTTTTGGATGTTTTTCATTGTTGAGGTTGTTGTTGAATTTGTTGGTGATTTTCAATATTGAGGTTGTTGTTGAATTTGTTGGACTTTTTCAATGGTGAGGATGTTGAATTTGTTGGTCTTTTTCAAAGTAGAGGTTGTTGTTGAATTTTTTAGTGTTTTTAATTGTTGAGGTTTTTGTTGTATTTGTTGGTGCTTTTGAATGTTGAGGTTGTTGTTGAAGTTTTTGGTGTTTTTCATTGTTGAGGTTGTTGTTGAATTTGTTGGTGAATTTCAATATTGAGGTTGTTGTTGAATTTATTGGTGTTATCAGTTGTTTTTTTTGAACTTTTTTGTGTTTTTCAAAGTTGAGGTTGTCGTTGAATTTTTTGGTGTTTCTCAATGTTGAGGTTTTTGTTGAATTTGTTGGTGTTTTTCAAAGTTGAGGTTGTTGTTGAATTTTTTGGTGTTTCTCAATGTTGAGGTTTTTGTTGAATTTGTTGGTGTTTTTCAAAGTTGAGGTTGTTGTTGAATTTTTTGGTGTTTCTCAATGTTGAGGTTTTTGTTGAATTTGTTGGTGTTTTTGAATGTTGTGGTTGTTGTTGAATTTTATGTTGTTTTTCATTGTTGAGGTTGTAGTTGAATTTGTTGGAGTGTTTCAATGTTGAGGTTGTTGAATTTTTTGGTCTTTTTCAACGTAGATGTTGTTGTTGAATTTTTTGGTGTTTTTCATTTTTGAGGTTTTCGTTGAATTTGTTGGTGTTTTTGAATGTTGAGGTTGTTGTTTTTATTTTTTGGTGTTTTTCATTGTTGAGGTTGTTGTTGAATTTGTTGGAGTTTTTCAATGTTGAGGTTGTTGTAGAATTTGTTGGTGTTTTTAATGTTGAGGTTTTTGAAATTGTTGGTTTTTTTCAAATATGAGATTGTTGTTGAATTTTTTGGTGTTTTTAATTGAGGTTTTTGCTGAATTTGTTGGTGTTTTTGAATGTTGAGGTTGTTGAATTTATTGGTGTTTTTCAAAGTTGAGGTTGTTGTTGAATTTGTTGGTGTTTTTGAATGTTGAGGTTGTTGTTTTTATTTTTTGGTTTTTTTCATTGTTGAGGTTGTTGTTGAATTTGTTGGAGTTTTTCAATGTTGAGGTTGTTGTAGAATTTGTTGGTGTTTTTTAATGTTGAGGTTGTTGAATTTTTTGGTTTTTTTCAAAGATGAGATTGTTGTTGAATTTTTTGGTGTTTTTAATTGTTGAGGTTGTTGTTGAATTTGTTGCTCTTTTTCAATGTTGAGGAAGTTGAATTTGTTGGTGTGTTTCAAAGTTGAGTTTGTTGTTGAATGTATTGGTGTTTTTCATTGTGGAGGTTGTTGTTGAATTTGTTGGAGTTTTTGAGCATTGAGGTTGTTGTTGAATTTGTTGGCTTAATCAATTTTTATTACGTTGAATCTTTTTGTATTTTTAAAAGTTGAGTTTCTTGTTGAATTTGTTGCTGTTTTTCACTGTTGAGGTTGTTGAATTTCATGGTGTTTTTGAAAGTTGAATTTGTTGTTGAATATTTTGTTGATTTTCAATGTTGGGTTGTTGTTTATTTTTTTCATGTTTTTCATTGTTTCGGTAGTTGTTGAAATTGTTCGAATTTTTCAATGTTGAGGTTGTTATTGATTTTTATGGTGTTTTTCACTGTTGAGGGTGTTGCTTAATTTTTTCGCGTTCTTCATTCTTGTGGTTGTTGTTGAATTTTTTGATGTTTTTCTTTGCTGAGGTTTTTGTTGATGTTGTTGTTGAATTTGTTGGAGTTTTTCAATGTTGAGTTTGTTGTTGAATTTGTTGGTGTTTTTCAATGTTGAGGTTGTTGAATTTTTTGGTCTTTTTCAAAGTAGAGGTTGTTGTTTAATTTTTTGGTGTTTTTAATTTTTGAGGTTTTCGTTGAATTTGTTGGTGTTTTTGAATGTTGAGGTTGTTGAATTTATTGGTGTTTTACAAAGTTGAGGTTGTTGTTGAATTTGTTGGTGTTTTTGAATGTTGTGCTTGTTGTTGAATTTTTGGTGTTTTTCATTGTTGAGGTTGTTGTTGAATTTTTGGATGTTTATCATTGTTGAGGTTGTTGTTGAATTTGTTGGTGATTTTCAATATTGAGGTTGTTGTTGAATTTGTTGGTCTTTTTCAATGTTGAGGATGATGAATTTTTTGGTGTTTTTCAAAGTTGAGGTTGTTGTTGAATTTTTTGGTGTTTTTAATTGTTGAGGTGTTTGTTGTATTTGTTGGTTCTTTTGAATGTTGAGGTTGTTGTTGAAGTTTTTGGTGTTTTTCATTGTTGAGGTTGTTGTTGAATTTGTTGGTGATTTTCAATATTGAGGTTGTTGTTGAATTTATTGGTGTTATCAATTGTTTTTTTTGAACTTTTTTGTGTTTTTCAAAGTTGTGGTTGTTGTTGAATTTTTTGGTGTTTTTCAATGTTGTTGTTGTTATTGAATTTTGGATGTTTTTCATTGTTGAGGGTGATGTTGAATTTTTGGATGTTTTTCATTGTTGAGGTTGTTGTTGAATTTTTTAGTGATTTTCAATATTGAGGTTGTTGTTGAATTTGTTCGTCTTTTGTAATGTTGAGAATGTTGAATTTGTTGGTGTTTTTCATTGTTGAGGTTGTTGTTGAATTTTTTGGTGATTTTCAATATTCAGGTTGTTCTTGAATTTATTGGTGTTATCAATTGTTTCTTTGGAACTTTTTTGTGTTTTTCAAAGTAGAGGTTGCAGTTGAATTATTTGGTCTTTTTCAATGTTGAGGTTGTTGAATTTTTTCGTGTTTTTCAAAGTTGAGGTTGTTGTTGAATTTGTTGGTATTTCTCAATGTTGTGGTTTTTGTTGAATTTGTTGGTGTTTTTCAAAGTTGAGGTTGTTGTTGAATTTTTTGGTGTTTTTAATTGTTGTGGCTTTTGTTGTATTTGTTGGTGCTTTTGAATGTTGAGATTGTTGTTGAATTTTTTGGTGTTTTTCATTGTGGAGGTTGTTGTTGAATTTGTTGGCTTTATCAATTTTTATTACGTTGAAACTTTTTGTATTTTTATAAGTTGAGGTTGTTGTTGAATTTGTTCCTGTATTTAAAATTTTGAGATGGTTGAATTTTTGGTCTTTTTCAACATCGAGGTTGTTGTTGAATTTTTTGGAGATTTTCGTTTTGAGGTTTTCGTTTAATTTGTTGGTCTTTTTGAATGTTGTGGTTGTTGTTTTTATTATTTGGTGTTTTTCATTGTTGAGGTTGTTGTTGAATTTGTAGGAGTTTTTCAATGTTGAGGTTGTTCTAGAATTTGTTGTTGTTTTTTAATGTTGAGGTTTTTGAATTTGTTGGTTTTTTTCAAAGATGAGATTGTTGTTGAATTTTTTAGTGTTTTTAATTGTTGAGGTTTTTGTTGAATTTGTTGGTGTTTTTGAATGTTGAGGTTGTTGAATTTATTGCTGTTTTTCAAAGATGAGATTGTTGTTGAATTTTTTGTGTTTTTCATTGTTGAGGTTGTTGTTGAATTTTTGGATGTTTTTCATTGTTGAGGTTGTTGTTGAATTTGTTGGTGATTTTCAATATTGAGGTTGTTGTTGAATATGTTGGACTTTTTCAATGGTGAGGATGTTGAATTTGTTGGTGTTTTTCAAAGTAGAGGTTGTTGTTGAATTTTTTGGTGTTTTTAATTGTTGAGGTTTTTGTTGTATTTGTTGGTGCTTTTGAATGTTGAGGTTGTTGTTGAAGTTTTTGGTGTTTTTCATTGTTGAGGTTGTTGTTGAATTTGTTGGTGAATTTCAATATTGAGGTTGTTGTTGAATTTATTGGTGTTATCAGTTGTTTTTTTTGAACTTTTTTGTGTTTTTCAAAGTTGAGGTTGTCGTTGAATGTTTTGGTGTTTCTCAATGTTGAGGTTTTTGTTGAATTTGTTGGTGTTTTTCAAAGTTGAGGTTGTTGTTGAATTTTTTGGTGTTTCTCAATGTTGAGGTTTTTGTTGAATTTGTTCGTGTTTTTGAATGTTGTGGTTGTTGTTGAATTTTTTGTTGTTTTTCATTGTTGAGGTTGTTGTTGAAATTGTTGGAGTGTTTCAGTGTTGAGGTTGTTGTTGAATTTGTTGGTCTTTTTCAATGTTGAGGTTGTTGTTGAATTTGTTGGTCTTTTTCAAAGTTGAGGTTGTTGTTGAATTTTTTGGTGTTTTTAATTGTTGAGGTCTTTGTTGTATTTGTTGGTGCTTTTGAATGTTGAGTTTGTTGTTGAATTTTTTGGTGATTTTCAATATTGTGGTTGTTGTTGAATTTGTTCGTCTTTTTCAATGTTGAGAATGTTGAATTTGTTGGTGTTTTTCATTGTTGAGGTTGTTGTTGAATTTTTTGGTGTTTTTAATTGTTGAGGTTGTTGTTGCATTTGTTGGTGATTTTCAATATTGAGGTTGTTCTTGAATTTATTGGTGTTATCAATTGTTTTTTTTCAACTTTTTTGTGTTTTTCAAAGTTGAGGTTGCAGTTAAATTTTTTGGTCTTTTTCAATGTTGTGGTTGTTGAATTTGTTGGTGTTTTTCAATGTTGAGGTTGTTGTTGAATTTTTTGGTGTTTTTAATTGTTGAGGACATTGTTGTATTTGTTGGTGCTTTTGAATGTTGAGTTTGTTGTTGAATTTTTTGGTGTTTTTCATTGTGGAGGTTGTTGTTGAATTTGTTGGAGTTTTTGAGCATTGAGGTTGTTGTTGAATTTGTTGGCAGTATCAATTTTTATTATGTTGAATCTTTTTGTATTTTTAAAAGTTGAGTTTCTTGTTGAATTTGTTGCTGTTTTTCACTGTTGAGGTTGTTGAATTTCATTGTGTTTTTGAAGGTTGAATTTGTTCATGAATATTTTGGTGATTTTCAATGTTGTGTTGTTGATTTTTTTGGTGTTTTTCATTGTTTCGGTAGTTGTTGAAATTGTTCGAGTTTTTCAATGTTGAGGTTGTTATTGATTTTTATGGTGATTTTCATTGTTGAGGGTGTTGTTTAATTTTTTCGTGTTCTTCATTCTTGAGGTTGTTGTTGAATTTTTTGACGTATTACATTGCTGAGGTTGTTGTTGATGTTGTTGTTGAATTTGTTCGAGTTGTTCAATGTTGAGGTTGTTGTTGAATTTGTTGGTGTTTTTCAATGTTGAGGTTGTTGAATTTGTTGGTGTTTTTCAAAGTAGAGGTTGTTGTTGAATTTTTTGGTGTTTTTAATTGTTGAGGTTTTTGTTGTATTTGTTGGTGCTTTCGAATGTTGAGGTTGTTGCTGAAGTTTTTGGTGTTTTTCATTGTTGAGGTTGTTGTTGAATTTGTTGGTGAATTTCAATATTGAGGTTGTTGTTGAATTTATTGGTGTTATCAGTTGTTTTTTTTGAACTTTTTTGTGTTTTTCAAAGTTGAGGTTGTTGTTGAATTTTTTGGTGCTTTTCAATGTTGAGGTTTTTGTTGAATTTGTTGCTGTTTTTCAAAGTTGAGGTTGTCGTTGAATTTTTTGGTGTTTCTCAATGTTGAGGTTTTTGTTGAATTTGTTGGTGTTTTTCAAAGTTGAGGTTGTTGTTGAATTTTTTGGTGTTTCTCAATGTTGAGGTTTTTGTTGAATTTGTTGGTGTTTTTGAATGTTGTGGTTGTTGTTGAATTTTTTGTTGTTTTTCATTGTTGAGGTTGTTGTTGAATTTGTTGGAGTGTTTCAGTGTTGAGGTTGTTGTTGAATTTGTTGGTCTTTTTCAATGTTGAGGTTGTTGTTGAATTTGTTGGTCTTTTTCAAAGTTGAGGTTGTTGTTGAATTTTTTGGTGTTTTTAATTGTTGAGGTCTTTGTTGTATTTGTTGGTGCTTTTGAATGTTGAGTTTGTTGTTGAATTTTTTGGTGATTTTCAATATTGTGGTTGTTGTTGAATTTGTTCGTCTTTTTCAATGTTGAGAATGTTGAATTTGTTGGTGTTTTTCATTGTTGAGGTTGTTGTTGAATTTTTTGGTGTTTTTAATTGTTGAGGTTGTTGTTGCATTTGTTGGTGATTTTCAATATTGAGGTTGTTCTTGAATTTATTGGTGTTATCAATTGTTTTTTTTCAACTTTTTTGTGTTTTTCAAAGTTGAGGTTGCAGTTGAATTTTTTGGTCTTTTTCAATGTTGAGGTTGTTGAATTTGTTGGTGTTTTTCAAAGTTGAGGTTGTTGTTGAATTTTTTGGTGTTTTTAATTGTTGAGGACTTTGTTGTATTTGTTGGTGCTTTTGAATGTTGAGTTTGTTGTTGAATTTTTTGGTGTTTTTCATTGTGGAGGTTGTTGTTGAATTTGTTGGAGTTTTTGAGCATTGAGGTTGTTGTTGAATTTGTTGGCATTATCAATTTTTATTATGTTGAATCTTTTTGTATTTTTAAAAGTTGAGTTTCTTGTTGAATTTGTTGCTGTTTTTCACTGTTGAGGTTGTTGAATTTCATGGTGTTTTTGAAGGTTGAATTTGTTCATGAATATTTTGGTGATTTTCAATGTTGTGTTGTTGATTTTTTTGGTGTTTTTCATTGTTTCGGTAGTTGTTGAAATTGTTCGAGTTTTTCAATGTTGAGGTTGTTATTGATATTTATGGTGATGTTCATTGTTGAGGGTGTTGTTTAATTTTTTCGTGTTCTTCATTCTTGAGGTTGTTGTTGAATTTTTTGACGTATTACATTGCTTAGGTTGTTGTTGATGTTGTTGTTGAATTTGTTCGAGTTGTTCAATGTTGAGGTTGTTGTTGAATTTGTTGGTGTTTTTCAATGTTGAGGTTGTTGAATTTTTTGGTCTTTTTCAAAGTAGAGGTTGTTGTTGAATTTTTTGGTGTTTTTCATTTTTGAGGTTTTCGTTGAATTTGTTGGTGTTTTTGAATGTTGAGGTTGTTGTTGAATTTGTTGGTGTTTTTCATTGTTGAGGTTGTTGTTGAATTTGTTGGAGTTTTTCAATGTTGAGGTTGTTGTCGAATTTGTTGGTGTTTCTTAATGTTGAGGTTGTTGAATTTGTTGGTCTTTTTCAAAGATGAGGTTGTTGTTGAATTTTTTGATGTTTTTAATTGTTGAGGTTTTTGTTGAATTTGTTGGTGTTTTTGAATGCTGAGGTTGTTGTTGAATTTTTGGTGTTTTTCATTGTTGTTGTTGTTGTTATTGAATTTTTGGATGTTTTTCATTGTTGAGGGTGATGTTGAATTTTTGGATGTTTTTCACTGTTGTGGTTCTTGTTGAATTTTTTGGTGATTTTCAATATTGAGGTTGTTGTTGAATTTGTTCATCTTTTTCAATGTTGAGAATGTTGAATTTGTTGGTGTTTTTCATTGTTGAGGTTGTTGTTGAATTTTTTGGTGTTTTTAATTGTTGAGGTTGTTGTTGAATTTGTTGGTGATTTTCAATATTGAGGTTGCTCTTGAATTTATTGGCGTTATCAATTGTTTTTTTTCAACTTTTTTGGTGTTTTTCAAAGTTGAGGTTGCAGTTGAATTTTTTGGTCTTTTTCAATGTTGAGGTTGTTGAATTTGTTGGTGTTTTTCAAAGTTGAGGTTGTTGTTGAATTTTTTGGTGTTTTTAATTGTTGTGGCTTTTGTTGTATTTCTTGGTGCTTTTGAATGTTGAGGTTGTTGTTGAATTTTTTGGTGTTTTTCATTGTGGAGGTTGTTTTTGAATTTGTTGGCTTTATCAATAATTATTACGTTGAAACATTTTGTATTTTTATAAGTTGAGGTTGTTGTTGAATTTGTTCCTGTTTTTCAATGTTGAGATGGTTGAATTTTTGGTCTTTTTCAACGTAGAAGTTGTTGTTGAATTTTTTGGACTTTTTCATTTTTGAGGTTTTCGTTGAATTTGTTGGTGTTTTTGAATGTTGTTGTTGTTGTTTTTATTATTTGGTGTTTTTCATTGTTGAGGTTGTTGTTGAATTTGTTGGAGATTTTCAATGTTGAGGTTGTTGTAGAATTTGTTGGTGTTTTTTAATGTTGAGGTTGTTGAATTTGTTGGTTTTTTTGAATGTTGAGGTTGTTGAATTGATTGGTGTTTTTCAAAGTTGAGGTTGTTGTTGAATTTGTTGGTGTTTTTGAATGTTGTGGTTGTTGTTGAATTTTTGGTGTTTTTAATTGTTGAGGTTGTTGTTGAATTTTTGGATGTTTTTCATTGTTGAGGTTGTTGTTGAATTTGTTGGTGATTTTCAAATTTGAGGTTGTTGTTGAATTTGTTGGTCTTTTTCAATGGTGAGGATGTTGAATTTGTTGGTGTTTTTCAAATTTGAGGTTGTTGTTGAATTTGTTGGTCTTTTTCAATGGTGAGGATGTTGAATTTGTTGGTGTTTTTCAAAGCTGAGGTTGTTGTTGAATTTTTTGGTGTTTTGAATGGTTGAGGTTTTTGTTGTATTTGTTGGTGCTTTTGAATGTTGAGGTTGTTGTTCAAGATTTTGGTGTTTTTCATTGTTGAGGTTGTTGTTGAATTTGTTGGTGATATTCAATATTGAGGTTGTTGTTGAATTTATTGGTGTTATCAATTGTTTTTTTTGAACTTTTTGTATTTTTCAAAGTTGAGGTTGCAGTTGAATTTTTTGGTGTTTTTCAATGTTGAGGTTTATGTTGAATTTGTTGGTGTTTTTCAAAGTTGAGGTTGCATTTGAATTTTTTGGTATTTTTCAATGTTGAGTTTGTTGTTGAATATTTTGTTGAATTTGTTGGTGTTTTTCAAAGTTGAGGTTGTTGAATTTGTTGGTATTTTTCAAAGTTGAGGTTGTTGTTGAATTTGTTGGTGTTTTTGAATGTTGAGGTTGTTAAATCTGTTGGTGTTTTTCAAAGTTGAGATTGTTGTTGAATTTTTAGGTGTTTTTCATTGTTGAGGTTTTTGTTGAGTTTGAAAACTCGAACCATTTCAACAACTACCGCAACAATGAAAACCAATAAAAAAATTTGACAACAAACTCAACTATGAAAATCACGGAGTTTTTCAATGTTGAGGTTGTTATCGATTTTTATGGTTATTTTCATTGTTGAGGGTGTTGTTTAATTTCTTGGTGTTTTTCATTATTGAAGTTGTTGTTGAATTTTTTGATGTTTTTCTTTGCTGAGGTTGTTGTTGAATTTTTTGGTGTTTTTAATTGTTGAGGTTGTTGTTGCATTTGTTGGTGATTTTCAATATTGAGGTTGTTCTTGAATTTATTGGTGTTATCAATTGTTTTTTTTCAACTTTTTTGTGTTTTTCAAAGTTGAGGGTGCAGTTGAATTTTTTGGTCTTTTTCAATGTTGTGGTTGTTGAATTTGTTGGTGTTTTTCAAAGTTGAGGTTGTTGTTGAATTTTTTGGTGTTTTTAATTGTTGAGGACATTGTTGTATTTGTTGGTGCTTTTGATTGTTGAGTTTGTTGTTGAATTTTTTGGTGTTTTTCATTGTGGAGGTTGTTGTTGAATTTGTTGGAGTTTTTGAGCATTGAGGTTGTTGTTGAATTTGTTGGCATTATCAATTTTTATTATGTTGAATCTTTTTGTATTTTTAAAAGTTGAGTTTCTTGTTGAATTTGTTGCTGTTTTTCACTGTTGAGGTTGTTGAATTTCATGGTGTTTTTGAAGGTTGAATTTCTTGATGAATATTTTGGTGATTTTCAATGTTGTGTTGTTGATTTTTTTGGTGTTTTTCATTGTTTCGGTAGTTGTTGAAATTGTTCGAGTTTTTCAATGTTGAGGTTGTTATTGATTTTTATGGTGATTTTCATTGTTGAGGGTGTTGTTTAATTTTTTCGTGTTCTTCATTCTTGAGGTTGTTGTTGAATTTTTTGACGTATTACATTGCTGAGGTTGTTGTTGATGTTGTTGTTGAATTTGTTCGAGTTGTTCAATGTTGAGGTTGTTGTTGAATTTGTTGGTCTTTTTCAATGTTGAGGTTGTTGAATTTGTTGGTGTTTTTCAAAGTAGAGGTTGTTGTTGAATTTTTTGGTGTTTTTAATTGTTGAGGTTTTTGTTGTATTTGTTGGTGCTTTTGAATGTTGAGGTTGTTGTTGAAGTTTTTGGTGTTTTTCATTGTTGACGTTGTTGTTGAATTTGTTGGTGAATTTCAATATTGAGGTTGTTGTTGAATTTATTGGTGTTATCAGTTGTTTTTTTTGAACTTTTTTGTGTTTTTCAAAGATGAGGTTGTTGTTGAATTTTTTGGTGCTTTTCAATGTTGAGGTTTTTGTTGAATTTGTTGCTGTTTTTCAAAGTTGAGGTTGTCGTTGAATTTTTTGGTGTTTCTCAATGTTGAGGTTTTTGTTGAATTTGTTGGTGTTTTTCAAAGTTGAGGTTGTTGTTGAATTTTTTGGTGTTTCTCAATGTTGAGGTTTTTGTTGAATTTGTTGGTGTTTTTGAATGTTGTGGTTGTTGTTGAATTTTTTGTTGTTTTTCATTGTTGAGGTTGTTGTTGAATTTGTTGGAGTGTTTCAGTGTTGAGGTTGTTGTTGAATTTGTTGGTCTTTTTCAATGTTGAGGTTGTTGTTGAATTTGTTGGTCTTTTTCAAAGTTGAGGTTGTTGTTGAATTTTTTGGTGTTTTTAATTGTTGAGGTCTTTGTTGTATTTGTTGGTGCTTTTGAATGTTGAGTTTGTTGTTGAATTTTTTGGTGATTTTCAATATTGTGGTTGTTGTTGAATTTGTTCGTCTTTTTCAATGTTGAGAATGTTGAATTTGTTGGTGTTTTTCATTGTTGAGGTTGTTGTTGAATTTTTTGGTGTTTTTAATTGTTGAGGTTGTTGTTGCATTTGTTGGTGATTTTCAATATTGAGGTTGTTCTTGAATTTATTGGTGTTATCAATTGTTTTTTTTCAACTTTTTTGTGTTTTTCAAAGTTGAGGTTGCAGTTGAATTTTTTGGTCTTTTTCAATGTTGAGGTTGTTGAATTTGTTGGTGTTTTTCAAAGTTGAGGTTGTTGTTGAATTTTTTGGTGTTTTTAATTGTTGAGGACTTTGTTGTATTTGTTGGTGCTTTTGAATGTTGAGTTTGTTGTTGAATTTTTTGGTGTTTTTCATTGTGGAGGTTGTTGTTGAATTTGTTGGAGTTTTTGAGCATTGAGGTTGTTGTTGAATTTGTTGGCATTATCAATTTTTATTATGTTGAATCTTTTTGTATTTTTAAAAGTTGAGTTTCTTGTTGAATTTGTTGCTGTTTTTCACTGTTGAGGTTGTTGAATTTCATGGTGTTTTTGAAGGTTGAATTTGTTCATGAATATTTTGGTGATTTTCAATGTTGTGTTGTTGATTTTTTTGGTGTTTTTCATTGTTTCGGTAGTTGTTGAAATTGTTCGAGTTTTTCAATGTTGAGGTTGTTATTGATATTTGTGGTGATTTTCATTGTTGAGGGTGTTGTTTAATTTTTTCGTGTTCTTCATTCTTGAGGTTGTTGTTGAATTTTTTGACGTATTACATTGCTTAGGTTGTTGTTGATGTTGTTGTTGAATTTGTTCGAGTTGTTCAATGTTGAGGTTGTTGTTGAATTTGTTGGTGTTTTTCAATGTCGAGGTTGTTGAATTTTTTGGTCTTTTTCAAAGTAGAGGTTGTTGTTGAATTTTTTGGTGTTTTTCATTTTTGAGGTTTTCGTTGAATTTGTTGGTGTTTTTGAATGTTGAGGTTGTTGTTGAATTTGTTGGTGTTTTTCATTGTTGAGGTTGTTGTTGAATTTGTTGGAGTTTTTCAATGTTGAGGTTGTTGTCGAATTTGTTGGTGTTTCTTAATGTTGAGGTTGTTGAATTTGTTGGTCTTTTTCAAAGATGAGGTTGTTGTTGAATTTTTTGATGTTTTTAATTGTTGAGGTTTTTGTTGAATTTGTTGGTGTTTTTGAATGCTGAGGTTGTTGTTGAATTTTTGGTGTTTTTCATTGTTGTTGTTGTTGTTATTGAATTTTTGGATGTTTTTCATTGTTGAGGGTGATGTTGAATTTTTGGATGTTTTTCACTGTTGTGGTTCTTGTTGAATTTTTTGGTGATTTTCAACATTGAGGTTGTTGTTGAATTTGTTCGTCTTTTTCAATGTTGAGAATGTTGAATTTGTTGGTGTTTTTCATTGTTGAGGTTGTTGTTGAATTTTTTGGTGTTTTTAATTGTTGAGGTTGTTGTTGAATTTGTTGGTTATTTTCAATATTGAGGTTGCTCTTGAATTTATTGGCGTTATCAATTGTTTTTTTTCAACTTTTTTGTGTTTTTCAAAGTTGAGGTTGCAGTTGAATTTTTTGGTCTTTTTCAATGTTGAGGTTGTTGAATTTGTTGGTGTTTTTCAAAGTTGAGGTTGTTGTTGAATTTTTTGGTGTTTTTAATTGTTGTGGCTTTTGTTGTATTTCTTGGTGCTTTTGAATGTTGAGGTTGTTGTTGAATTTTTTGGTGTTTTTCATTGTGGAGGTTGTTTTTGAATTTGTTGGCTTTATCAATAATTATTACGTTGAAACATTTTGTATTTTTATAAGTTGAGGTTGTTGTTGAATTTGTTCCTGTTTTTCAATGTTGAGATGGTTGAATTTTTGGTCTTTTTCAACGTAGAGGTTGTTGTTGAATTTTTTGGACTTTTTCATTTTTGAGGTTTTCGTTGAATTTGTTGGTGTTTTTGAATGTTGTTGTTGTTGTTTTTATTATTTGGTGTTTTTCATTGTTGAGGTTGTTGTTGAATTTGTTGGAGATTTTCAATGTTGAGGTTGTTGTAGAATTTGTTGGTGTTTTTTAATGTTGAGGTTATTGAATTTGTTGGTTTTTTTGAATGTTGAGGTTGTTGAATTTATTGGTGTTTTTCAAAGTTGAGGTTGTTGTTGAATTTGTTGGTGTTTTTGAATGTTGTGGTTGTTGTTGAATTTTTGGTGTTTTTAATTGTTGAGGTTGTTGTTGAATTTTTGGATGTTTTTCATTGTTGAGGTTGTTGTTGAATTTGTTGGTGATTTTCAAATTTGAGGTTGTTGTTGAATTTGTTGGTCTTTTTCAATGGTGAGGATGTTGAATTTGTTGATGTTTTTCAAAGCTGAGGTTGTTGTTGAATTTTTTGGTGTTTTTAATGGTTGAGGTTTTTGTTGTATTTGTTGGTGCTTTTGAATGTTGAGGTTGTTGTTCAAGATTTTGGTGTTTTTCATTGTTGAGGTTGTTGTTGAATTTGTTGGTGATTTTCAATATTGAGGTTGTTGTTGAATTTATTGGTGTTATCAATTGTTTTTTTTGAACTTTTTGTATTTTTCAAAGTTGAGGTTGCAGTTGAATTTTTTGGTGTTTTTCAATGTTGAGGTTTATGTTGAATTTGTTGGTGTTTTTCAAAGTTGAGGTTGCATTTGAATGTTTTGGTATTTTTCAATGTTGAGTTTGTTGTTGAATATTTTGTTGAATTTGTTGGTGTTTTTCAAAGTTGAGGTTGTTGAATTTGTTGGTATTTTTCAAAGTTGAGGTTGTTGTTGAATTTGTTGGTGTTTTTGAATGTTGAGGTTGTTAAATCTGTTGGTGTTTTTCAAAGTTGAGATTGTTGTTGAATTTTTAGGTGTTTTTCATTGTTGAGGTTTTTGTTGAGTTTGAAAACTCGAACCATTTCAACAACTACCGCAACAATGAAAACCAATAAAAAAAATTTGACAACAAGCTCAACTATGAAAATCACGGAGTTTTTCAATGTTGAGGTTGTTATCGATTTTTATGGTTATTTTCATTGTTGAGGGTGTTGTTTAATTTCTTGGTGTTTTTCATTATTGAAGTTGTTGTTGAATTTTTTGATGTTTTTCTTTGCTGAGGTTGTTGTTGAATTTGTTCGAGTTTTTCAATGTTGAGGTTGTTGTTGAATTTGTTGGTGTTTTTCAATGTTGAGGTTGTTGAATTTTTTGGTCTTTTTCAAAGTAGAGGTTGTTGTTGAATTTTTTGGTGTTTTTCATTTTTGAGGTTTTCGTTGAATTTGTTGGTGGTTTTGAATGTTGAGGTTGTTGTTTTTATTTTTTGGTGTTTTTCATTGTTGAGGTTGTTGTTGAATTTGTTGGAGTTTTTCAATGTTGAGGTTGTTGTAGATTTTGTTGTTGTTTTTTAATGTTGAGGTTGTTGAATTTGTTGGTTTTTTTCAAAGATGAGGTTGTTGTTGAATTGTTTGGTGTTTTTAATTGTTGAGGTTTTTGTTGAATTTGTTGGTGTTTTTCAAAGTTGACGTTGTTGAATTTGTTGGTATTTTTCAAAGTTGAGGTTGTTGTTGAATTTGTTGGTGTTTTTGAATGTTGAGGTTGTTAAATCTGTTGGTGTTTTTCAAAGTTGAGGTTGTTGTTGAATTTTTAAGTGTTTTTCATTGTTGAGGTTTTTGTTGAGTTTGGAAACTCGAACCATTTCAACAACTACCGCAACAATGAAAACCAATAAAAAAATTCGACAACAAACTCAACTATGAAAATCACGGACTTTTTCAATGTTGAGGTTGTTATCGATTTTTATGGTTATTTTCATTGTTGAGGGTGTTGTTTAATTTCTTGGTGTTTTTCATTGTTGAGGATGTTGTTGAATTTTTTGATGTTTTTCTTTGCTGAGGTTGTTGTTGAATTTGTTCGAGTTTTTCAATGTTGAGGTTGTTGTTGAATTTGTTGGTGTTTTTCAATGTTGAGTTTGTTGAATTTTTTGGTCTTTTACAAAGTAGAGGTTGTTGTTGAATTTTTTGGTGTTTTTCATTTTTGAGGTTTTCGTTGAATTTGTAGGTGGTTTTGAATGTTGAGGTTGTTGTTTTTATTTTTTGGTGTTTTTCATTGTTGAGGTTGTTGTTGAATTTGTTGGAGTTATTCAATGTTGAGGTTGTTGAATTTGTTGGTTTTTTTCAAAGATGAGGTTGTTGTTGAATTTTTTGGTGTTTTTAATTGTTGAGGTTTTTGTTGAATTTGTTGGTGTTATTGAATGTTGAGGTTGTTGAATTTATTGGTGTTTTTCAAAGTTGAGATTGTTGTTGAATTTGTTGGTGTTTTTGAATGTTGTGGTTGTTTTTGAATTTTTGGTGTTTTTCATTGTTGAGGTTGTTGTTGAATTTTTGGATGTTTTTCATTGTTGAGGTTGTTGTTGAATTTGTTGGTGATTTTCAATATTGAGGTTGTTGTTGAATTTGTTGTTCTTTTTCAATGTTGAGTATGTTGAATTTGTTGGTGTTTTTCAAAGTTGAGGTTGTTGTTGAATTTTTTGGTGTTTTTAATTGGTGAGGTTTTTGTTGTATTTGTTGGTGCTTTTGAATGTTGAGGTTGTTGTTGAAGTTCTTGGTGTTTTTCATTGTTGAGGTTGTTGTTGAATTTGTTGGTGAATTTCAATATTGAGGTTGTTGTTGAATTTATCGGTGTTATCAATTGTTTTTTTTGAACTTTTTTGTGTTTTTCAAAGTTGAGGTTGTTGTTGAATTTTTTGGTCTTTTTCAATGTTGAGGTTTTTGTTGAATTTGTTGCTGTTTTTCAAAGTTGAGGTTGTCGTTGAATTTTTTGGTGTTTCTCAATGTTGAGGTTTTTGTTGAATGTGTTGGTGTTTTTCAAAGTTGAGGTTGTTGTTGAATTTTTAGGTGTTTCTTAATGTTGAGGTTTTTGTTAAATTTGTTGGTGTTTTTGAATGTTGTGGTTGTTGTTGAATTGTTTGTTGTTTTTCATTGTTGAGGTTGTTGTTGAATTTGTTGGAGTGTTTCAGTGTTGAGGTTGTTGTTGAATTTGTTGGTCTTTTTCAATGTTGACGTTTTTGTTGAATTTGTTGGTGTTTTTGAATGTTGTGGTTGTTGTTGAATTTTTTGGTGTTTTTAATTGTTGTGGCTTTTGTTGTATTTGTTGGTGCTTTTGAATGTTGAGTTTGTTGTTGAATTTTTTGGTGTTATTCATTGTGGAGGTTGTTGTTGAATTTGTTGGAGTTTTTGAGCATTGAGGTTGTTGTTGAATTTGTTGGCAGTATCAATTTTTATTATGTTGAATCTTTTTGTATTTTTAAAAGTTGAGTTTCTTGTTGAATTTGTTGCTGTTTTTCACTGTTGAGGTTGTTGAATTTCATGGTGTTTTTGAAGGTTGAATTTGTTGATGAATATTTTGGTGATTTTCAATGTTGGGTGGTTGTTGATTTTTTTGGTGTTTTTCATTGTTTCGGTAGTTGTTGAAATTGTTCGAGTTTTTCAATGTTGAGGTTGTTATTGATTTTTATGGTGATTTTCATTGTTGAGGGTGTTGTTTAATTTTTTCGTGTTCTTCATTCTTGAGGTTGTTGTTGAATTTTTTGACGTATTACATTGCTGAGGTTGTTGTTGATGTTGTTGTTGAATTTGTTCGAGTTTTTCAATGTTGAGGTTGTTGTTGAATTTGTTGGTGTTTTTCAATGTCGAGGTTGTTGAATTTTTTGGTCTTTTTCAAAGTAGAGGTTGTTGTTGAATTTTTTGGTGTTTTTCATTTTTGAGGTTTTCGTTGAATTTGTTGGTGTTTTTGAATGTTGAGGTTGTTGTTTTTATTTTTTGGTGTTTTTCATTGTTGAGGATGTTGTTGAATTTGTTGGAGTTTTTCAATGTTGAGGTTGTTGTTGAATTTGTTGGAGTTTTTCAATGTTGAGGTTGTTGTAGATTTTGTTGTTGTTTTTTAATGTTGAGGTTGTTGAATTTGTTGGTTTTTTTCAAAGATGAGGTTGTTGTTGAATTGTTTGGTGTTTTTAATTGTTGAGGTTTTTGTTGAATTTGTTGGTGTTTTTCAAAGTTGACGTTGTTGAATTTGTTGGTATTTTTCAAAGTTGAGGTTGTTGTTGAATTTGTTGGTGTTTTTGAATGTTGAGGTTGTTAAATCTGTTGGTGTTTTTCAAAGTTGAGGTTGTTGTTGAATTTTTAAGTGTTTTTCATTGTTGAGGTTTTTGTTGAGTTTGGAAACTCGAACCATTTCAACAACTACCGCAACAATGAAAACCAATAAAAAAATTCGACAACAAACTCAACTATGAAAATCACGGACTTTTTCAATGTTGAGGTTGTTATCGATTTTTATGGTTATTTTCATTGTTGAGGGTGTTGTTTAATTTCTTGGTGTTTTTCATTGTTGAGGATGTTGTTGAATTTTTTGATGTTTTTCTTTGCTGAGGTTGTTGTTGAATTTGTTCGAGTTTTTCAATGTTGAGGTTGTTGTTGAATTTGTTGGTGTTTTTCAATGTTGAGTTTGTTGAATTTTTTGGTCTTTTACAAAGTAGAGGTTGTTGTTGAATTTTTTGGTGTTTTTCATTTTTGAGGTTTTCGTTGAATTTGTTGGTGGTTTTGAATGTTGAGGTTGTTGTTTTTATTTTTTGGTGTTTTTCATTGTTGAGGTTGTTGTTGAATTTGTTGGAGTTATTCAATGTTGAGGTTGTTGAATTTGTTGGTTTTTTTCAAAGATGAGGTTGTTGTTGAATTTTTTGGTGTTTTTAATTGTTGAGGTTTTTGTTGAATTTGTTGGTGATATTGAATGTTGAGGTTGTTGAATTTATTGGTGTTTTTCAAAGTTGAGATTGTTGTTGAATTTGTTGGTGTTTTTGAATGTTGTGGTTGTTTTTGAATTTTTGGTGTTTTTCATTGTTGAGGTTGTTGTTGAATTTTTGGATGTTTTTCATTGTTGAGGTTGTTGTTGAATTTGTTGGTGATTTTCAATATTGAGGTTGTTGTTGAATTTGTTGTTCTTTTTCAATGTTGAGTATGTTGAATTTGTTGGTGTTTTTCAAAGTTGAGGTTGTTGTTGAATTTTTTGGTGTTTTTAATTGTTGAGGTTTTTGTTGTATTTGTTGGTGCTTTTGAATGTTGAGGTTGTTGTTGAAGTTCTTGGTGTTTTTCATTGTTGAGGTTGTTGTTGAATTTGTTGGTGAATTTCAATATTGAGGTTGTTGTTGAATTTATCGGTGTTATCAATTGTTTTTTTTGAACTTTTTTGTGTTTTTCAAAGTTGAGGTTGTTGTTGAATTTTTTGGTGTTTTTCAATGTTGAGGTTTTTGTTGAATTTGTTGCTGTTTTTCAAAGTTGAGGTTGTCGTTGAATTTTTTGGTGTTTCTCAATGTTGAGGTTTTTGTTGAATTTGTTGGTGTTTTTCAAAGTTGAGGTTGTTGTTGAATTTTTAGGTGTTTCTTAATGTTGAGGTTTTTGTTAAATTTGTTGGTGTTTTTGAATGTTGTGGTTGTTGTTGAATTTTTTGTTGTTTTTCATTGTTGAGGTTGTTGTTGAATTTGTTGGAGTGTTTCAGTGTTGAGGTTGTTGTTGAATTTGTTGGTCTTTTTCAATGTTGACGTTTTTGTTGAATTTGTTGGTGTTTTTGAATGTTGTGGTTGTTGTTGAATTTTTTGGTGTTTTTAATTGTTGTGGCTTTTGTTGTATTTGTTGGTGCTTTTGAATGTTGAGTTTGTTGTTGAATTTTTTGGTGTTATTCATTGTGGAGGTTGTTGTTGAATTTGTTGGAGTTTTTGAGCATTGAGGTTGTTGTTGAATTTGTTGGCAGTATCAATTTTTATTATGTTGAATCTTTTTGTATTTTTAAAAGTTGAGTTTCATGTTGAATTTGTTGCTGTTTTTCACTGTTGAGGTTGTTGAATTTCATGGTGTTTTTGAAGGTTGAATTTGTTGATGAATATTTTGGTGATTTTCAATGTTGGGTGGTTGTTGATTTTTTTGGTGTTTTTCATTGTTTCGGTAGTTGTTGAAATTGTTCGAGTTTTTCAATGTTGAGGTTGTTATTGATTTTTATGGTGATTTTCATTGTTGAGGGTGTTGTTTAATTTTTTCGTGTTCTTCATTCTTGAGGTTGTTGTTGAATTTTTTGACGTATTACATTGCTGAGGTTGTTGTTGATGTTGTTGTTGAATTTGTTCGAGTTTTTCAATGTTGAGGTTGTTGTTGAATTTGTTGGTGTTTTTCAATGTCGAGGTTGTTGAATTTTTTGGTCTTTTTCAAAGTAGAGGTTGTTGTTGAATTTTTTGGTGTTTTTCATTTTTGAGGTTTTCGTTGAATTTGTTGGTGTTTTTGAATGTTGAGGTTGTTGTTTTTATTTTTTGGTGTTTTTCATTGTTGAGGATGTTGTTGAATTTGTTGGAGTTTTTCAATGTTGAGGTTGTTGTCGAATTTTTTGGTGTTTCTCAATGTTGTGGTTTTTGTTGAATTTGTTGGTGTTTTTCAAAGTTGAGGTTGTTGTTGAATTTTTTGGTGTTTTTAATTGTTGTGGCTTTTGTTGTATTTGTTGGTGCTTTTGAATGTTGAAGTTGTTGTTGAATTTTTTGGTGTTTTTCATTGTGGAGGTTGTTGTTGAATTTGTTGGCTTTATTAATTTTTATTACGTTGAAACTTTTTGTATTTTTATAAGTTGAGGTTGTTGTTGAATTTGTTCCTGTTTTTCAATGTTGAGATAGTTGAATTTTTGGTCTTTATCAACTTAGAGGTTGTTGTTGAATTTTTTAGAGTTTTTCATTTTTGAGGTTTTCGTTGAATTTGTTGGTGTTTTTGAATGTTGTGGTTGTTGTTTTTATTATTTGGTGTTTTTCATTGTTGAGGTTGTTGTTGAATTTGTTGGAGTTTTTCAATGTTGAGGTTGTTGTAGAATTTGTTGTTGTTTTTGAATGTTGAGGTTGTTGAATTTGTTGGTTTTTTTCAAAGATGAGATTGTTGTTGAATTTTTTGGTGTTTTTAATTGTTGAGGTTTTTGTAGAATTTGTTGGTGTTTTTGAATGTTGAGGTTGTTGAATTTATTGGTGTTATTCAAAGTTGAGGTTGTTGTTGAATTTGTTCGTGTTTTTGAATGTTGTGGTTGTTGTTGAATTTTTGGTGTTTTTCATTGTTGAGGTTGTTGTTGAATTTTTGGATGTTGTTCATTGTTGACGTTGTTGTTGAATTTGTTGGTGATTTTCAATATTGAGGTTGTTGTTGAATTTGTTGTTCTTTTTCAATGTTGAGGATGTTGAATTTGTTGGTGTTTTTCAAAGTTGAGGTTGTTGTTGAATTTTTTGGTGTTTTTAATTGTTGAGGTTTTTGTTGTATTTGTTGGTGCTTTTGAATGTTGAGGTTGTTGTTGAAGTTTTTGGTGTTGTTCATTGTTGGGGTTGTTGTTGAATTTGTTGGTGATTTTCAATATTGAGGTTGTTGTTGAATTTATTGGTGTTATCAATTGTTATTTTCTTGAACTTTTTTGTGTTTTTCAAAGTTGAGGTTGCAGTTGAATTTTTTGGTGTTTTTCAATGTTGAGGTTGTTGAATTTGTTGGTTTTTTTCAAAGATGAGATTGTTGTTGAATTTTTTGGTGTTTTTAATTGTTGAGGTTTTTGTTAAATTTGTTGGTGTTTCTGAATGTTGAGGTTGTTGAATTTATTGATGTTTTTCAAAGTTGAGGTTGTTGTTGAATTTGTTGGTGTTTTTGAATGTTGTGGTTGTTGTTGAATTTTTGGTGTTTTTTAATGTTGATGTTGTTGAATTTGTTGGTTTTTTTCAAAGATGAGATTGTTGTTGAATTTTTTGGTGTTTTTAATTGTTGAGGTTTTTGTTGAATTTGTTGGTGCTTTTGAATGTTGAGTTTGTTGTTGAATTTTTTTGTGTTTTTCATTGTTGAGGTTGTTGTTGAATTTTTTGGAGTTTTTGGGCATTGAGGTTGTTGTTGAATTTGTTGGCATTATCAATTTTTATTAGGTTGAATCTTTTTGTATTTTTAAAGGTTGAGTTTCTTGTTGAATTTGTTGCTGTTATTCACTGTTGAGGTTGTTGAATTTCATGGTGTTTTTGAAAGTTGAATTTGTTGTTGAATATTTTGGTGATTTTCAATGTTGGGTTGTTGTTGATTTTTTTGGTGTTTATTAATGTTTCGGTAGTTGTTGAAATTGTTCGTGTTTTTCAATGTTGAGGTTGTTATTGATTTTATAGCGTTTTTCATTGTTGAGGGTGTTGTTTAATTTTTTCGTGTTCTTCATTCTTGAGGTTGTTGATGAATTTTTTGATGTTTTTCATTGCTGAGGTTGTTGTTGAGGTTGTTGTTGAATTTGTTGGTCTTTTTCAAAGTTGAGGTTGTTGTTGAATTTTTGGTGTTTTTCAATGTTGAGGTTGTTGAATTTGTTGGTGTTTTTCAAAGTTGAGGTTGTTGTTGAATTTTTTGTTGTTTCTCAATGTTGAGGTTTTTGTTGAATTTGTTGGTTTTTTACAAAGATGAGATTGTTGTTGAATTTTTTGGTGTTTTTAATTGTTGAGGTTTTTGTTGAATTTGTTGGTGTTTTTGAATGTTGAGGTTGTTGAATTTATTGGTGTTTTTCAAAGTTGAGGTTGTTGTTGAATTTGTTGGTGTTTTTGAATGTTGTGGTTGTTGTTGAATTTTTGGTGTTTTTTAATGTTGATGTTGTTGAATTTGTTGGTTTTTTTCAAAGATGAGATTGTTGTTGAATTTTTTGGTGTTTTTAATTGTTGAGGTTTTTGTTGAATTTGTTGGTCTTTTTGAATGTTGAGGTTGTTGAATTTTTTGGTGTTTTTCAAAGTTGAGGTTGTTGTTGAATTTGTTGGTCTTTTTCAATGGTGTGGATGTTGAATTTGTTGGTGTTTTTCAAAGTTGAGGTTGTTGTTGAATTTTTTGGTGTTTTTAATTGTTGAGGTTTTTGATGTATTTGTTGGTGCTTTTGAATGTTGAGGTTGTTGTTGAAGTTCTTGGTGTTTTTCATTGTTGAGGTTGTTGTTGAATTTGTTGGTGAATTTCAATATTAAGGTTGTTGTTGAATTTATTGGTGTTATCAATTGTTTTTTTTGAACTTTTTTGTGTTTTTCAAAGTTGAGGTTGTTGTTGAATTTTTTGGTGTTTTTCAATGTTGAGGTTTTTGTTGAATTTGTTGCTGTTTTTCAAAGTTGAGGTTGTCGTTGAATTTTTTGGTGTTTCTCAATGTTGAGGTTTTTGTTGAATTTGTTGGTGTTTTTCAAAGTTGAGGTTGTTGTTGAATTTTTTGGTGTTTCTCAATATTGAGGTTTTTGTTAAATTTGTTGGTGTTTTTGAATGTTGTGGTTGTTGTTGAATTTTTTGTTGTTTTTCATTGTTGAGGTTGTTGTTGAATTTGTTGGAGTGTTTCAGTGTTGAGGTTGTTGTTGAATTTGTTGGTCTTTTTCAATGTTGACGTTTTTGTTGAATTTGTTGGTATTTTTGAATGTTGTGGCTGTTGTTGAATTTTTTGGTGTTTTTAATTGTTGTGGCTTTTGTTGTATTTGTTGGTGCTTTTGAATGTTGAGTTTGTTGTTGAATTTTTTGGTGTTATTCATTGTGGAGGTTGTTGTTGAATTTGTTGGAGTTTTTGAGCATTGAGGTTGTTGTTGAATTTGTTGGCAGTATCAATTTTTATTATGTTGAATCTTTTTGTATTTTTAAAAGTTGAGTTTCTTGTTGAATTTGTTGCTGTTTTTCACTGTTGAGGTTGTTGAATTTCATGGTGTTTTTGAAGGTTGAATTTGTTGATGAATATTTTGGTGATTTTCAATGTTGGGTGGTTGTTGATTTTTTTGGTGTTTTTCATTGTTTCGGTAGTTGTTGAAATTGTTCGAGTTTTTCAATGTTGAGGTTGTTATTGATTTTTATGGTGATTTTCATTGTTGAGGGTGTTGTTTAATTTTTTCGTGTTCTTCATTCTTGAGGTTGTTGTTGAATTTTTTGACGTATTACATTGCTGAGGTTGTTGTTGAATTTGTTCGAGTTGTTCAATGTTGAGGTTGTTGTTGAATTTGTTGGTGTTTTTCAATGTTGAGGTTGTTGAATTTTTTGGTCTTTTTCAAAGTAGAGGTTGTTGTTGAATTTTTTGGTGTTTTTCATTTTTGAGGTTTTCGTTGAATTTGTTGGTGTTTTTGAATGTTGAGGTTGTTGTTTTTATTTTTTGGTGTTTTTCATTGTTGAGGATGTTGTTGAATTTGTTGCTGTTTTTCACTGTTGAGGTTGTTCAATTTCATGGTGTTTTTGAAGGTTGAATTTGTTAATGAATATTTTGGTGATTTTCAATGTTGGGTGGTTGTTGATTTTTTTGGTGTTTTTCATTGTTTCGGTAGTTGTTGAAATTGTTCGAGTTTTTCAATGTTGAGGTTGTTATTGATTTTTATGGTGATTTTCATTGTTGAGGGTGTTGTTTAATTTTTTCGTGTTCTTCATTCTTGAGGTTGTTGTTGAATTTTTTGACGTATTACATTGCTGAGGTTGTTGTTGATGTTGTTGTTGAATTTGTTCGAGTTTTTCAACGTTGAGGTTGTTGTTGAATTTGTTGGTGTTTTTCAATGTCGAGGTTGTTGAATTTTTTGGTCTTTTTCAAAGTAGAGGTTGTTGTTGAATTTTTTGGTGTTTTTCATTTTTGAGGTTTTCGTTGAATTTGTTGGTGTTTTTGAATGTTGAGGTTGTTGTTTTTATTTTTTGGTGTTTTTCATTGTTGAGGATGTTGTTGAATTTGTTGGAGTTTTTCAATGTTGAGGTTGTTGTCGAATTTTTTGGTGTTTCTCAATGTTGTGGTTTTTGTTGAATTTGTTGGTGTTTTTCAAAGTTGAGGTATTTTGTTGAATTTTTTGGTGTTTTTAATTGTTGTGGCTTTTGTTGTATGTGTTGGTGTTTTTGAATGTTGAGGTTGTTGTTGAATTTTTTGGTGTTTTTCATTGTGGAGGTTGTTGTTGAATTTGTTGGCTTTATTAATTTTTATTACGTTGAAACTTTTTGTATTTTTATAAGTTGAGGTTGTTGTTGAATTTGTTCCTGTTTTTCAATGTTGAGATAGTTGAATTTTTGGTCTTTATCAACTTAGAGGTTGTTGTTGAATTTTTTAGAGTTTTTCATTTTTGAGGTTTTCGTTGAATTTGTTGGTGTTTTTGAATGTTGTGGTTGTTGTTTTTATTATTTGGTGTTTTTCATTGTTGAGGTTGTTGTTGAATTTGTTGGAGTTTTTCAATGTTGAGGTTGTTGTAGAATTTGTTGTTGTTTTTGAATGTTGAGGTTGTTGAATTTGTTGGTTTTTTTCAAAGATGAGATTGTTGTTGAATTTTTTGGTGTTTTTAATTGTTGAGGTTTTTGTAGAATTTGTTGGTGTTTTTGAATGTTGAGGTTGTTGAATTTATTGGTGTTATTCAAAGTTGAGGTTGTTGTTGAATTTGTTCGTGTTTTTGAATGTTGTGGTTGTTGTTGAATTTTTGGTGTTTTTCATTGTTGAGGTTGTTGTTGAATTTTTGGATGTTGTTCATTGTTGACGTTGTTGTTGAATTTGTTGGTGATTTTCAATATTGAGGTTGTTGTTGAATTTGTTGGTCTTTTTCAATGGTGTGGATGTTGAATTTGTTGGTGTTTTTCAAAGTTGAGGTTGTTGTTGAATTTTTTGGTGTTTTTAATTGTTGAGGTTTTTGATGTATTTGTTGGTGCTTTTGAATGTTGAGGTTGTTGTTGAAGTTCTTGGTGTTTTTCATTGTTGAGGTTGTTGTTGAATTTGTTGGTGAATTTCAATATTAAGGTTGTTGTTGAATTTATTGGTGTTATCAATTGTTTTTTTTGAACTTTTTTGTGTTTTTCAAAGTTGAGGTTGTTGTTGAATTTTTTGGTGTTTTTCAATGTTGAGGTTTTTGTTGAATTTGTTGCTGTTTTTCAAAGTTGAGGTTGTCGTTGAATTTTTTGGTGTTTCTCAATGTTGAGGTTTTTGTTGAATTTGTTGGTGTTTTTCAAAGTTGAGGTTGTTGTTGAATTTTTTGGTGTTTCTCAATATTGAGGTTTTTGTTAAATTTGTTGGTGTTTTTGAATGTTGTGGTTGTTATTGAATTTTTTGTTGTTTTTCATTGTTGAGGTTGTTGTTGAATTTGTTGGAGTGTTTCAGTGTTGAGGTTGTTGTTGAATTTGTTGGTCTTTTTCAATGTTGACGTTTTTGTTGAATTTGTTGGTATTTTTGAATGTTGTGGCTGTTGTTGAATTTTTTGGTGTTTTTAATTGTTGTGGCTTTTGTTGTATTTGTTGGTGCTTTTGAATGTTGAGTTTGTTGTTGAATTTTTTGGTGTTATTCATTGTGGAGGTTGTTGTTGAATTTGTTGGAGTTTTTGAGCATTGAGGTTGTTGTTGAATTTGTTGGCAGTATCAATTTTTATTATGTTGAATCTTTTTGTATTTTTAAAAGTTGAGTTTCTTGTTGAATTTGTTGCTGTTTTTCACTGTTGAGGTTGTTGAATTTCATGGTGTTTTTGAAGGTTGAATTTGTTGATGAATATTTTGGTGATTTTCAATGTTGGGTGGTTGTTGATTTTTTTGGTGTTTTTCATTGTTTCGGTAGTTGTTGAAATTGTTCGAGTTTTTCAATGTTGAGGTTGTTATTGATTTTTATGGTGATTTTCATTGTTGAGGGTGTTGTTTAATTTTTTCGTGTTCTTCATTCTTGAGGTTGTTGTTGAATTTTTTGACGTATTACATTGCTGAGGTTGTTGTTGAATTTGTTCGAGTTGTTCAATGTTGAGGTTGTTGTTGAATTTGTTGGTGTTTTTCAATGTTGAGGTTGTTGAATTTTTTGGTCTTTTTCAAAGTAGAGGTTGTTGTTGAATTTTTTGGTGTTTTTCATTTTTGAGGTTTTCGTTGAATTTGTTGGTGTTTTTGAATGTTGAGGTTGTTGTTTTTATTTTTTGGTGTTTTTCATTGTTGAGGATGTTGTTGAATTTGTTGCTGTTTTTCACTGTTGAGGTTGTTCAATTTCATGGTGTTTTTGAAGGTTGAATTTGTTAATGAATATTTTGGTGATTTTCAATGTTGGGTGGTTGTTGATTTTTTTGGTGTTTTTCATTGTTTCGGTAGTTGTTGAAATTGTTCGAGTTTTTCAATGTTGAGGTTGTTATTGATTTTTATGGTGATTTTCATTGTTGAGGGTGTTGTTTAATTTTTTCGTGTTCTTCATTCTTGAGGTTGTTGTTGAATTTTTTGACGTATTACATTGCTGAGGTTGTTGTTGATGTTGTTGTTGAATTTGTTCGAGTTTTTCAATGTTGAGGTTGTTGTTGAATTTGTTGGTGTTTTTCAATGTCGAGGTTGTTGAATTTTTTGGTCTTTTTCAAAGTAGAGGTTGTTGTTGAATTTTTTGGTGTTTTTCATTTTTGAGGTTTTCGTTGAATTTGTTGGTGTTTTTGAATGTTGAGGTTGTTGTTTTTATTTTTTGGTGTTTTTCATTGTTGAGGATGTTGTTGAATTTGTTGGAGTTTTTCAATGTTGAGGTTGTTGTCGAATTTTTTGGTGTTTCTCAATGTTGTGGTTTTTGTTGAATTTGTTGGTGTTTTTCAAAGTTGAGGTTGTTGTTGAATTTTTTGGTGTTTTTAATTGTTGTGGCTTTTGTTGTATGTGTTGGTGTTTTTGAATGTTGAGGTTGTTGTTGAATTTTTTGGTGTTTTTCATTGTGGAGGTTGTTGTTGAATTTGTTGGCTTTATTAATTTTTATTACGTTGAAACTTTTTGTATTTTTATAAGTTGAGGTTGTTGTTGAATTTGTTCCTGTTTTTCAATGTTGAGATAGTTGAATTTTTGGTCTTTATCAACTTAGAGGTTGTTGTTGAATTTTTTAGAGTTTTTCATTTTTGAGGTTTTCGTTGAATTTGTTGGTGTTTTTGAATGTTGTGGTTGTTGTTTTTATTATTTGGTGTTTTTCATTGTTGAGGTTGTTGTTGAATTTGTTGGAGTTTTTCAATGTTGAGGTTGTTGTAGAATTTGTTGTTGTTTTTGAATGTTGAGGTTGTTGAATTTGTTGGTTTTTTTCAAAGATGAGATTGTTGTTGAATTTTTTGGTGTTTTTAATTGTTGAGGTTTTTGTAGAATTTGTTGGTGTTTTTGAATGTTGAGGTTGTTGAATTTATTGGTGTTATTCAAAGTTGAGGTTGTTGTTGAATTTGTTCGTGTTTTTGAATGTTGTGGTTGTTGTTGAATTTTTGGTGTTTTTCATTGTTGAGGTTGTTGTTGAATTTTTGGATGTTGTTCATTGTTGACGTTGTTGTTGAATTTGTTGGTGATTTTCAATATTGAGGTTGTTGTTGAATTTGTTGTTCTTTTTCAATGTTGAGGATGTTGAATTTGTTGGTGTTTTTCAAAGTTGAGGTTGTTGTTGAATTTTTTGGTGTTTTTAATTGTTGAGGTTTTTGTTGTATTTGTTGGTGCTTTTGAATGTTGAGGTTGTTGTTGAAGTTTTTGGTTTTGTTCATTGTTGGGGTTGTTGTTGAATTTGTTGGTGATTTTCAATATTGAGGTTGTTGTTGAATTTATTGGTGTTATCAATTGTTATTTTCTTGAACTTTTTTGTGTTTTTCAAAGTTGAGGTTGCAGTTGAATTTTTTTGTGTTTTTCAATGTTGAGGTTGTTGAATTTGTTGGTTTTTTCAAAGATGAGATTGTTGTTGAATTTGTTGGTGTTTTTAATTGTTGAGGTTTTTGTTAAATTTGTTGGTGTTTCTGAATGTTGAGGTTGTTGAATTTATTGATGTTTTTCAAAGTTGAGGTTGTTGTTGAATTTGTTGGTGTTTTTGAATGTTGTGGTTGTTGTTGAATTTTTTTGTGTTTTTCATTGTGGAGGTTGTTGTTGAATTTTTTGGAGTTTTTGGGCATTGAGGTTGTTGTTGAATTTGTTGGCATTATCAATTTTTATTAGGTTGAATCTTTTTGTACTTTTAAAGGTTGAGTTTCTTGTTGAATTTGTTGCTGTTATTCACTGTTGAGGTTGTTGAATTTCATGGTGTTTTTGAAAGTTGAATTTGTTGTTGAATATTTTGGTGATTTTCAATGTTGGGTTGTTGTTGATTTTTTTGGTGTTTATTAATGTTTCGGTAGTTGTTGAAATTGTTCGTGTTTTTCAATGTTGAGGTTGTTATTGATTTTTATAGCGTTTTTCATTGTTGAGGGTGTTGTTTAATTTTTTCGTGTTCTTCATTCTTGAGGTTGTTGATGAATTTTTTGATGTTTTTCATTGCTGAGGTTGTTGTTGATGTTGTTGTTGAATTTGTTCGAGTTTTTCAATGTTGAGGTTGTTGAATTTGTTGGTTTTTTACAAAGATGAGATTGTTGTTGAATTTTTTGGTGTTTTTAATTGTTGAGGTTTTTGTTGAATTTGTTGGTGTTTTTGAATGTTGAGGTTGTTGAATTTATTGGTGTTTTTCAAAGTTGAGGTTGTTGTTGAATTTGTTGGTGTTTTTGAATGTTGTGGTTGTTGTTGAATTTTTGGTGTTTTTTAATGTTGATGTTGTTGAATTTGTTGGTTTTTTTCAAAGATGAGATTGTTGTTGAATTTTTTGGTGTTTTTAATTGTTGAGGTTTTTGTTGAATTTGTTGGTCTTTTTGAATGTTGAGGTTGTTGAATTTTTTGGTGTTTTTCAAAGTTGAGGTTGTTGTTGAATTTGTTGGTCTTTTTCAATGGTGTGGATGTTGAATTTGTTGGTGTTTTTCAAAGTTGAGGTTGTTGTTGAATTTTTTGGTGTTTTTAATTGTTGAGGTTTTTGATGTATTTGTTGGTGCTTTTGAATGTTGAGGTTGTTGTTGAAGTTCTTGGTGTTTTTCATTGTTGAGGTTGTTGTTGAATTTGTTGGTGAATTTCAATATTAAGGTTGTTGTTGAATTTATTGGTGTTATCAATTGTTTTTTTTGAACTTTTTTGTGTTTTTCAAAGTTGAGGTTGTTGTTGAATTTTTTGGTGTTTTTCAATGTTGAGGTTTTTGTTGAATTTGTTGCTGTTTTTCAAAGTTGAGGTTGTCGTTGAATTTTTTGGTGTTTCTCAATGTTGAGGTTTTTTTTGAATTTGTTGGTGTTTTTCAAAGTTGAGGTTGTTGTTGAATTTTTTGGTGTTTCTCAATATTGAGGTTTTTGTTAAATTTGTTGGTGTTTTTGAATGTTGTGGTTGTTGTTGAATTTTTTGTTGTTTTTCATTGTTGAGGTTGTTGTTGAATTTGTTGGAGTGTTTCAGTGTTGAGGTTGTTGTTGAATTTGTTGGTCTTTTTCAATGTTGACGTTTTTGTTGAATTTGTTGGTATTTTTGAATGTTGTGGCTGTTGTTGAATTTTTTGGTGTTTTTAATTGTTGTGGCTTTTGTTGTATTTGTTGGTGCTTTTGAATGTTGAGTTTGTTGTTGAATTTTTTGGTGTTATTCATTGTGGAGGTTGTTGTTGAATTTGTTGGAGTTTTTGAGCATTGAGGTTGTTGTTGAATTTGTTGGCAGTATCAATTTTTATTATGTTGAATCTTTTTGTATTTTTAAAAGTTGAGTTTCTTGTTGAATTTGTTGCTGTTTTTCACTGTTGAGGTTGTTGAATTTCATGGTGTTTTTGAAGGTTGAATTTGTTGATGAATATTTTGGTGATTTTCAATGTTGGGTGGTTGTTGATTTTTTTGGTGTTTTTCATTGTTTCGGTAGTTGTTGAAATTGTTCGAGTTTTTCAATGTTGAGGTTGTTATTGATTTTTATGGTGATTTTCATTGTTGAGGGTGTTGTTTAATTTTTTCGTGTTCTTCATTCTTGAGGTTGTTGTTGAATTTTTTGACGTATTACATTGCTGAGGTTGTTGTTGAATTTGTTCGAGTTGTTCAATGTTGAGGTTGTTGTTGAATTTGTTGGTGTTTTTCAATGTTGAGGTTGTTGAATTTTTTGGTCTTTTTCAAAGTAGAGGTTGTTGTTGAATTTTTTGGTGTTTTTCATTTTTGAGGTTTTCGTTGAATTTGTTGGTGTTTTTGAATGTTGAGGTTGTTGTTTTTATTTTTTGGTGTTTTTCATTGTTGAGGATGTTGTTGAATTTGTTGCTGTTTTTCACTGTTGAGGTTGTTGAATTTCATGGTGTTTTTGAAGGTTGAATTTGTTAATGAATATTTTGGTGATTTTCAATGTTGGGTGGTTGTTGATTTTTTTGGTGTTTTTCATTGTTTCGGTAGTTGTTGAAATTGTTCGAGTTTTTCAATGTTGAGGTTGTTATTGATTTTTATGGTGATTTTCATTGTTGAGGGTGTTGTTTAATTTTTTCGTGTTCTTCATTCTTGAGGTTGTTGTTGAATTTTTTGACGTATTACATTGCTGAGGTTGTTGTTGATGTTGTTGTTGAATTTGTTCGAGTTTTTCAATGTTGAGGTTGTTGTTGAATTTGTTGGTGTTTTTCAATGTCGAGGTTGTTGAATTTTTTGGTCTTTTTCAAAGTAGAGGTTGTTGTTGAATTTTTTGGTGTTTTTCATTTTTGAGGTTTTCGTTGAATTTGTTGGTGTTTTTGAATGTTGAGGTTGTTGTTTTTATTTTTTGGTGTTTTTCATTGTTGAGGATGTTGTTGAATTTGTTGGAGTTTTTCAATGTTGAGGTTGTTGTCGAATTTTTTGGTGTTTCTCAATGTTGTGGTTTTTGTTGAATTTGTTGGTGTTTTTCAAAGTTGAGGTTGTTGTCGAATTTTTTGGTGTTTTTAATTGTTGTGGCTTTTGTTGTATTTGTTGGTGCTTTTGAATGTTGAGGTTGTTGTTGAATTTTTTGGTGTTTTTCATTGTGGAGGTTGTTGTTGAATTTGTTGGCTTTATTAATTTTTATTACGTTGAAACTTTTTGTATTTTTATAAGTTGAGGTTGTTGTTGAATTTGTTCCTGTTTTTCAATGTTGAGATAGTTGAATTTTTGGTCTTTATCAACTTAGAGGTTGTTGTTGAATTTTTTAGAGTTTTTCATTTTTGAGGTTTTCGTTGAATTTGTTGGTGTTTTTGAATGTTGTGGTTGTTGTTTTTATTATTTGGTGTTTTTCATTGTTGAGGTTGTTGTTGAATTTGTTGGAGTTTTTCAATGTTGAGGTTGTTGTAGAATTTGTTGTTGTTTTTGAATGTTGAGGTTGTTGAATTTGTTGGTTTTTTTCAAAGATGAGATTGTTGTTGAATTTTTTGGTGTTTTTAATTGTTGAGGTTTTTGTAGAATTTGTTGGTGTTTTTGAATGTTGAGGTTGTTGAATTTATTGGTGTTTTTCAAAGTTGAGGTTGTTGTTGAATTTGTTCGTGTTTTTGAATGTTGTGGTTGTTGTTGAATTTTTGGTGTTTTTCATTGTTGAGGTTGTTGTTGAATTTTTGGATGTTGTTCATTGTTGACGTTGTTGTTGAATTTGTTGGTGATTTTCAATATTGAGGTTGTTGTTGAATTTGTTGTTCTTTTTCAATGTTGAGGATGTTGAATTTGTTGGTGTTTTTCAAAGTTGAGGTTGTTGTTGAATTTTTTGGTGTTTTTAATTGTTGAGGTTTTTGTTGTATTTGTTGGTGCTTTTGAATGTTGAGGTTGTTGTTGAAGTTTTTGGTGTTGTTCATTGTTGGGGTTGTTGTTGAATTTGTTGGTGATTTTCAATATTGAGGTTGTTGTTGAATTTATTGGTGTTATCAATTGTTATTTTCTTGAACTTTTTTGTGTTTTTCAAAGTTGAGGTTGCAGTTGAATTTTTTGGTGTTTTTCAATGTTGAGGTTGTTGAATTTGTTGGTTTTTTTCAAAGATGAGATTGTTGTTGAATTTTTTGGTGTTTTTAATTGTTGAGGTTTTTGTTAAATTTGTTGGTGTTTCTGAATGTTGAGGTTGTTGAATTTATTGATGTTTTTCAAAGTTGAGGTTGTTGTTGAATTTGTTGGTGTTTTTGAATGTTGTGGTTGTTGTTGAATTTTTGGTGTTTTTTAATGTTGATGTTGTTGAATTTGTTGGTTTTTTTCAAAGATGAGATTGTTGTTGAATTTTTTGGTGTTTTTAATTGTTGAGGTTTTTGTTGAATTTGTTGGTGCTTTTGAATGTTGAGTTTGTTGTTGAATTTTTTTGTGTTTTTCATTGTGGAGGTTGTTGTTGAATTTTTTGGAGTTTTTGGGCATTGAGGTTGTTGTTGAATTTGTTGGCATTATCAATTTTTATTAGGTTGAATCTTTTTGTACTTTTAAAGGTTGAGTTTCTTGTTGAATTTGTTGCTGTTATTCACTGTTGAGGTTGTTGAATTTCATGGTGTTTTTGAAAGTTGAATTTGTTGTTGAATATTTTGGTGATTTTCAATGTTGGGTTGTTGTTGATTTTTTTGGTGTTTATTAATGTTTCGGTAGTTGTTGAAATTGTTCGTGTTTTTCAATGTTGAGGTTGTTATTGATTTTTATAGCGTTTTTCATTGTTGAGGGTGTTGTTTAATTTTTTCGTGTTCTTCATTCTTGAGGTTGTTGATGAATTTTTTGATGTTTTTCATTGCTGAGGTTGTTGTTGATGTTGTTGTTGAATTTGTTCGAGTTTTTCAATGTTGAGGTTGTTGAATTTGTTGGTGTTTTTCAAAGTTGAGGTTGTTGTTGAATTTTATGTTGTTTCTCAATGTTGAGGTTTTTGTTGAATTTGTTGGTTTTTTTCAAAGATGAGATTGTTGTTGAATTTTTTGGTGTTTTTAATTGTTGAGGTTTTTGTTGAATTTGTTGGTGTTTTTGAATGTTGAGGTTGTTGAATTTATTGGTGTTTTTCAAAGTTGAGGTTGTTGTTGAATTTGTTGGTGTTTTTGAATGTTGTGGTTGTTGTTGAATTTTTGGTGTTTTTTAATGTTGATGTTGTTGAATTTGTTGGTTTTTTTCAAAGATGAGATTGTTGTTGAATTTTTTGGTGTTTTTAATTGTTGAGGTTTTTGTTGAATTTGTTGGTCTTTTTGAATGTTGAGGTTGTTGAATTTTTTGGTGTTTTTCAAAGTTGAGGTTGTTGTTGAATTTGTTGGTCTTTTTCAATGGTGTGGATGTTGAATTTGTTGGTGTTTTTCAAAGTTGAGGTTGTTGTTGAATTTTTTGGTGTTTTTAATTGTTGAGGTTTTTGATGTATTTGTTGGTGCTTTTGAATGTTGAGGTTGTTGTTGAAGTTCTTGGTGTTTTTCATTGTTGAGGTTGTTGTTGAATTTGTTGGTGAATTTCAATATTAAGGTTGTTGTTGAATTTATTGGTGTTATCAATTGTTTTTTTTGAACTTTTTTGTGTTTTTCAAAGTTGAGGTTGTTGTTGAATTTTTTGGTGTTTTTCAATGTTGAGGTTTTTGTTGAATTTGTTGCTGTTTTTCAAAGTTGAGGTTGTCGTTGAATTTTTTGGTGTTTCTCAATGTTGAGGTTTTTGTTAAATTTGTTGGTGTTTTTGAATGTTGTGGTTGTTGTTGAATTTTTTGTTGTTTTTCATTGTTGAGGTTGTTGTTGAATTTGTTGGAGTGTTTCAGTGTTGAGGTTGTTGTTGAATTTGTTGGTCTTTTTCAATGTTGACGTTTTTGTTGAATTTGTTGGTGTTTTTGAATGTTGTGGTTGTTGTTGAATTTTTTGGTGTTTTTAATTGTTGTGGCTTTTGTTGTATTTGTTGGTGCTTTTGAATGTTGAGTTTGTTGTTGAATTTTTTGGTGTTATTCATTGTGGAGGTTGTTGTTGAATTTGTTGGAGTTTTTGAGCATTGAGGTTGTTGTTGAATTTGTTGGCAGTATCAATTTTTATTATGTTGAATCTTTTTGTATTTTTAAAAGTTGAGTTTCTTGTTGAATTTGTTGCTGTTTTTCACTGTTGAGGTTGTTGAATTTCATGGTGTTTTTGAAGGTTGAATTTGTTGATGAATATTTTGGTGATTTTCAATGTTGGGTGGTTGTTGATTTTTTTGGTGTTTTTCATTGTTTCGGTAGTTGTTGAAATTGTTCGAGTTTTTCAATGTTGAGGTTGTTATTGATTTTTATGGTGATTTTCATTGTTGAGGGTGTTGTTTAATTTTTTCGTGTTCTTCATTCTTGAGGTTGTTGTTGAATTTTTTGACGTATTACATTGCTGAGGTTGTTGTTGAATTTGTTCGAGTTGTTCAATGTTGAGGTTGTTGTTGAATTTGTTGGTGTTTTTCAATGTTGAGGTTGTTGAATTTTTTGGTCTTTTTCAAAGTAGAGGTTGTTGTTGAATTTTTTGGTGTTTTTCATTTTTGAGGTTTTCGTTGAATTTGTTGGTGTTTTTGAATGTTGAGGTTGTTGTTTTTATTTTTTTGGTGTTTTTCATTGTTGAGGATGTTGTTGAATTTGTTGGAGTTTTTCAATGTTGAGGTTGTTGTCGAATTTTTTGGTGTTTCTCAATGTTGTGGTTTTTGTTGAATTTGTTGGTGTTTTTCAAAGTTGAGGTTGTTGTTGAATTTTTTGGTGTTTTTAATTGTTGTGGCTTTTGTTGTATTTGTTGGTGCTTTTGAATGTTGAGGTTGTTGTTGAATTTTTTGGTGTTTTTCATTGTGGAGGTTGTTGTTGAATTTGTTGGCTTTATTAATTTTTATTACGTTGAAACTTTTTGTATTTTTATAAGTTGAGGTTGTTGTTGAATTTGT
The DNA here is from genome assembly GCF_964194155.1 of Cetorhinus maximus. Classification (NCBI taxonomy): domain Eukaryota; kingdom Metazoa; phylum Chordata; class Chondrichthyes; order Lamniformes; family Cetorhinidae; genus Cetorhinus; species Cetorhinus maximus. The sequence goes on along the minus strand of NW_027596246.1, from coordinate 308,566 downwards.
TCCTGTTTTTCAATGTTGAGATAGTTGAATTTTTGGTCTTTATCAACTTAGAGGTTGTTGTTGAATTTTTTAGAGTTTTTCATTTTTGAGGTTTTCGTTGAATTTGTTGGTGTTTTTGAATGTTGTGGTTGTTGTTTTTATTATTTGGTGTTTTTCATTGTTGAGGTTGTTGTTGAATTTGTTGGAGTTTTTCAATGTTGAGGTTGTTGTAGAATTTGTTGTTGTTTTTGAATGTTGAGGTTGTTGAATTTGTTGGTTTTTTTCAAAGATGAGATTGTTGTTGAATTTTTTGGTGTTTTTGAATGTTGTGGTTGTTGTTGAATTTTTGGTGTTTTTCATTGTTGAGGTTGTTGTTGAATTTTTGGATGTTGTTCATTGTTGACGTTGTTGTTGAATTTGTTGGTGATTTTCAATATTGAGGTTGTTGTTGAATTTGTTGTTCTTTTTCAATGTTGAGGATGTTGAATTTGTTGGTGTTTTTCAAAGTTGAGGTTGTTGTTGAATTTTTTGGTGTTTTTAATTGTTGAGGTTTTTGTTGTATTTGTTGGTGCTTTTGAATGTTGAGGTTGTTGTTGAAGTTTTTGGTGTTGTTCATTGTTGGGGTTGTTGTTGAATTTGTTGGTGATTTTCAATATTGAGGTTGTTGTTGAATTTATTGGTGTTATCAATTGTTATTTTCTTGAACTTTTTTGTGTTTTTCAAAGTTGAGGTTGCAGTTGAATTTTTTGGTGTTTTTCAATGTTGAGGTTGTTGAATTTGTTGGTTTTTTTCAAAGATGAGATTGTTGTTGAATTTTTTGGTGTTTTTAATTGTTGAGGTTTTTGTTAAATTTGTTGGTGTTTCTGAATGTTGAGGTTGTTGAATTTATTGATGTTTTTCAAAGTTGAGGTTGTTGTTGAATTTGTTGGTGTTTTTGAATGTTGTGGTTGTTGTTGAATTTTTGGTGTTTTTTAATGTTGATGTTGTTGAATTTGTTGGTTTTTTTCAAAGATGAGATTGTTGTTGAATTTTTTGGTGTTTTTAATTGTTGAGGTTTTTGTTGAATTTGTTGGTGCTTTTGAATGTTGAGTTTGTTGTTGAACTTTTTTGTGTTTTTCATTGTGGAGGTTGTTGTTGAATTTTTTGGAGTTTTTGGGCATTGAGGTTGTTGTTGAATTTGTTGGCATTATCAATTTTTATTAGGTTGAATCTTTTTGTATTTTTAAAGGTTGAGTTTCTTGTTGAATTTGTTGCTGTTATTCACTGTTGAGGTTGTTGAATTTCATGGTGTTTTTGAAAGTTGAATTTGTTGTTGAATATTTTGGTGATTTTCAATGTTGGGTTGTTGTTGATTTTTTTTGGTGTTTATTAATGTTTCGGTAGTTGTTGAAATTGTTCGTGTTTTTCAGTGTTGAGGTTGTTATTGATTTTTATAGCGTTTTTCATTGTTGAGGGTGTTGTTTAATTTTTTCGTGTTCTTCATTCTTGAGGTTGTTGATGAATTTTTTGATGTTTTTCATTGCTGAGGTTGTTGTTGATGTTGTTGTTGAATTTGTTCGAGTTTTTCAATGTTAAGGTTGTTGTTGAATTTGTTGGTCTTTTTCAAAGTTGAGGTTATTGTTGAATTTTTGGTGTTTTTCAATGTTGAGGTTGTTGAATTTGTTGGTGTTTTTCAAAGTTGAGGTTGTTGTTGAATTTTTTGTTGTTTCTCAATGTTGAGGTTTTTGTTGAATTTGTTGGTTTTTTTCAAAGATGAGATTGTTGTTGAATTTTTTGGTGTTTTTAATTGTTGAGGTTTTTGTTGAATTTGTTGGTGTTTTTGAATGTTGAGGTTGTTGAATTTATTGGTGTTTTTCAAAGTTGAGGTTGTTGTTGAATTTGTTGGTGTTTTTGAATGTTGTGGTTGTTGTTGAAATTTTGGTGTTTTTTAATGTTGATGTTGTTGAATTTGTTGGTTTTTTTCAAAGATGAGATTGTTGTTGAATTTTTTGGTGTTTTTAATTGTTGAGGTTTTTGTTGAATTTGTTGGTCTTTTTGAATGTTGAGGTTGTTGAATTTTTTGGTGTTTTTCAAAGTTGAGGTTGTTGTTGAATTTGTTGGTGTTTTTCAATGTTGAGGTTGTTGAATTTTTTGGTCTTTTTCAAAGTAGAGGTTGTTGTTGAATTTTTTGGTGTTTTTCATTTTTGAGGTTTTCGTTGAATTTGTTGGTGTTTTTGAATGTTGAGGTTGTTGTTTTTATTTTTTGGTGTTTTTCATTGTTGAGGATGTTGTTGAATTTGTTGCTGTTTTTCACTGTTGAGGTTGTTCAATTTCATGGTGTTTTTGAAGGTTGAATTTGTTGATGAATATTTTGGTGATTTTCAATGTTGGGTGGTTGTTGATTTTTTTGGTGTTTTTCATTGTTTCGGTAGTTGTTGAAATTGTTCGAGTTTTTCAATGTTGAGGTTGTTATTGATTTTTATGGTGATTTTCATTGTTGAGGGTGTTGTTTAATTTTTTCGTGTTCTTCATTCTTGAGGTTGTTGTTGAATTTTTTGACGTATTACATTGCTGAGGTTGTTGTTGATGTTGTTGTTGAATTTGTTCGAGTTTTTCAATGTTGAGGTTGTTGTTGAATTTGTTGGTGTTTTTCAATGTCGAGGTTGTTGAATTTTTTGGTCTTTTTCAAAGTAGAGGTTGTTGTTGAATTTTTTGGTGTTTTTCATTTTTGAGGTTTTCGTTGAATTTGTTGGTGTTTTTGAATGTTGAGGTTGTTGTTTTTATTTTTTGGTGTTTTTCATTGTTGAGGATGTTGTTGAATTTGTTGGAGTTTTTCAATGTTGAGGTTGTTGTCGAATTTTTTGGTGTTTCTCAATGTTGTGGTTTTTGTTGAATTTGTTGGTGTTTTTCAAAGTTGAGGTTGTTGTTGAATTTTTTGGTGTTTTTAATTGTTGTGGCTTTTGTTGTATTTGTTGGTGCTTTTGAATGTTGAGGTTGTTGTTGAATTTTTTGGTGTTTTTCATTGTGGAGGTTGTTGTTGAATTTGTTGGCTTTATTAATTTTTATTACGTTGAAACTTTTTGTATTTTTATAAGTTGAGGTTGTTGTTGAATTTGTTCCTGTTTTTCAATGTTGAGATAGTTGAATTTTTGGTCTTTATCAACTTAGAGGTTGTTGTTGAATTTTTTAGAGTTTTTCATTTTTGAGGTTTTCGTTGAATTTGTTGGTGTTTTTGAATGTTGTGGTTGTTGTTTTTATTATTTGGTGTTTTTCATTGTTGAGGTTGTTGTTGAATTTGTTGGAGTTTTTCAATGTTGAGGTTGTTGTAGAATTTGTTGTTGTTTTTGAATGTTGAGGTTGTTGAATTTGTTGGTTTTTTTCAAAGATGAGATTGTTGTTGAATTTTTTGGTGTTTTTGAATGTTGTGGTTGTTGTTGAATTTTTGGTGTTTTTCATTGTTGAGGTTGTTGTTGAATTTTTGGATGTTGTTCATTGTTGACGTTGTTGTTGAATTTGTTGGTGATTTTCAATATTGAGGTTGTTGTTGAATTTGTTGTTCTTTTTCAATGTTGAGGATGTTGAATTTGTTGGTGTTTTTCAAAGTTGAGGTTGTTGTTGAATTTTTTGGTGTTTTTAATTGTTGAGGTTTTTGTTGTATTTGTTGGTGCTTTTGAATGTTGAGGTTGTTGTTGAAGTTTTTGGTGTTGTTCATTGTTGGGGTTGTTGTTGAATTTGTTGGTGATTTTCAATATTGAGGTTGTTGTTGAATTTATTGGTGTTATCAATTGTTATTTTCTTGAACTTTTTTGTGTTTTTCAAAGTTGAGGTTGCAGTTGAATTTTTTGGTGTTTTTCAATGTTGAGGTTGTTGAATTTGTTGGTTTTTTTCAAAGATGAGATTGTTGTTGAATTTTTTGGTGTTTTTAATTGTTGAGGTTTTTGTTAAATTTGTTGGTGTTTCTGAATGTTGAGGTTGTTGAATTTATTGATGTTTTTCAAAGTTGAGGTTGTTGTTGAATTTGTTGGTGTTTTTGAATGTTGTGGTTGTTGTTGAATTTTTGGTGTTTTTTAATGTTGATGTTGTTGAATTTGTTGGTTTTTTTCAAAGATGAGATTGTTGTTGAATTTTTTGGTGTTTTTAATTGTTGAGGTTTTTGTTGAATTTGTTGGTGCTTTTGAATGTTGAGTTTGTTGTTGAATTTTTTTGTGTTTTTCATTGTGGAGGTTGTTGTTGAATTTTTTGGAGTTTTTGGGCATTGAGGTTGTTGTTGAATTTGTTGGCATTATCAATTTTTATTAGGTTGAATCTTTTTGTATTTTTAAAGGTTGAGTTTCTTGTTGAATTTGTTGCTGTTATTCACTGTTGAGGTTGTTGAATTTCATGGTGTTTTTGAAAGTTGAATTTGTTGTTGAATATCTTGGTGATTTTCAATGTTGGGTTGTTGTTGATTTTTTTTGGTGTTTATTAATGTTTCGGTAGTTGTTGAAATTGTTCGTGTTTTTCAGTGTTGAGGTTGTTATTGATTTTTATAGCGTTTTTCATTGTTGAGGGTGTTGTTTAATTTTTTCGTGTTCTTCATTCTTGAGGTTGTTGATGAATTTTTTGATGTTTTTCATTGCTGAGGTTGTTGTTGATGTTGTTGTTGAATTTGTTCGAGTTTTTCAATGTTAAGGTTGTTGTTGAATTTGTTGGTCTTTTTCAAAGTTGAGGTTATTGTTGAATTTTTGGTGTTTTTCAATGTTGAGGTTGTTGAATTTGTTGGTGTTTTTCAAAGTTGAGGTTGTTGTTGAATTTTTCGTTGTTTCTCAATGTTGAGGTTTTTGTTGAATTTGTTGGTTTTTTTCAAAGATGAGATTGTTGTTGAATTTTTTGGTGTTTTTAATTGTTGAGGTTTTTGTTGAATTTGTTGGTGTTTTTGAATGTTGAGGTTGTTGAATTTATTGGTGTTTTTCAAAGTTGAGGTTGTTGTTGAATTTGTTGGTGTTTTTGAATGTTGTGGTTGTTGTTGAATTTTTGGTGTTTTTTAATGTTGATGTTGTTGAATTTGTTGGTTTTTTTCAAAGATGAGATTGTTGTTGAATTTTTTGGTGTTTTTAATTGTTGAGGTTTTTGTTGAATTTGTTGGTCTTTTTGAATGTTGAGGTTGTTGAATTTTTTGGTGTTTTTCAAAGTTGAGGTTGTTGTTGAATTTGTTGGTCTTTTTCAATGGTGTGGATGTTGAATTTGTTGGTGTTTTTCAAAGGTGAGGTTGTTGTTGAATTTTTTGGTGTTTTTAATTGTTGAGGTTTTTGATGTATTTGTTGGTGCTTTTGAATGTTGAGGTTGTTGTTGAAGTTCTTGGTGTTTTTCATTGTTGAGATTGTTGTTGAATTTGTTGGTGAATTTCAATATTAAGGTTGATGTTGAATTTATTGGTGTTATCAATTGTTTTTTTTGAACTTTTTTGTGTTTTTCAAAGTTGAGGTTGTTGTTGAATTTTTTGGTGTTTTTCAATGTTGAGGTTTTTGTTGAATTTGTTGCTGTTTTTCAAAGTTGAGGTTGTCGTTTAATTTTTTGGTGTTTCTCAATGTTGATGTTTTTGTTGAATTTGTTGGTGTTTTTCAAAGTTGAGGTTGTTGTTGAATTTTTTGGTGTTTCTCAATATTGAGGTTTTTGTTAAATTTGTTGGTGTTTTTGAATGTTGTGGTTGTTGTTGAATTTTTTGTTGTTTTTCATTGTTGAGGTTGTTGTTGAATTTGTTGGAGTGTTTCAGTGTTGAGGTTGTTGTTGAATTTGTTGGTCTTTTTCAATGTTGACGTTTTTGTTGAATTTGTTGGTGTTTTTGAATGTTGTGGTTGTTGTTGAATTTTTTGGTGTTTTTAATTGTTGTGGCTTTTGTTGTATTTGTTGGTGCTTTTGAATGTTGAGTTTGTTGTTGAATTTTTTGGTGTTATTCATTGTGGAGGTTGTTGTTGAATTTGTTGGAGTTTTTGAGCATTGAGGTTGTTGTTGAATTTGTTGGCAGTATCAATTTTTATTATGTTGAATCTTTTTGTATTTTTAAAAGTTGAGTTTCTTGTTGAATTTGTTGCTGTTTTTCACTGTTGAGGTTGTTGAATTTCATGGTGTTTTTGAAGGTTGAATTTGTTGATGAATATTTTGGTGATTTTCAATGTTGGGTGGTTGTTGATTTTTTTGGTGTTTTTCATTGTTTCGGTAGTTGTTGAAATTGTTCGAGTTTTTCAATGTTGAGGTTGTTATTGATTTTTATGGTGATTTTCATTGTTGAGGGTGTTGTTTAATTTTTTCGTGTTCTTCATTCTTGAGGTTGTTGTTGAATTTTTTGACGTATTACATTGCTGAGGTTGTTGTTGAATTTGTTCGAGTTGTTCAATGTTGAGGTTGTTGTTGAATTTGTTGGTGTTTTTCAATGTTGAGGTTGTTGAATTTTTTGGTCTTTTTCAAAGTAGAGGTTGTTGTTGAATTTTTTGGTGTTTTTCATTTTTGAGGTTTTCGTTGAATTTGTTGGTGTTTTTGAATGTTGAGGTTGTTGTTTTTATTTTTTGGTGTTTTTCATTGTTGAGGATGTTGTTGAATTTGTTGCTGTTTTTCACTGTTGAGGTTGTTCAATTTCATGGTGTTTTTGAAGGTTGAATTTGTTGATGAATATTTTGGTGATTTTCAATGTTGGGTGGTTGTTGATTTTTTTTGGTGTTTTTCATTGTTTCGGTAGTTGTTGAAATTGTTCGAGTTTTTCAATGTTGAGGTTGTTATTGATTTTTATGGTGATTTTCATTGTTGAGGGTGTTGTTTAATTTTTTCGTGTTCTTCATTCTTGAGGTTGTTGTTGAATTTTTTGACGTATTACATTGCTGAGGTTGTTGTTGATGTTGTTGTTGAATTTGTTCGAGTTTTTCAACGTTGAGGTTGTTGTTGAATTTGTTGGTGTTTTTCAATGTCGAGGTTGTTGAATTTTTTGGTCTTTTTCAAAGTAGAGGTTGTTGTTGAATTTTTTGGTGTTTTTCATTTTTGAGGTTTTCGTTGAATTTGTTGGTGTTTTTGAATGTTGAGGTTGTTGTTTTTATTTTTTGGTGTTTTTCATTGTTGAGGATGTTGTTGAATTTGTTGGAGTTTTTCAATGTTGAGGTTGTTGTCGAATTTTTTGGTGTTTCTCAATGTTGTGGTTTTTGTTGAATTTGTTGGTGTTTATCAAAGTTGAGGTTGTTGTTGAATTTTTTGGTGTTTTTCATTGTGGAGGTTGTTGTTGAATTTGTTGGCTTTATTAATTTTTATTACGTTGAAACTTTTTGTATTTTTATAAGTTGAGGTTGTTGTTGAATTTGTTCCTGTTTTTCAATGTTGAGATAGTTGAATTTTTGGTCTTTATCAACTTAGAGGTTGTTGTTGAATTTTTTAGAGTTTTTCATTTTTGAGGTTTTCGTTGAATTTGTTGGTGTTTTTGAATGTTGTGGTTGTTGTTTTTATTATTTGGTGTTTTTCATTGTTGAGGTTGTTGTTGAATTTGTTGGAGTTTTTCAATGTTGAGGTTGTTGTAGAATTTGTTGTTGTTTTTGAATGTTGAGGTTGTTGAATTTGTTGGTTTTTTTCAAAGATGAGATTGTTGTTGAATTTTTTGGTGTTTTTAATTGTTGAGGTTTTTGTAGAATTTGTTGGTGTTTTTGAATGTTGAGGTTGTTGAATTTATTGGTGTTTTTCAAAGTTGAGGTTGTTGTTGAATTTGTTCGTGTTTTTGAATGTTGTGGTTGTTGTTGAATTTTTGGTGTTTTTCATTGTTGAGGTTGTTGTTGAATTTTTGGATGTTGTTCATTGTTGACGTTGTTGTTGAATTTGTTGGTGATTTTCAATATTGAGGTTGTTGTTGAATTTGTTGTTCTTTTTCAATGTTGAGGATGTTGAATTTGTTGGAGTTTTTCAAAGTTGAGGTTGTTGTTGAATTTTTTGGTGTTTTTAATTGTTGAGGTTTTTGTTGTATTTGTTGGTGCTTTTGAATGTTGAGGTTGTTGTTGAAGTTTTTGGTGTTGTTTATTGTTGGGGTTGTTGTTGAATTTGTTGGTGATTTTCAATATTGAGGTTGTTGTTGAATTTATTGGTGTTATCAATTGTTATTTTCTTGAACTTTTTTGTGTTTTTCAAAGTTGAGGTTGCAGTTGAATTTTTTGGTGTTTTTCAATGTTGAGGTTGTTGAATTTGTTGTTTTTTTTCAAAGATGAGATTGTTGTTGAATTTTTTGGTGTTTTTAATTGTTGAGGTTTTTGTTAAATTTGTTGGTGTTTCTGAATGTTGAGGTTGTTGAATTTATTGATGTTTTTCAAAGTTGAGGTTGTTGTTGAATTTGTTGGTGTTTTTGAATGTTGTGGTTGTTGTTGAATTTTTGGTGTTTTTTAATGTTGATGTTGTTGAATTTGTTGGTTTTTTTCAAAGATGAGATTGTTGTTGAATTTTTTGGTGTTTTTAATTGTTGAGGTTTTTGTTGAATTTGTTGGTGCTTTTGAATGTTGAGTTTGTTGTTGAATTTTTTTGTGTTTTTCATTGTGGAGGTTGTTGTTGAATTTTTTGGAGTTTTTGGGCATTGAGGTTGTTGTTGAATTTGTTGGCATTATCAATTTTTATTAGGTTGAATCTTTTTGTATTTTTAAAGGTTGAGTTTCTTGTTGAATTTGTTGCTGTTATTCACTGTTGAGGTTGTTGAATTTCATGGTGCTTTTGAAAGTTGAATTTGTTGTTGAATATTTTGGTGATTTTCAATGTTGGGTTGTTGTTGATTTTTTTGGTGTTTATTAATGTTTCGGTAGTTGTTGAAATTGTTCGTGTTTTTCAATGTTGAGGTTGTTATTGATTTTTATAGCGTTTTTCATTGTTGAGGGTGTTGTTTAATTTTTTCGTGTTCTTCATTCTTGAGGTTGTTGATGAATTTTTTGATGTTTTTCATTGCTGAGGTTGTTGTTGATATTGTTGTTGAATTTGTTCGAGTTTTTCAATGTTGAGGTTGTTGTTGAATTTGTTGGTCTTTTTCAAATTTGAGGTTGTTGTTGAATTTTTGGTGTTTTTCAATGTTGAGGTTGTTGAATTTGTTGGTGTTTTTCAAAGTTGAGGTTGTTGTTGAATTTTATGTTGTTTCTCAATGTTGAGGTTTTTGTTGAATTTGTTGGTTTTTTTCAAAGATGAGATTGTTGTTGAATTTTTTGGTGTTTTTAATTGTTGAGGTTTTTGTTGAATTTGTTGGTGTTTTTGAATGTTGAGGTTGTTGAATTTATTGGTGTTTTTCAAAGTTGAGGTTGTTGTTGAATTTGTTGGTGTTTTTGAATGTTGTGGTTGTTGTTGAATTTTTGGTGTTTTTTAATGTTGATGTTGTTGAATTTGTTGGTTTTTTTCAAAGATGAGATTGTTGTTGAATTTTTTGGTGTTTTTAATTGTTGAGGTTTTTGTTGAATTTGTTGGTCTTTTTGAATGTTGAGGTTGTTGAATTTTTTGGTGTTTTTCAAAGTTGAGGTTGTTGTTGAATTTGTTGGTCTTTTTCAATGGTGTGGATGTTGAATTTGTTGGTGTTTTTCAAAGTTGAGGTTGTTGTTGAATTTTTTGGTGTTTTTAATTGTTGAGGTTTTTGATGTATTTGTTGGTGCTTTTGAATGTTGAGGTTGTTGTTGAAGTTCTTGGTGTTTTTCATTGTTGAGGTTGTTGTTGAATTTGTTGGTGAATTTCAATATTAAGGTTGTTGTTGAATTTATTGGTGTTATCAATTGTTTTTTTTGAACTTTTTTGTGTTTTTCAAAGTTGAGGTTGTTGTTGAATTTTTTGGTGTTTTTCAATGTTGAGGTTTTTGTTGAATTTGTTGCTGTTTTTCAAAGTTGAGGTTGTCGTTGAATTTTTTGGTGTTTCTCAATGTTGAGGTTTTTGTCGAATTTGTTGCTGTTTCTTAATGTTGAGGTTGTTGAATTTGTTGGTCTTTTTCAAAGATGAGTTTGTTGTTGAATTTATTGGTGTTTTTAATTGTTGAGGTTTTTGTTGAATTTTTGGTATTTTTCATTGTCGTTGTTGTTGTTATTGAATTTTTGGATGTTTTTCATTGTTGAGGGTGATGTTGAATTTTTTGGTGTTTTTAATTGTTGAGGTTGTTGTTGAATTTGTTGGTGATTTTCAATATTGAGGTTGTTCTTGTATTTATTGGTGTTATCAACTATTTTTTTTCAACTTTTTTGTGTTTTTCAAAGTTGAGGTTGCAGTTGATTTTTTTGCTCTTTTTCAATGTTGACGCTGTTGAATTTGTTGGTGTTTTTCAAAGTTGAGGTTGTTGTTGAATTTGTTGGTGTTTCTCAATGTTGATGTTTTTGTTGAATTTGCTGGTGTTTTTCAAAGTTGAGGTTGTTGTTGAATTTTTTGGCGTTTCTCAATGTTGAGGTTTTTGTTGAATTTGTTGGTGTTTTTCAAAGTTGAGGTTGTTGTTGAATTTTTTGGTGTTTCTCAATGTTGAATTTTTTGTTGAATTTGATGGTCTTTTTGAATGTTGTGTTTGTTGTTGAATTTTCTGTTGTTTTTCATTGTTGAGGTTGTTGTTGAATTTGTTGGTCTTTTTCAATGTTGAGGAAGTTGAATTTGTTGGTGTTTTTCAATGTTGAGGTTGTTGTTGAATTTTTTGGTGTTTTTAATTGTTGAGGTCTTTGTTGTATTTCTTGGTGCTTTTGAATGTTGATTTTGTTGTTGAATTTTTTGTTGTTTTTCATTGTGGAGGTTGTTGTTGAATTTGTTGGAGTTTTTGAGCATTGAGGTTGTTGTTGAATTTGTTGGCATTATCAATTTTTATTATGTTGAATCTTTTTGTATTTTTAAAGGTTGAGTTTCTTGTTGAATTTGTTGCTGTTTTTCACTGTTGAGGTTGTTGAATTTCATGGTGTTTTTGAAGGTTGAATTTGTTGATGAATATTTTGGTGATTTTCAATGTTGGGTTGTTGTTGATTTTTTTGGTGTTTTTCATTGTTTCGGTAGTTGTTGAAATTGTTCGAGTTTTTCAATGTTGAGGTTGTTATTGATTTTTATTGTGATTTTCATTGTTGAGGGTGTTGTTTAATTTTTTCGTGTTCTTCATTCTTGAGGTTGTTGTTGAATTTTCTGATGTATTACATTGCTGAGGTTGTTGTTGATGTTGTTGTTGAATTTGTTCGAGTTGTTCAATGTTGAGTTTGTTGTTGAATTTGTTGGTGTTTTTCAATGTTGAGGTTGTTGAATTTTTTGGTATTTTTCAAAGTAGAGGTTGTTGTTGAATTTTTTGGTGTTTTTCATTTTTGAGGTTTTCGTTGAATTTGTTGGTGTTTTTGAATGTTGATGTTGTTGTTTTTATTTTTTGGTGTTTTTCATTGTTGAGGTTGTTGTTGAATTTGTTGGAGTTTTTCAATGTTGAGGTTATTGTCGAATTTGTTGGTGTTTCTTATTGTTGAGGTTGTTGAATTTGTTGGTCTTTTTCAAAGATGAGATTTTTGTTGAATTTATTGGTGTTTTTAATTGTTGTGGTTTTTGTTGAATTTTTGGTGTTTTTCATTTTTGTTGTTGTTGTTATTGAATTTTTGGATGTTTTTCATTGTTGAGGGTGATGTTGAATTTTTTGGTGTTTTTAATTGTTGAGGTTGTTGTTGAATTTGTTGGTGAATTTCAATATTGAGCTTGTTCTTGAATTTATTGGTGTTATCAATTATTTTTTTTCAACTTTTTTGTGTTTTTCAACGTTGAGGTTGCAGTTGATTTTTTTGCTCTTTTTCAATGTTGACGCTGTTGAATTTGTTGGTGTTTTTCAAAGTTGAGGTTGTTGTTGAATTTGTTGGTGTTTCTCAATGTTGATGTTTTTGTTGAATTTGCTGGTGTTTTTGAAAGTTGAGGTTGTTGTTGAATTTTTTGGTGTTTCTCAATGTTGAGGTTTTTGTTGAATTTGTTGGTGTTTTTCAAAGTTGAGGTTGTTGTTGAATTTTTTGGTGTTTCTCAATGTTGAGGTTTTTGTTGAATTTGTTGGTGTTTTTGAATGTTGTGTTTGTTGTTGAATTTTTTGTTGTTTTTCATTGTTGAGATTGTTGTTGAATTTGTTGGTCTTTTTCAATGTTGAGGAAGTTGAATTTGTTGGTGTTTTTCAAAGTTGAGGTTGTTGTTGAATTTTTTGATGTTTTTAATTGTTGAGGTCTTTGTTGTATTTGTTGATGCTTTTGAATGTTGAGTTGGTTGTTGAATTTTTTGTTGTTTTTCATTGTGGAGGTTGTTGTTGAATTTGTTGGAGTTTTTGAGCATTGAGGTTGTTGTTGAATTTGTTGGCATTATCAATTTTTATTAGGTTGAATCTTTTTGTATTTTTAAAAGTTGAGTTTCTTGTTGAATTTGTTGCTGTTTTTCACTGTTGAGGTTGTTGAATTTCATGGTGTTTTTGAAGGTTGAATTTGTTGTTGAATATTTTGGTGATTTTCAATGTTGGGTTGTTGTTGATTTTTTTGGTGTTTTTCATTGTTTCGGTAGTTTTTGAAATTGTTCGAGTTTTTCAATGTTGAGGTTGTTATTGATTTTTATGGTGATTTTCATTGTTGAGGGTGTTGTTTAATTTTTTCGTGTTCTTCATTCTTGAGGTTGTTGTTGAATTTTTTGACGTATTACATTGCTGAGGTTGTTGTTGATGTTGTTGTTGAATTTGTTCGAGTTGTTCAATGTTGAGGTTGTTGTTGAATTTGTTGGTGTTTTTCAATGTTGAGGTTGTTGAATTTATTGGTCTATTTCAAAGTAGAGGTTGTTGTTGAATTTATTGGTGTTTTTAATTGTTGGAGGTTTATGTTGAATTTGTTGGTGTTTTTGAATGCTGAGGTTGTTGTTGAATTTTTGGTGTTTTTCATTGTTGTTGTTGTTGTTATTGAATTTTTAATGTTTTTCATTGTTGAGGGTGATGTTGAATTTTTTGGTGTTTTTAATTGTTGAGGTTGTTGTTGAATTTGTTGGTGATTTTCAATATTGAGGTTGTTCTTGAATTTATTGGTGTTATCAATTATTTTTTTTCAACTTTTTTGTGTTTTTCAACGTTGAGGTTGCAGTTGATTTTTTTGCTCTTTTTCAATGTTGACGCTGTTGAATTTGTTGGTGTTTTTCAAAGTTGAGGTTGTTGTTGAATTTGTTGGTGTTTCTCAATGTTGATGTTTTTGTTGAATTTGCTGGTGTTTTTCAAAGTTGAGGTTGTTGTTGAATTTTTTGGTGTTTCTCAATGTTGAGGTTTTTGTTGAATTTGTTGGTGTTTTTCAAAGTTGAGGTTGTTGTTGAATTTTTTGGTGTTTCTCAATGTTGAGGTTTTTGTTGAATTTGTTGGTGTTTTTGAAGGTTTTGTTTGTTGTTGAATTTTTTGTTGTTTTTCATTGTTGAGATTGTTGTTGAATTTGTTGGTCTTTTTCAATGTTGAGGAAGTTGAATTTGTTGGTGTTTTTCAAAGTTGAGGTTGTTGTTGAATTTTTTGGTGTTTTTAATTGTTGAGGTCTTTGTTGTATTTGTTGATGCTTTTGAATGTTGAGTTGGTTGTTGAATTTTTTGTTGTTTTTCATTGTGGTGGTTGTTGTTGAATTTGTTGGAGTTTTTGAGCATTGAGGTTGTTGTTGAATTTGTTGGCATTATCAATTTTTATTAGGTTGAATCTTTTTGTATTTTTAAAAGTTGAGTTTCTTGTTGAATTTGTTGCTGTTTTTCACTGTTGAGGTTGTTGAATTTCATGGTGTTTTTGAAAGTTGAATTTGTTGTTGAATATTTTGGAGATTTTCAATGTTGGGTTGTTGTTGAATTTTTTGGTGTTTTTCATTGTTTCGGTAGTTGTTGAAATTGTTCGAGTTTTTCAATGTTGAGGTTATTATTGATTTTTATGGTGTTTTTCATTTTTGAGGGTGTTGTTTAATTTTTTTGCGTTCTTCATTCTTGAGGTTGTTGTTGAATTTTTTGATGTTTTTCGTTGCTGAGGTTTTTGTTGATGTTGTTGTTGAATTTGTTGATGTTTTTCAATGTTGAGGTTGTTGAATTTTTTGGTCTTTTTCAAAGTAGAGGTTTTTGTTTAATTTTTTGGTGTTTTTCAAAGTTGAGGTTGTTGTTGAATTTTTTGGTGTTTTTAATTGTTGAGGTCTTTGTTGTATTTGTTGATGCTTTTGAATGTTGAGTTGGTTGTTGAATTTTTTGTTGTTTTTCATTGTGGAGGTTGTTGTTGAATTTGTTGGAGTTTTTGAGCATTGAGGTTGTTGTTGAATTTGTTGGCATTATCAATTTTTATTAGGTTGAATCTTTTTGTATTTTTAAAAGTTGAGTTTCTTGTTGAATTTGTTGCTGTTTTTCACTGTTGAGGTTGTTGAATTTCATGGTGTTTTTGAAGGTTGAATTTGTTGTTGAATATTTTGGTGATTTTCAATGTTGGGTTGTTGTTGATTTTTTTGGTGTTTTTCATTGTTTCGGTAGTTTTTGAAATTGTTCGAGTTTTTCAATGTTGAGGTTGTTATTGATTTTTATGGTGATTTTCATTGTTGAGGGTGTTGTTTAATTTTTTCGTGTTCTTCATTCTTGAGGTTGTTGTTGAATTTTTTGACGTATTACATTGCTGAGGTTGTTGTTGATGTTGTTGTTGAATTTGTTCGAGTTGTTCAATGTTGAGGTTGTTGTTGAATTTGTTGGTGTTTTTCAATGTTGAGGTTGTTGAATTTATTGGTCTATTTCAAAGTAGAGGTTGTTGTTGAATTTTTTGGTGTTTTTCATTTTGGAGGTTTTCGTTGAATTTGTTGGTGTTTTTGAATGTTGAGGTTGTTGTTTTTATTTTTTGGTGTTTTTCATTGTTGAGGTTGTTGTTGAATTTGTTGGAGTTTTTCAATGTTGAGGTTGTTGTTGAATTTGTTGGTGTTTCTTAATGTTGCGGTTGTTGAATTTGTTGTTCTTTTTCAAAGATGAGTTTGTTGTTGAATTTATTGGTGTTTTTAATTGTTGGAGGTTTATGTTGAATTTGTTGGTGTTTTTGAATGCTGAGGTTGTTGTTGAATTTTTGGTGTTTTTCATTGTTGTTGTTGTTGTTATTGAATTTTTAATGTTTTTCATTGTTGAGGGTGATGTTGAATTTTTTGGTGTTTTTAATTGTTGAGGTTGTTGTTGAATTTGTTGGTGATTTTCAATATTGAGGTTGTTCTTGAATTTATTGGTGTTATCAATTATTTTTTTTCAACTTTTTTGTGTTTTTCAACGTTGAGGTTGCAGTTGATTTTTTTGCTCTTTTTCAATGTTGACGCTGTTGAATTTGTTGGTGTTTTTCAAAGTTGAGGTTGTTGTTGAATTTGTTGGTGTTTCTCAATGTTGATGTTTTTGTTGAATTTGCTGGTGTTTTTCAAAGTTGAGGTTGTTGTTGAATTTTTTGGTGTTTCTCAATGTTGAGGTTTTTGTTGAATTTGTTGGTGTTTTTCAAAGTTGAGGTTGTTGTTGAATTTTTTGGTGTTTCTCAATGTTGAGGTTTTTGTTGAATTTGTTGGTGTTTTTGAAGGTTTTGTTTGTTGTTGAATTTTTTGTTGTTTTTCATTGTTGAGATTGTTGTTGAATTTGTTGGTCTTTTTCAATGTTGAGGAAGTTGAATTTGTTGGTGTTTTTCAAAGTTGAGGTTGTTGTTGAATTTTTTGATGTTTTTAATTGTTGAGGTCTTTGTTGTATTTGTTGATGCTTTTGAATGTTGAGTTGGTTGTTGAATTTTTTGTTGTTTTTCATTGTGGAGGTTGTTGTTGAATTTGTTGGAGTTTTTGAGCATTGAGGTTGTTGTTGAATTTGTTGGCATTATCAATTTTTATTAGGTTGAATCTTTTTGTATTTTTAAAAGTTGAGTTTCTTGTTGAATTTGTTGCTGTTTTTCACTGTTGAGGTTGTTGAATTTCATGGTGTTTTTGAAGGTTGAATTTGTTGTTGAATATTTTGGTGATTTTCAATGTTGTGTTGTTGTTGATTTTTTTGGTGTTTTTCATTGTTTCGGTAGTTTTTGAAATTGTTCGAGTTTTTCAATGTTGAGGTTGTTATTGATTTTTATGGTGATTTTCATTGTTGAGGGTGTTGTTTAATTTTTTCGTGTTCTTCATTCTTGAGGTTGTTGTTGAATTTTTTGACGTATTACATTGCTGAGGTTGTTGTTGATGTTGTTGTTGAATTTGTTCGAGTTGTTCAATGTTGAGGTTGTTGTTGAATTTGTTGGTGTTTTTCAATGTTGAGGTTGTTGAATTTATTGGTCTATTTCAAAGTAGAGGTTGTTGTTGAATTTTTTGGTGTTTTTCATTTTGGAGGTTTTCGTTGAATTTGTTGGTGTTTTTGAATGTTGAGGTTGTTGTTTTTATTTTTTGGTGTTTTTCATTGTTGAGGTTGTTGTTGAATTTGTTGGAGTTTTTCAATGTTGAGGTTGTTGTTGAATTTGTTGGTGTTTCTTAATGTTGCGGTTGTTGAATTTGTTGGTCTTTTTCAAAGATGAGTTTGTTGTTGAATTTATTGGTGTTTTTAATTGTTGGAGGTTTATGTTGAATTTGTTGGTGTTTTTGAATGCTGAGGTTGTTGTTGAATTTTTGGTGTTTTTCATTGTTGTTGTTGTTGTTATTGAATTTTTAATGTTTTTCATTGTTGAGGGTGATGTTGAATTTTTTGGTGTTTTTAATTGTTGAGGTTGTTGTTGAATTTGTTGGTGATTTTCAATATTGAGGTTGTTCTTGAATTTATTGGTGTTATCAATTATTTTTTTTCAACTTTTTTGTGTTTTTCAACGTTGAGGTTGCAGTTGATTTTTTTGCTCTTTTTCAATGTTGACGCTGTTGAATTTGTTGGTGTTTTTCAAAGTTGAGGTTGTTGTTGAATTTGTTGGTGTTTCTCAATGTTGATGTTTTTGTTGAATTTGCTGGTGTTTTTCAAAGTTGAGGTTGTTGTTGAATTTTTTGGTGTTTCTCAATGTTGAGGTTTTTGTTGAATTTGTTGGTGTTTTTCAAAGTTGAGGTTGTTGTTGAATTTTTTGGTGTTTCTCAATGTTGAGGTTTTTGTTGAATTTGTTGGTGTTTTTGAAGGTTTTGTTTGTTGTTGAATTTTTTGTTGTTTTTCATTGTTGAGATTGTTGTTGAATTTGTTGGTCTTTTTCAATGTTGAGGAAGTTGAATTTGTTGGTGTTTTTCAAAGTTGAGGTTGTTGTTGAATTTTTTGGTGTTTTTAATTGTTGAGGTCTTTGTTGTATTTGTTGATGCATTTGAATGTTGAGTTGGTTGTTGAATTTTTTGTTGTTTTTCATTGTGGTGGTTGTTGTTGAATTTGTTGGAGTTTTTGAGCATTGAGGTTGTTGTTGAATTTGTTGGCATTATCAATTTTTATTATGTTGAATCTTTTTGTATTTTTAAAAGTTGAGTTTCTTGTTGAATTTGTTGCTGTTTTTCACTGTTGAGGTTGTTGAATTTCATGGTGTTTTTGAAAGTTGAATTTGTTGTTGAATATTTTGGTGATTTTCAATGTTGGGTTGTTGTTGAATTTTTTGGTGTTTTTCATTGTTTCGGTAGTTGTTGAAATTGTTCGAGTTTTTCAATGTTGAGGTTATTATTGATTTTTATGGTGTTTTTCATTTTTGAGGGTGTTGTTTAATTTTTTCGCGTTCTTCATTCTTGAGGTTGTTGTTGAATTTTTTGATGTTTTTCATTGCTGAGGTTTTTGTTGATGTTGTTGTTGAATTTGTTGATGTTTTTCAATGTTGAGGTTGTTGAATTTTTTGGTCTTTTTCAAAGTAGAGGTTGTTGTTTAATTTTTTGGTGTTTTTCAAAGTTGAGGTTGTTGTTGAATTTTTTGGTGTTTTTAATTGTTGAGGTCTTTGTTGTATTTGTTGATGCTTTTGAATGTTGAGTTGGTTGTTGAATTTTTTGTTGTTTTTCATTGTGGAGGTTGTTGTTGAATTTGTTGGAGTTTTTGAGCATTGAGGTTGTTGTTGAATTTGTTGGCATTATCAATTTTTATTAGGTTGAATCTTTTTGTATTTTTAAAAGTTGAGTTTCTTGTTGAATTTGTTGCTGTTTTTCACTGTTGAGGTTGTTGAATTTCATGGTGTTTTTGAAGGTTGAATTTGTTGTTGAATATTTTGGTGATTTTCAATGTTGGGTTGTTGTTGAATTTTTTGGTGTTTTTCATTGTTTCGGTAGTTGTTGAAATTGTTCGAGTTTTTCAATGTTGAGGTTATTATTGATTTTTATGCTGTTTTTCATTTTTGAGGGTGTTGTTTAATTTTTTCGCGTTCTTCATTCTTGAGGTTGTTGTTGAATTTTTTGATGTTTTTCATTGCTGAGGTTTTTGTTGATGTTGTTGTTGAATTTGTTGATGTTTTTCAATGTTGAGGTTGTTGAATTTTTTGGTCTTTTTCAAAGTAGAGGTTGTTGTTTAATTTTTTGGTGTTTTTCAAAGTTGAGGTTGTTGTTGAATTTTTTGGTGTTTCTCAATGTTGAGGTTTTTGTTGAATTTGTTGGTGTTTTTGAATGTTGAGGTTGTTGTTGAATTTTTTGGTGTTTTTCATTGTTGAGGTTGCTGTTGAATTTGTTGGAATGTTTCAATGTTGAGGTTGTTGTTGAATTGTCGGTGTTTTTCAAAGTTGAGGTTGTTGTTGAATTTTTTGGTGCTTTTAATTGTTGAGGTTTTTGTTGTATTTGTTGGTGCTTTTGAATGTTGAAGTTGTTGTTGAAGTTTTTGGTGTTGTTCATTGTTGGGGTTGTTGTTGAATTTGTTGGTGATTTCCAATATTGAGGTTGTTGTTGAATTTATTGGTGTTATCAATTGTTATTTTTTGATCTTTTTTGTGTTTTTCAAAGTTGAGGTTGCAGTTGAATTTTTTGGTGTTTTTCAATGTTGAGGTTGTTGAATTTGTTGGTGTTTTTCAAAGTTGAGGTTGTTGTTGAATTTATTGTTGTTTCTCAATGTTGAGGTTTTTGTTGAATTTGTTGGTTTTTTTCAAAGATGAGATTGTTGTTGAATTTTTTGGTGTTTTTAATTGTTGAGGTTGTTGAATTTGTTGGTGTTTCTGAATGTTGAGGTTGTTGAATTTATTGGTGTTTTTCAAAGTTGAGGTTGTTGTTGAATTTGTTGGTGTTTTTGAATGTTGTGGTTGTTGTTGAATTTTTCGTGTTTTTTAATGTTGCGGATGTTGAATTAGTTGGTGTTTTTCAAAGATGAGATTGTTGTTGAATTTTTTGGTGTTTTTAATTGTTGAGGTTTTTGTTGTATTTGTTGTTGGTTTTGAATGTTGAGGTTGTTGTTGAAGTTTTTGGTGTTGTTCATTGTTGGGGTTGTTGTTGAATTTGTTGGTGATTTTCAATATTGAGGTTGTTGTTGAATTTATTGGTGTTATCAATTTTTATTAGGTTGAATCTATTTGTATTTTTAAAAGTTGAGTTTCTTGTTGAATTTGTTGCTGTTTTTCAATGTTGGGTTGTTGTTGATTTTTTTGGTGTTTATTAATGTTTCGGTATTTGTTGAAATTGTTCGTGTTTTTCAATGTTGAGGTTGTTATTGATTTTTATGGCGTTTATCATTGTTGAGGGTGTTGTTTAATTTTTTCGTGTTCTTCATTCTTGAGGTTGTTGATGAATTTTTTGATGTTTTTCATTGCTGAGGTTGTTGTTGATGTTGTTGTTGAATTTGTTGGAGTTTTTCAATGTTGAGGTTGTTGTTGAATTTGTTGGTCTTTCGCAATGTTGAGGATGTTGAATTTGTTGGTGTTTTTCAAAGTTGAGGTTGTTGTTGAATTTTTTGGTGTTTTTAATTGTTGAGGTTTTTGTTGTATTTGTTGTTGCTTTTGAATGTTGAGGTTGTTGTTGAAGTTTTTGGTGTTTTTCATTGTTGGGGTTGTTGTTGAATTTGTTGGTGATTTTCAATATTGAGGTTGTTGTTGAATTTATTGGTGTTATCAATTGTTATTTTTTTGAACTTTTTTGTGTTTTTCAAAGTTGCGGTTGCAGTTGAATTTTTGGTGTTTTTCAATGTTGAGGTTGTTGAATTTGTTGGTGTTTTTCAAAGTTGAGGTTGTTGTTGAATTTTTTGTTGTTTCTCAATGTTGAGGTATTTGTTGAATTTGTTGGTTTTTTTCAAAGATGAGATTGTTGTTGAATTTTTTGGTGTTTTTAATTGTTGAGGTTTTTGTTGAATTTGTTGGTGTTTTTGAATGTTGAGGTTGTTGAATTTATTGGTGTTTTTCAAAGTTGAGGTTGTTGTTGAATTTGTTGGTGTTTTTGAATGTTCTGGTTGTTGTTGAATTTTTAGTGTTTTTTAATGTTGATGTTGTTGAATTTGTTGGTTTTTTTCAACGATGAGATTGTTGTTGAATTTTTTGGTGTTTTTAATTGTTGAGGTTTTTGTTGAATTTGTTGGTCTTTTTGAATGTTGAGGTTGTTGAATTTTTTGGTGTTTTTCAAAGTTGAGGTTGTTGTTGAATTTGTTGGTCTTTTTCAATGGTGAGGATGTTGAATTTGTTGGTGTTTTTCAAAGTTGAGGTTGTTGTTGAATTTTTTGGTGTTTATAATTGTTGAGCTTTTTGTTGTATTTGTTGGTGCTTTTGAATGTTGTGGTTGTTGTTCAAGTTTTTGGTGTTTTTCATTGTTGAGGTTGTTATTGATTTTTATGGCGTTTATCATTGTTGAGGGTGTTGTTTAATTTTTTCGTGTTCTTCATTCTTGAGGTTGTTGATGAATTTTTTGATGTTTTTCATTGCTGAGGTTGTTGTTGATGTTGTTGTTGAATTTGTTCGAGTTTTTCAATGTTGAGGTTGTTGTTGAATTTGTTGGTCTTTTTCAATGTTGAGGTTGTTGTTGAATATTTTCGTGTTTTTAATTGTTGAGGTTTTTGTTGTATTTGTTGTTGCTTTTGAATGTTGAGGTTGTTGTTGAAGTTTTTGGTGTTGTTCATTGTTGGGGTTGTTGTTGAATTTGTTGGTGATTTTCAATATTGAGGTTGTTGTTGAATTTATTGGTGTTATCAATTGTTATTTTTTTGAACTTTTTTGTGTTTTTCAAAGTTGAGGTTGCAGTTGAATTTTTTGGTGTTTTTCAATGTTGAGGTTGTTGAATTTGTTGGTGTTTTTCAAAGTTGAGGTTGTTGTTGAATTTTTTGTTGTTTCTCAATGTTGAGGTTTTTGTTGAATTTGTTGGTTTTTTTCAAAGATGAGATTGTTGTTAAATTTTTTGGTGTTTTTAATTGTTCAGGTTTTTGTTGAATTTGTTGGTGTTTTTGAATGTTGAGGTTGTTGAATTTATTGGTGTTTTTCAAAGTTGAGGTTGTTGTTGAATTTGTTGTTCTTTTTCAATGGTGAGGATGTTGAATTTGTTGGTGTTTTTCAAAGTTGAGGTTGCAGTTGAATTTTTTGGTGTTTTTCAATGTTGATGTTTTTGTTGAATTTGCTGGTGTTTTTCAAAGTTGAGGTTGTTGTTGAATTTATTGGTGTTTCTCAATGTTGAGGTTTTTGTTGAATTTGTTGGTGTTTTTCAAAGTTGAGGTTGTTGTTGAATTTTTTGGTGTTTCTCAATGTTGAGGTTTTCGTTGAATTTGTTGGTGTTTTTGAATGTTGAGGTTGTTGTTTTTATTTTTTGGTGTTTTTCATTGTTGAGGTTGTTGTTGAATTTGTTGGAGTTTTTCAATGTTGATGTTGTTGTAGAATTTGTTGTTGTTTTTTAATGTTGAGGTTCTTGAATTTGTTGGTTTATTTCAAAGATGAGATTGGTGTTGAATTTTTTTGGTGCTTTTAATTGTTGTGGTTTTTGTTGAATTTTTTGGTGTTTTTGAATGTTGAGGTTGTTGAATTTATTGGTATTTTTCAAAGTTGAGGTTGTTGTTGAATTTGTTGGTGTTTTTGAATGTTGTGGTTGTTGTTGAATTTTTGGTGTTTTTCATTGTTGAGGTTGTTGTTGAATTTTTGGATGTTGTTCATTGTTGACGTTGTTGTTGAATTTGTTGGTGATTTTCAATATTGAGGTTTTTGTTGAATTTGTTGGTCTTTTTCAATGTTGAGGATGTTGAATTTGTTGGTGTTTTTCAATGTTGAGGTTGTTGTTGAATTTATTGGTGTTATCAATTGTTATTTTTTTGAATTTTTTTGTGTTTTTCAAAGTTGAGGTTGCAATTGAATTTTTTGGTATTTTTCAATGTTGAGGTTGTTGAATTTGTTGGTGTTTTTCAAAGTTGAGGTTGTTGTTGAAATTTTTGTTGTTTCTCAATGTTGAGGTTTTTGTTGAATTTGTTGGTGTTTTTCAAAGTTGAGGTTGTTGTTGAATTTGTTGGTGTTTCTCAATGTTGAGGTCTTTGTTGAATTTGTTGGTGTTTTTGAATGTTGAGGTTGTTGTTGAATTTATTGGTGTTTTTAATTGTTGATGTTTTTGTTGTATTTGCTGGTGCTTTTGAATGTTGAGTTTGTTGTTGAATTTTTTGGTGTTTTTCATTGTGGAGGTTGTTGTTGAATTTTTTGGAGTTTTTGAGCATTGAGGTTGTTGTTGAATTTGTTGGCTTTATCAATTTTTATTATGTTGAATCTTTTTGTATTTTTAAAAGTTGAGTTTCTTGTTGAATTTGTTGCTGTTTTTCACTGTTGAGGTTGTTGAATTTCATGGTGTTTTTGAAAGTTAAATTTGTTGTTGAATATTTTGGTGATTTTCAATGTTGGGTTGTTGTTGATTTTTTTGGTGTTTTTCAATGTTTCGGTAGTTGTTGAAATTGTTCGAGTTTTTCAATGTTGAGGTTGTTATTGATTTTTATGGCGTTTTTCATTGTTGAGGGTGTTGTTTAATTTCTTCATGTTCTTCATTCTTGAGGTTGTTGATGAATTTTTTGATGTTTTTCATTGCTGAGGTTGTTGTTGATGTTGTTGTTGAATTTGTTCGAGTTTTTCAATGTTGAGGTTGTTGTTGAATTTGTTGGTGTTTTTCAATGTTGAGGTTGTTGAATTTTTTGGTCTTTTTCAAAGTAGAGGTTGTTGTTGAATTTTTTGGTGTTTTTCAATGTTGAGCTTGTTGTTGAATATTTTGTTGAATTTGTTGGTGTTTTTCAAATTTGAGGTTGTTGAATTTGTTGGTATTTTTCAAAGTTGAGGTTGTTGTTGAATTTGTTGGTGTTTTTGAATGTTGAGGTTGTTAAATCTGTTGGTGTTTTTCAAAGTTGAGGTTGTTTTTGAATTTTTAGGTGTTTTTCATTGTTGAGATTTTTGTTGAGTTTGAAAACTCGAAATATTTCAACAACTACCGCAACAATGAAAACCAATAAAAAATTCGACAACAAACTCAACATTGGCAATCACGGAGTTTTTCAATTTTGAGGTTGTTATCGATTTTTATGATTATTTTCATTGTTGAGGGTGTTGTTTAATTTCTTGGTCTTTTTCATTGTTGAGGTTGTTTTGAATTTTTTGGTGTTTTTAATTGTTGAGGTTTTTGTTGTATTTGTTGGTGTTTTTCATTGTTGAGGTTGTTGTGAATTTTTTCGATGTTTTTCATTGTTGAGGTTGTTGTTGAATTTGTTGGTGATTTTCAATATTGAGGTTGTTGTTGAATTTGTTGGTCTTTTTCAATGTTCAGGATGTTGAATTTGTTGGTGTTTTTCAAAGTTGAGGTTGTTGTTGAATTTTTTGGTGTTTTTAATTGTTGAGGTTTTTGTTGTATTTGTTGGTGCTTTTGAATGTTGAGGTTGTTGTTGAAGTTTTTGGTGTAATTCATTGTTGAGGTTGTTGTTGAATTTGTTGGTGATTTTCAATATTGAAGTTGTTGTTGAATTTGTTGGTGTTTTTCAAAGTT
Source organism: Cetorhinus maximus (assembly GCF_964194155.1). Classification (NCBI taxonomy): domain Eukaryota; kingdom Metazoa; phylum Chordata; class Chondrichthyes; order Lamniformes; family Cetorhinidae; genus Cetorhinus; species Cetorhinus maximus. Next base: position 284,834 of record NW_027596246.1, on the reverse strand, counting down.
GAGGTTGTTGTTGAATTTTTTGGTGTTTCTCAATGTTGAGGTTTTTGTTGAATTTGTTGGTGTTTTTGAATGATGAGGTTGTTGTTGAAATTTTTGGGGTTTTTCATTGTTGAGGTTGTTGTTGAATTTGTTGGAATGATTCAATGTTGAGGTTGTTGTTGAATTTGTTGGTGTTTTTCAAAGTTGAGGTTGTTGTTGAATTTTTTGGTGTTTTTAATTGTTGAGGTATTTGTTGTCTTTGTTGGTGCTTTTGAATGTTGAGTTTGTTGTTGAATTTTTTGGTGTTTTTCATTGTGGAGGTTGTTGTTGAATTTGTTGGAGTTTTTGAGCATTGAGGTTGTTGTTGAATTTGTTGGCATTATCAATTTTTATTAGGTTGAATCTTTTTGTATTTTTAAAAGTTGAGTTTCTTGTTGAATTTGTTGCTGTTTTTCACTGTTGAGGTTGTTGAATTTCATGGTGTTTTTGAAAGTTGAATTTGTTGTTGAATATTTTGGTGATTTTCAATGTTGGGTTGTTGTTGATTTTTTTGGTGTTTTAAATTGTTTCGGTAGTTGTTGAAATTGTTCGAGTTTTTCAATGTTGAGGTTATTATTGATTTTTATGGTGTTTTTCATTGTTGAGGGTGTTGTTTAATTTTTTCGCGTTCTTCATTCTTGAGGTTGTTGTTGAATTTTTTGGTGTTAATTAATTGCTGAGGTTTTTGTTGATGTTGTTGTTGAATTTGTTGGAGTTTTTCAATGTTGAGTTTGATGTTGAATTTGTTGGTGCTTTTCAATGTTGAGGTTTTTGAATTTTTTGGTCTTTTTCAAAGTAGAGGTTGTTGTTTAATTTTTTGGTGTTTTTCAAAGTTGAGGTTGTTGTTGAATTTTTTGGTGTTTCTCAATGTTGAGGTTTTTGTTGAATTTATTGGTGTTTTTGAATGTTGAGGTTGTTGTTGAATTTTTTGGTGTTTTTCATTGTTGAGGTTGTTGTTGAATTTGTTGGAATGTTTCAATGTTGAGGTTGTTGTTGAATTTGTTGGTGTTTTTCAAAGTTGAGGTTGTTGTTGAATTTTTTGGTGTTTTTAATTGTTGAGGTTTTTGTTGTATTTGTTGGTGCTTTTGAATGTTGAGGTTGTTGTTGAAGTTTTTAGTGTTGTTCATTGTTGGGGTTGTTGTTGAATTTGTTTGTGATTTTCAATATTGAGGTTGTTGTTGAATTTATTGGTGTTATCAATTGTTATTTTTTTGAACTTATTTGTGTTTTTCAAAGTTGAGGTTGCAGTTGAATATTTTGGTGTTTTTCAATGTTGAGGTTGTTGAATTTGTTGGTGTTTTTCAAAGTTGAGGTTGTTGTTGAATTTTTTGTTGTTTCTCAATGTTGAGGTTTTTGTTGAATTTGTTCGTTTTTTTCAAAGATGAGATTGTTGTTGAATTTTTGGTGTTTTTAATTGTTGAGGTTTTTGTTAAATTTGTTGGTGTTTCTGAATGTTGAGGTTGTTGAATTTATTGGTGTTTTTCAAAGTTGAGGTTGTTGTTGAATTTGTTGGTGTTTTTGAATGTTGTGGTTGTTGTTGAATTTTTGGTGTTTTTTAATGTTGCTGTTGTTGAATTTGTTGGTTTTTTTCAAAGATGAGATTGTTGTTGAATTTGTTGGTGTTTTTAATTGTTGAGGTTTTGTTGAATTTGTTGGTGCTTTTGAATGTTGAGTTTGTTGTTGAATTTTTTTGTGTTTTTCATTGTGGAGGTTGTTGTTGAATTTTTTGGAGTTTTTGAGCATTGAGGTTGTTGTTGAATTTGTTGGCATTATCAATTTTTATTAGGTTGAATCTTTTTGTATTTTTAAAAGTTGAGTTTCTTGTTGAATTTGTTGCTGTTTTTCACTGTTGAGGTTGTTGAATTTCATGGTGTTTTTGAAAGTTGAATTTGTTGTTGAATATTTTGGTGATTTTCAATGTTGGGTTGTTGTTGATTTTTTTGGTGTTTACTAATGTTTCGGTAGTTGTTGAAATTGTTCGTGTTTTTCAATGTTGAGGTTGTTATTGATTTTTATGGCGTTTATCATTGTTGAGGGTGTTGTTTAATTTTTTCGTGTTCTTCATTCTTGAGGTTGTTGATGAATTTTTTGATGTTTTTCATTGCTGAGGTTGTTGTTGATGTTGTTGTTGAATTTGTTCGAGTTTTTCAATGTTGAGGTTGTTGTTGAATTTGTTGGTCTTTTTCAATGTTGAGGATGTTGAATTTGTTGGTGTTTTTCAAAGTTGAGGTTGTTGTTGAATTTTTTGGTGTTTTTAATTGTTGAGGTTTTTGTTGTATTTGTTGTTGCTTTTGAATTTTGAGGTTGTTGTTGAAGTTTTTGGTGTTGTTCATTGTTGGGGTTGTTGTTGAATTTGTTGGTGATTTTCAATATTGAGGTTGTTGTTGAATTTATTGGTGTTATCAATTGTTATTTTTTTGAACTTTTTTGTGTTTTTCAAAGTTGCGGTTGCAGTTGAATTTTTGGTGTTTTTCAATGTTGAGGTTGTTGAATTTGTTGGTGTTTTTCAAAGTTGAGGTTGTTGTTGAATTTTTTGTTGTTTCTCAATGTTGAGGTATTTGTTGAATTTGTTGGTTTTTTTCAAAGATGAGATTGTTGTTGAATTTTTTGGTGTTTTTAATTGTTGAGGTTTTTGTTGAATTTGTTGGTGTTTTTGAATGTTGAGGTTGTTGAATTTATTGGTGTTTTTCAAAGTTGAGGTTGTTGTTGAGTTTGTTGGTGTTTTTGAATGTTGTGGTTGTTGTTGAATTTTTGGTGTTTTTTAATGTTGATGTTGTTGAATTTGTTGGTTTTTTTCAAAGATGAGATTGTTGTTGAATTTTTTGGTGTTTTTAATTGTTGAGGTTTTTGTTGAATTTGTTGGTCTTTTTGAATGTTGAGGTTGTTGAATTTTTTGGTGTTTTTCAAAGTTGAGGTTGTTGTTGAATTTGTTGGTCTTTTTCAATGGTGAGGATGTTGAATTTGTTGGTGTTTTTCAAAGTTGAGGTTGTTGTTGAATTTTTTGGTGTTTTTAATTGTTGAGGTTTTTGTTGTATTTGTTGGTGCTTTTGAATATTGTGGTTGTTGTTCAAGTTTTTGGTGTTTTTCATTGTTGAGGTTGTTGTTGATTTTGTTGGTGATATTCAATATTGAGGTTGCAGTTGAATTTTTTGGTGTTTTTCAATGTTGATATTTTTGTTGAATTTGCTGGTGTTTTTCAAAGTTGAAGTTGTTGTTGAATTTTTTGGTGTTTCTCAATGTTGAGGTTTTTGTTGAATTTGTTGGTGTTTTTCAAAGTTGAGGTTGTTGTTGAATTTTTTGGTGTTTCTCAATGTTGAGGTTTTTTTTGAATTTGTTGGTGTTTTTGAATGTTGTGTTTGTTGTTGAATTTTTTGTTGTTTTTCAGTGTTGAGGTTGTTGTTGAAGTTGTAGGTCTTTTTCAATGTTGAGGAAGTTGAATTTGTTGGTGTTTTTCAAAGTTGAGGTTGTTGTTGAATTTTCTGGTGTTTTTAATTGTTGAGGTCTTTGTTGTATTTGTTGATGCTTTTGAATGTTGAGTTTGTTGTTGAATTTTTTGTTGTTTTTCATTGTGGAGGTTGTTGTTGAATTTGTTGGCATTATCAATTTTTATTATGTTGAATCTTTTTGTATTTTTAAAAGTTGAGTTTCTTGTTGAATTTGTTGCTGTTTTTCACTGTTGAGGTTGTTGAATTTCATGGTGTTTTGAAGGTTGAATTTGTTGATGAATATTTTGGTGATTTTCAATGTTGGGTTGTTGTTGATTTTTCTGGTGTTTTTCATTGTTTCGGTAGTTGTTGAAATTGTTCGAGTTTTTCAATGTTGAAGTTGTTATTGATTTTTATGGTGATTTTCATTGTTGAGGGTCTTGTTTAATTTTTTCGCGTTCTTCATTCTTGAGGTTGTTGTTGAATTTTTTTATGTATTACATTGCTGAGGTTGTTGTTGATGTTGTTGTTGAATTTTTTAGAGTTGTTCAATGTTGAGTTTGTTGTTGAATTTGTTGGTGTTTTTCAATGTTGAGGTTGTTGAATTTTTTGGTCTTTTTCAAAGTAGAGGTTGTTGTTGAATTTTTTGGTGTTTTTCATTTTTGAGGTTTTCGTTGAATTTGTTGGTGTTTTTGAATGTTGAGGTTGTTGTTTTTATTTTTTCGTGTTTTTCATTGTTGAGGTTGTTGTTGAATTTGTTGGAGTTTTTCAATGTTGAGGTTGTTGTCGAATTTGTTGGTGTTTCTTAATGTTGAGGTTGTTGAATTTGTTGGTCTTTTTCAAAGATGAGTTTGTTGTTGAATTTATTGGTGTTTTTAATTGTTGAGGTTTTTGTTGAATTTGTTGGTGTTTTTGAATGCTGTGGTTGTTGTTGAATTTTTGGTGTTTTTCATTGTTGTTGTTGTGGTTATTGAATTTTTGGATGTTTTTCATTGTTGAGGGTGATGTTGAATTTTTTGGTGTTTTTAATTGTTGAGGTTGTTGTTGAATTTGTTGTTGCTTTTGTATGTTGAGGTTGTTGTTGAAGTTTTTGGTGTTGTTCATTGTTGGGGTTGTTGTTGAATTTGTTGGTGATTTTCAATATTGAGGTTGTTGTTGAATTTATTGGTGTTATCAATTGTTATTTTTTTGAACTTTTTTGTGTTTTTCAAAGTTGAGGTTGCAGTTGAATTTTTTGGTGTTTTTCAATGTTGAGGTTGTTGAATTTGTTGGTGTTTTTCAAAGTTGAGGTTGTTGTTGAATTTTTTGTTGTTTCTCAATGTTGCGGTTTTTGTTGAATTTGTTGGTGTTTTTCAAAGTTGAGGTTGTTGTTGAATTTGTTGGTGTTTCTCAATGTTGAGGTCTTTGTTGAATTTGTTGGTGTTTTTGAATGTTGAGGTTGTTGTTGAATTTTTTGGTGTTTTTCATTGTTGAGGTTGTTGTTGAATTTGTTGGAGTGTTTCAATGTTGAGGTTGTTGTTGAAGTTGTTGGTGTTTTTCAAAGTTGAGGTTGTTGTTGAATTTTTGGTGTTTTTAATTGTTGAGGTTGTTGTTGAATTTGTTGGAGTTTTTGAGCATTGAGGTTGTTGTTGAATTTGTTGGCATTATCAATTTTTATTAGGTTGAATCTTTTTGTATTTTTAAATGTTGAGTTTCTTGTTGAATTTGTTGCCGTTTTTCACTGTTGAGGTTGTTGAATTTCATGGTGTTTTTGAAAGTTGAATTTGTTGTTGAATATTTTGGTGATTTTCAATGTTGGGTTGTTGTTGAATTTTTTGGTGTTTTTCATTGTTTCGGTAGTTGTTGAAATTGTTCGAGTTTTTCAATGTTGAGGTTATTATTGATTTTTATGGTGTTTTTCATTGTTGAGGGTGTTGTTTAATTTTTTCGCGTTCTTCATTCTTGAGGTTGTTGATGAATTTTTTGATGTTTTTCATTGCTGCGGTTTTTGTTGATGTTGTTGTTGAATTTGTTGGAGTTTTTCCATGTTGAGTTTGTTGTTGAATTTCTTGGTTTTTTTCAATGTTGAGGTTGTTGAATTTTTTGGTCTTTTTCAATGTAGAGTTTGTTGTTTAATTTTTTGGTGTTTTTCAAAGTTGAGGTTGTTGTTGAATTATTTGGTGTTTCTCAATGTTGAGGTTTTTGTTGAAGTTGTTGGTGTTTTTGAATGTTGAGGTTGTTGTTGAATTTTTTGGTGTTTTTCATTGTTGTGGTTGTTGTTGAATTTGTTGGAATGTTTCAATGTTGAGGTTGTTGTTGAATTTTTTGGTGTTTTTCAAAGTTGAGGTTGTTGTTGAATTTTTTGGTGTTTTTAATTGTTGAGGTTTTTGTTGTATTTGTTGGAGCTTTTGAATGTTGAGTTTGTTGTTGAATTTTTTGGTGTTTTTCATTGTGAAGGTTGCTGTTGAATTTGTTGGAGTTTTTGAGCATTGAGGTTGTTGTTTTAATTTGTTGGCATTGTAAATTTTTATTATGTTGAATCTTTTTGTTTTTTTAAAAGTTGAGTTTTTTGTTGAATTTGTTGCTGTTTTTCACTGTTGAGGTTGTTGAATTTCATGGTGTTTTGAAGGTTGAATTTGTTGATGAATATTTTGGTGATTTTCAATGTTGGGTTGTTGTTGATTTTTCTGGTGTTTTTCATTGTTTCGGTAGTTGTTGAAATTGTTCGAGTTTTTCAATGTTGAAGTTGTTATTGATTTTTATGGTGATTTTCATTGTTGAGGGTCTTGTTTAATTTTTTCGCGTTCTTCATTCTTGAGGTTGTTGTTGAATTTTTTTATGTATTACATTGCTGAGGTTGTTGTTGATGTTGTTGTTGAATTTTTTAGAGTTGTTCAATGTTGAGTTTGTTGTTGAATTTGTTGGTGTTTTTCAATGTTGAGGTTGTTGAATTTTTTGGTCTTTTTCAAAGTAGAGGTTGTTGTTGAATTTTTTGGTGTTTTTCATTTTTGAGGTTTTCGTTGAATTTGTTGGTGTTTTTGAATGTTGAGGTTGTTGTTTTTATTTTTTCGTGTTTTTCATTGTTGAGGTTGTTGTTGAATTTGTTGGAGTTTTTCAATGTTGAGGTTGTTGTCGAATTTGTTGGTGTTCCTTAATGTTGAGGTTGTTGAATTTGTTGGTCTTTTTCAAAGATGAGTTTGTTGTTGAATTTATTGGTGTTTTTAATTGTTGAGGTTTTTGTTGAATTTGTTGGTGTTTTTGAATGCTGTGGTTGTTGTTGAATTTTTGGTGTTTTTCATTGTTGTTGTTGTGGTTATTGAATTTTTGGATGTTTTTCATTGTTGAGGGTGATGTTGAATTTTTTGGTGTTTTTAATTGTTGAGGTTGTTGTTGAATTTGTTGTTGCTTTTGTATGTTGAGGTTGTTGTTGAAGTTTTTGGTGTTGTTCATTGTTGGGGTTGTTGTTGAATTTGTTGGTGATTTTCAATATTGAGGTTGTTGTTGAAATTATTGGTGTTATCAATTGTTATTTTTTTGAACTTTTTTGTGTTTTTCAAAGTTGAGGTTGCAGTTGAATTTTTTGGTGTTTTTCAATGTTGAGGTTGTTGAATTTGTTGGTGTTTTTCAAAGTTGAGGTTGTTGTTGAATTTTTTGTTGTTTCTCAATGTTGCGGTTTTTGTTGAATTTGTTGGTGTTTTTCAAAGTTGAGGTTGTTGTTGAATTTGTTGGTGTTTCTCAATGTTGAGGTCTTTGTTGAATTTGTTGGTGTTTTTGAATGTTGAGGTTGTTGTTGAATTTTTTGGTGTTTTTCATTGTTGAGGTTGTTGTTGAATTTGTTGGAGTGTTTCAATGTTGAGGTTGTTGTTGAAGTTGTTGGTGTTTTTCAAAGTTGAGGTTGTTGTTGAATTTTTAGTGTTTTTAATTGTTGAGGTTGTTGTTGAATTTGTTGGAGTTTTGGAGCATTGAGGTTGTTGTTGAATTTGTTGGCATTATCAATTTTTTTTAGGTTGAATCTTTTTGTATTTTTAAATGTTGAGTTTCTTGTTGAATTTGTTGCCGTTTTTCACTGTTGAGGTTGTTGAATTTCATGGTGTTTTTGAAAGTTGAATTTGTTGTTCAATATTTTGGTGATTTTCAATGTTGGGTTGTTGTTGAATTTTTTGGTGTTTTTCATTGTTTCGGTAGTTGTTGAAATTGTTCGAGTTTTTCAATGTTGAGGTTATTATTGATTTTTATGGTGTTTTTCATTGTTGAGGGTGTTGTTTAATTTTTTCGCGTTCTTCATTCTTGAGGTTGTTGATGAATTTTTTGATGTTTTTCATTGCTGCGGTTTTTGTTGATGTTGTTGTTGAATTTGTTGGAGTTTTTCCATGTTGAGTTTGTTGTTGAATTTCTTGGTTTTTTTCAATGTTGAGGTTGTTGAATTCTTTGGTCTTTTTCAATGTAGAGTTTGTTGTTTAATTTTTTGGTGTTTTTCAAAGTTGAGGTTGTTGTTGAATTATTTGGTGTTTCTCAATGTTGAGGTTTTTGTTGAAGTTGTTGGTGTTTTTGAATGTTGAGGTTGTTGTTGAATTTTTTGGTGTTTTTCATTGTTGTGGTTGTTGTTGAATTTGTTGGAATGTTTCAATGTTGAGGTTGTTGTTGAATTTTTTGGTGTTTTTCAAAGTTGAGGTTGTTGTTGAATTTTTTGGTGTTTTTAATTGTTGAGGTTTTTGTTGTATTTGTTGGAGCTTTTGAATGTTGAGTTTGTTGTTGAATTTTTTGGTGTTTTTCATTGTGAAGGTTGCTGTTGAATTTGTTGGAGTTTTTGAGCATTGAGGTTGTTGTTTTAATTTGTTGGCATTGTAAATTTTTATTATGTTGAATCTTTTTGTTTTTTTAAAAGTTGAGTTTTTTGTTGAATTTGTTGCTGTTTTTCACTGTTGAGGTTGTTGAATTTCATGGTGTTTTTGAAAGTTGAATTTGTTGATGAATATTTTGGTGATTTTCGATGTTGGGTTGTTGTTGATTTTTTTGGTGTTTTTCATTTTTCGGTAGTTGTTGAAATTGTTCGAGTTTTTCAATGTTGAGGTTGTTATTGATTTTTATGGTGATTTTCATTGTTGAGGGTGTTGTTTAATTTTTTCACGTTCTTCATTCTTGAGGTTGTTGTTGAATTCTTTGATGTATTTCATTGCTGAGGTTGTTGTTGATGTTGTTGTTGAATTTGTTCGAGTTGTTCAATGTTGAGGTTATTGTTGAATTTGTTGGTGTTTTTCAATGTTGAGGTTGTTGAATTTTTTGGTCTTTTTCAAAGTAGTGGTTGTTGTTGAATTTTTTGGTGTTTTTCATTTTTGAGGTTTTCGTTGAATTTGTTGGTGTTTTTGAATGTTGAGGTTGTTGTTTTTATTTTTTCGTATTTTTCATTGTTGAGGTTGTTGTTGAATTTGTTGGAGTTTTTCAATGTTGAGGTTGTTGTCGAATTTGTTGGTGTTTTTTAATGTTGAGGTTGTTGAATTTGTTGGTTTTTTTCAAAGATGAGGTTGTTGTTGAATTTTTTGGTGTTTTTAATTGTTGAGGTTTTTGTTGAATTTGTTGGTGTTTTTGAATGTTGAGGTTGTTGTTGAATTTTTGGTGTTTTTCATTGTTGTTGTGGTTATTGAATTTTTGGATGTTTTTCATTGTTGAGGTTGATGTTGAATTTGTTGGTGATTTTCAATATTGAGCTTGTTCTTGAATTTATTGGTGTTATCAATTGTTTTTTTTGAACTTTTTTGTGTTTTTCAAAGTTGAGGTTGCAGTTGAATTTTTTGGTGTTTTTCATTGTTGCGGTTGTTGTTGAATTTATTGGTGTTTCTCAATGTTGAGGTTTTAGTTGAATTTTTTGGTGTTTTTCATTGTGGAGGTTGTTGTTGAATTGTTGGCGTTATCAATTTTTATTATGTTGAATCTTTTTGAATTTTTAAAAGTTGAGGTTGTTGTTGAATTTGTTGGTGTTTTTCAATGTTGAGGTTGTTGAATTTTTTGTTCTTTTTCAAAGTAGAGGTTGTTGTTGAATTTGTTGGTGTTTTTCATTTTCGAGGTTTTCGTTGCATTTGTTGATGTTTTTGAATGTTGAGGTTGTTGTTTTTATTTTTTCGTGTTTTTCATTGTTGAGGTTGTTGTTGAATTTGTTGGAGTTTTTCAATGTTGAGGTTGTTGTAGAATTTGTTGGTGTTTTTTAATGTTGAGGTTGTTGAATTTGTTGGTTTTTATCAAAGATGAGGTTGTTGTTGAATTTTCTGGTGTTTTTAATTGTTGAGGTTTTTGTTGAATTTGTTGGTGTTTTTGAATGTTTAGGTTGTTGAATTTATTGGTGTTTTTCATTGTTGAGGTTGTTGTTGAATTTTTGGATGTTTTTCATTGTTGAGGTTGTTGTTGAATTTGTTGGTGATTTTCAATATTGAGGTTGTTGTTGAATTTGTTGGTCTTTTTCAATGTTGAGGATGTTGAATTCGTTGGTGTTTTTCAAAGTTGAGGTTGTTGTTGAATTTTTTGGTTTTTTTAATTGTTGAGGTTTTTGTTGTATTTGTTGGTGCTTTTGCATTTTGAGGTTGTTGTTTTTATTTTTTGGTGTTTTTCATTGTTGAGGTTGTTGTAGAATTTGTTGGTGTTTCTCAATGTTGAGGTTGTTGAATTTGTTGGTTTTTTTCAAAGATGAGGTTGTTGTTGAATTTTTTGGTGTTTTTAATTGTTGAGGTTTTTCTTGAATTTGTTGGTGTTTTTGAATGTTGAGGTTGTTGAATTTATTGGTGTTTTTCAAAGTTGAGTTTGTTGTTGAATTTTTTGGTGTTTTTAATTGTTGACGTTTTTGTTGTATTTGTTGGTGCTTTTGAATGTTGAGTTTGTTGTTGAATTTTTTGGTGTTTTTCATTGTGGAGATTGTTGTTGAATTTTTTGGAGCTTTTGAGCATTGAATTTGTTGTTGAATTTGTTGGCATTATCAATTTTTATTATGTTGAATCTTTTTGTATTTTTAAAAGTTGAGTTTCTTGTTGAAATTGTTGCTGTTTTTCACTGTTGAGGTTGTTGAATTTCATGGTGTTTTGGAAAGTTGAATTCGTTGTTGAATATTTTGGTGATTTTCAATGTTGGGTTGTTGTTGATTTTTTTTGGTGTTTTTCAATGTTTCGGTAGTTGTTGAAATTGTTCGAGTTTTTCAATGTTGTGGTTGTTGTTGAATTTGTTGGTGTTTTTCAATGTTGAGGTTGTTGAATTTTTTGGACTTTTTCAAAGTAGAGGTTGTTGTTGAATTTTTTGGTGTTTTTCAATGTTGAGTTTGTTGTTGAATATATTACTGAATTTGTTGGTGTTTTTCAAAGTTGAGGTTGTTGAATTTGTTGGTATTTTTCAAAGTTGAGGTTGTTGTTGAATTTGTTGGTGTTTTTGAATGTTGAGGTTGTTAAATCTGTTGGTGTTTTTCAAAGTTGAGGTTGTTGTTGAATTTTTAGGTGTTTTTCATTGTTGAGGTTTTTGTTGAGTTTGAAAACTCGAAATATTTCAACAACTACCGCAACAATGAAAACCAATAAAAAATTCGACAACAAACTCAACATTGGAAATCACGGAGTTTTTCAATTTTGAGGTTGTTTATCGATTTTTATGATTATTTTCATTGTTGAGGGTTTTGTTTAATTTCATGGTCTTTCTCATTGTTGAGGTTGTTGTTGAATTTTTTGATGTTTTTCTTTGCTGAGGTTGTTGTTGAATTTGTTCTAGTTTTTCAATGCTGAGGTTGTTGTTGAATTTGTTGTTGTTTTTTAATGTTGAGGTTGTTGTATTTTTTGGTCTTTTTCAAAGTAGAGGTTGTTGTTGAATTTTTTGGTGTTTTTCATTTTTCAGGTTTTCGTTGAATTTGTTGGTGTTTTTGAATGTTGCGGTTGTTGTTTTTATTTTTTGGTGTTTTTCATTGTTGAGGTTGTTGTTGAATTTGTTGGAGTTTTTCAATGTTGAGGTTGTTGTAGAATTTGTTGGTGTTTTTTAATGTTGAGGTTGCTAAATTTGTTGGTTTTTTTCAAACATGAGGTTGTTGTTGAATTTTTTGTTGTTTTTAATTGTTGAGGTTTTTGTTGAATTTGTTGGTGTTTTTAATTGTTGAGGTTGTTGTGAATTTTTGGATGTTTTTCATTGTTGAGGTTGTTGTTGAATTTGTTGGTGATTTTCAATATTGAGGTTGTTGTAGAATTTGGTGGTCTTTTTCAATGTTGAGGATGTTGAATTTGTTGGTGTTTTTCAAAGTTGAGGTTGTTGTTGAATTTTTTGGTGTTTTTAATTGTTGAGGTTTTTGTTGTATTTGTTAGTGCTTTTGAATGTTGAGGTTGTTGTTGAAGTTTTTGATGTTTTTCATTGTTGAGGTTGTTGTTGAATTTGTTGGTGATTTTCAATATTGAGGTTGTTGTTGAATTTGTTGGTGTTTTTCAAAGTTGAGGTTGTTGTTGAATTTTTTGGTGTTTCTCAATGTTGAGGTTTTTGTTGAATTTGTTGGTGTTTTTGAATGTTGAGGTTGTTGTTGAATTTTTTGGGGTTTTCATTGTTGAGGTTGTTGTTGAATTTGTTGGAATGTTTTAATGTTGAGGTTGTTGTTGAATTTGTTGGTACTTTTCAAAGTTGAGGTTGTTGTTCAATTTTTTGGTGTTTTTAATTGTTGAGGTTTTTGTTGTATTTGTTGGTGCTTTTGAATGTTGACTTTGTCGTTGAATTTTTTGGTGTTTTTCATTGTGGAGGTTGTTGTTGAATTTGTTGGAGTTTTTGAGCATTGAGGTTGTTGTTGAATTTGTTGGCATTATCAATTTTTATTATGTTGAATCTTGTTGTATTTTTAAAAGTTGAGTTTCTTGTTGAATTTGTTGCTGTTTTTCACTGTTGAGGTTGTTGAATTTCATGGTGTTTTTGAAAGTTGAATTTGTTGTTCAATATTTTGGTGATTTTCAATGTTGGGTTGTTGTTGAATTTTTTGGTGTTTTTCATTGTTTCGGTAGTTGTTGAAATTGTTCGTGTTTTTCAATGTTAAGGTTATTATTGATTTTTATGGTGTTTTTCATTGTTGAGGGTGTTGGTTAATTTTTTCGCGTTCTTCATTCTTGAGGTTGTTGTTGAATTTTTTGATGTTTTTCATTGCTGAGGTTTTTGTTGATGTTGTTGTTGAATTTGTTGGAGTTCTTCAATGTTGAGTTTGTTGTTGAATTTGTTGGTGTTTTTCAATGTTGAGGTTGTTGAAATTTTTGGTCTTTTTCAAATTTGAGGTTGTTGTTTAATTTTTTGGTGTTTTTCAAAGTTGAGGTTGTTGTTGAATTTTTTGGTGTTTCTCAATGTTGAGGTTTTTGTTGAATTTGTTGGTGTTTTTGAATGTTGAGGTTGTTGTTGAATTTGTTGTTGATTTTCAGTATTGAAGTTGTTGTTGAATTTGTTGGTCTTTTTCAATGTTGAGGATATTGAATTTGTTGGTGTTTTTCAAAGTTGAGGTTGTTGTTGAATTTTTTGTTTTTTCTCAATGTTGAGGTTTTTGTTGAATTTGTTTGTGTTTTTCAAAGTTGAGGTTGTTGTGAATTTGTTGGTGTTTCTCAATGTTGAGGTCTTTGTTGAATTTGTTGGTGTTTTTGAATGTTGAGTTTGTTGTTGAATTTTTTGTTGTTTTTCATTGTTGAGGTTGTTGTTGAATTTGTTGGAGTGTTTCAATGTTGAGGTTGTGTTGAATTTGTTGGTCTTTTTCAATGTTGAGGAAGTTGAATTTGTTGGTGTTTTTCAAAGTTGAGGTTGTTGTTGAATTTTTTGTTGTTTTTAATTGTTTAGGTTTTTGTTGTATTTGTTGGTGCTATTGAATGTTGAGTTTGTTGTTGAGTTTTTTGGTGTTTTTCATTGTGGAGGTTGTTGTTGAATTTGTTGGAGTTTTTGAGCATTGAGGTTGTTGTTGAATTTGTTGGCATTATCAATTTTTATTATGTTGAATCTTTTTGTATTTTTAAAAGTTGAGTTTCTTGTTGAATTTGTTGCTGTTTTTCACTGTTGAGGTTGTTGAATTTCATGGTGCTTTTGAAAGTTGAATTTGTTGTTGAATATTTTGGTGATTTTCAATGTTGGGTTGTTGTTGATTTTTTTGGTGTTTTTCATTGTTTCGGTAGTTGTCGAAATTGTTCGAGTTTTTCAATGTTGAGGTTGTTATTGATTTTTTTGTTGATTTTCATTGTTGAGGGTGTTGTTTAATTTTTTCGTGTTCTTCATTCTTGAGGTTGTTGTTGATTTTTTTGATGTTTTTCATTGCTGAGGTTGTTGTTGATGTTGTTGTTGAATTTGTTGGTGTTTTTCAATGTTGAGGTTATTGAATTTTTTGGTCTTTTTCAAAGTTGAGGTTGTTGTTGAATTTTTTGGTGTTTTTCATTTTTGAGGTTTTCGTTGAATTTGTTGGTGTGTTTGAATGTTGAGGTTGTTGTTTTTATTTTTTGGTGTTTTTCATTGTTGAGGTTGTTGTTGAATTTTTTTGGAGTTTTTCAATGTTGAGGTTGTTGTAGAATTTGTTGGTGTTTTTTAATGTTGAGGTTGTTCAATTTGTTTTTTTTTTGCAAAGATGAGGTTGTTGTTGAATTTTTTGGTGTTTTTAATTGTTGAGGTTTTTGTTGAATTTGTTGGTGTTTTTGAATGTTGAGGTTGTTGTTGAGTTTTTGGTGTTTTTCATTGTTGTTGTTGTTATTGAATTTTTGGATGTTTTTCATTGTTGAGGGTGATGTTGAATTTGTTAGTGATTTTCAATATTGAGGTTGTTGTTGAATTTATTGGTGTTATCAATTGTTTTTTTTTAAACTTCTTTGTGTTTTTCAAAGTTGAGGTTGCAGTTGAATTTTTTGGTGTTTTTCAATGTTGAGGTTGATGAATTTGTTGGTGTTTTTCAAAGTTGAGGTTGTTGTTGAATTTATTGGTGTTCCTCAATGTTGAGGTTTTTGTTGAATTTATTTGTGTTATTGAATGTTGAGTTTGTTGTTGAGTTTTTTGGTGTTTTTCATTGTTGAGGTTGTTGTTGAATTTGTTGGAGTGTTTCACTGTTGAGGTTGTTGTGGAATTTGTTGGTCTTGTTCAATGTTGAGGATGTTGAATTTGTTGGTGTTTTTCAAAGTTATGGTTGTTGTTGAATTTTTTGGTGTTTTTAATTGTCGTGGTTTTTGTTGTATTTGTTGGTGCTTTTGATTGTTTAGGTTGTTGTTGAATTTTATGGTGTTTTTCATTGTGGAGGTTGTTGTTGAATTTGTTGGCTTTGTCAATTATTATTATTATGTTGAATCATTTCGTATTTTTATAAGTTGAGGTTGTTGTTGAATTTGTTGCTGTTTTTCAATGTTGAGGTTGTTGAATTTCATGGTGTTTTTGAAAGTTGAATTTTTTGTTGATTATTTTGGTGATTTTCAATGTTGGGTTGTATTTTTGGTGTTTTTCATTGTAGAGGTTTTTGTTGAATTGTTTGATGTTTCTCATTGTTGAGGTTGTTGTTGAAATTGTTGCTGATTTTGAATATTAAGGTTGTTGTTGAATTCTTTGGTGTTATCAATGGTTTTTTTTTAAGTTTTTGTGTTTTTCAAAGTTGAGGTTGCAGTTGAATTTGTTGGTGTTTTGCAATGTTGAGGTTGTTGTTGAATTTGTTGGTGATTTTCAATATTGAGGTTGTCGTTGAATTTATTGGTGTTATCAATGGTTTTTTTAAATCTTTTTTGTATTTATCAAAGTTGAGGTTGCAGTTGAATTTGATGGTGCTTTTCAATGTTGAGGTTGTTGAATTTGTTGGTGTTTTGCAATGTTGAGGTTGTTGTTGAATTTGTTGTTGACTTTCAATATTGAGGTTGTTGTTGAGTTTATTGGTGTTATCAATGGTTTTTTTAAATCTTTTTTGTATTTTTCAAAGTTGAGGTTGCAGTTGAATTTGTTGATGCTTTTCAATGTTGAGGTTGTTGAATTTGTTGTTGTTTTTCAAAGTTCAGTTTGTTGTTGAATTTTCCGTTGTTTTTCATTGTTGAGGTTTTTGTTGAATATGTTGGTGCTTTTGAATGTTGAGGTTGTTGTTCAATTTTTTGATGTTTTTCGATGTTGAGGTTGTTATTGAATTTGTTGGAGTTTTTGAATGTTGAGGTTATTGAATTTGTTGGTGTTTTTCAAAGTTGATGCTGATGTTGAATTTTTTGGTGTTTTCCATTGTTGAGGTTGTTGTTGAATTTGTTGGAGTGTTTCAATGTTGAGGTTGTTGTTGAATTTGTTGGTCTTATTCAATGTTGAGGTTGTTGAATTTGTTGGTGTTTTTCAAAGTTGAGGTTGTTGTTGAATTTTTTGGTGTTTTTAATTGTGGAGGTTGTTGTTGAATTTGTTGGCGTTATCAATTTTTATTATGTTGAATCTTTTTGTATTTTTATAAGTTGAGGTTGTTGTTGAATTTGTTGCTGTTTTTCAATGTTGAGGTTGTTGAATTTCATGGTGTTTTTGAAAGTTGAATTGGTTGTTGAATATTTTGGTGATTTTCAATGTTGGGTTGTTGTTGATTTTTTTGGTGTTTTTCATTGTTGAGGTTGTTGTTGTTGAATTGTTTGATGTTTCTCATTGTTGAGGTTGTTGTTGAAATTGTTGCTGATTTTGAATATTGAGGTTGTTGTTGAATTCATTGGTGTTATCAATGGTTTTCTTTTACCTTTTTTGTATTATTCAAAGTTGAGGTTGCAGTTGAATTTGTTGGTGTTTTGCAATGTTGAGGTTGTTGTTGAATTTGTAGGTGATTTTCAATATTGAGGTTGTTGTTGAATTTATTGCTGTTATCAATGTTTTTTTTTATTTTTTTTGTATTTTTCAAAGTTGAGGTTGCAGTTGAATTTGTTGGTGCTTTTCAATGTTGAGGTTGTTGAATTTGTTCGTGTTTTGCAATGTTGAGGTTGTTGTTGAATATGTTGGTGATTTTCAATATTGAAGTTGTTGTTGAATTTATTGGTGTTATCAATGGTTTTTTTTAATCTTTTCTGTATTTTTCCATGTTGAGGTTGCAGTTAAATTTGTTGGTGCTTTTCAATGTTGAGGTTGTTGAATTTGTTGTTGTTTTTCAATGTTCAGGTTGTTGTTGAATTTTCTGGTGTTTTTCATTGTTGAGGTTTTTGTTGAATTTGTTGGTGCTTTTGAATGTTGAGGTTGTTGTTGAATTTTTTGATGTTTTTCGTTGTTGAGGTTGTTATTGAATTTGTTGGAGTTTTTCAATGTTGAGGTTGTTGTTGAATTTGTTGGTGTTTTGCAATGTTGAGGTTGTTGTTGACTTTGTTGGTGATTTTCAATATTGAGGTTGTTGTTGAATTTATTGTTGTTTTTCAAAGTTGAGGTTGCAGTTGAATTTGTTGGTGTTTTTCAAAGTGGAAGTTGTTGTTGAATTTTTTGGTGTTTTTCAAAGTTGAGGTTGTTGTTGAATTTTTAGGTGCTTTTCATTGTTGAGGTTTTTGTGGAATTTGTTGGTATTTTTGTATTTTGAGGTTGTTGCTGAATTTTTTGGTATTTTTCATTGTTGTGGTTTTGTTGAATTTGTTGGTATTTTTAATTATTGAGGTTGCTGTTGAATTTGTGTGTGATTTTCAATATTGAGCTTATAGTTGAATTTGTTGTTGTTTTTCCATGGTGATGTTTTTGAATTTGTTGGTGTATTTCAAAGTTGAGGTTGTTGTTGAATTTGTTGGTGTTTTTCATTGTTGAGGTTTATGTTGAATTTGTTGTTGTTTTTGAATGTTGAGGTTGTTGTTGAATTTTTTCATGTTTTTCATTGTTGAGGTTGTTGTTGAATTTGTTGGTGATTTTCAATGTTGAGATTGTTGTTGAATATTTTGCTGTTTTTCATTGTTGAGGTTGTTGTTGAAATTGTTGGAGTCTTTCAATATTGAGGTTGTTGTTGAATTTTTTGCTGTTTTTCATTGTTGAGGTTGTTGATGAATTTTTTGGTGATTTTCAATATTGAGATTGTTGAACTTGTTGGTGTTTTACAAAGTTGTGGTTGTTGTTGAATTTTTTGTTGTTTTCATTGTTGAGGTTTTTGTTGAATTTGGTGGTGATTTTCAATGTTGAGTTTGTTGTTGAATTTGTTGTTGTTTTTCAATGTTAAGGTTGTTGAATTTGTTGGTGTTTTTCAAAGTAGAGGTTGTTGTTGAATTTTTTGGTGTTTTTCATTTTTGAGGTATTCGTTGAATTTGTTGGTGTTTTTGAATGTTTAGGTTGTTGTTTTTATTTTTTGGTGTTTTTCATTGTTAAGGTTGTTGTTGAATTTGTTGTTGTTTTTGAATGTTGAGGTTGTTGAATCTGTTGGTGTTTTTCAAAGTTGAGGTTGTTCTTGAATTTGTTGTTGTTTTTGAATGTTGAGGTTGTTGAATCTGTTGGTGTTTTTCAAAGTTGAGGTTGTTCTTGAATTTGTTGGTGTTTTTCATTGTTGAGGTTTTTTTTGAATTTGTTTGCGCTTTTGAATGCTGAGGTTGTTGATGAATTTTTTGGTGTTTTTCAACGTTGAGCTTTTTGTTGAATTTGTTGGTGTTTTTGAATGTTGAGATTGTTGTTGAATTTTTTGGTGCTTTTCATTGTTGAGGTTGTTGTTGAATTTGTTGGTGACTTTCAATATTGTGGTTGTAGTTGGATTTGTAGGTGTTTTTCAATTTTGCGATTTTTGAATCTGTTGGTGTTTTTCAATATGAGGTTGTTGTTGCATATTTTAGTGTTTTTCATTGTTGAGGTTTTTGTTGAATTTGATCGTGATTTTCAATGTTGAGTTTGTTGTTAAATTTTTTGGTGTTTTTCATTGTTGCGGTTGTTGTTGAAATTGTTGGAGTTTTTCAATGTTGAGGTTGTTGTTGATTTTTTTGGTGTTTTTATTTTTGAGGTTGTTGTAGAATTTTATGGTGCTTTTCATTGTTGAGGTTGTTGATGTTGAATTTTTTTTTTTCATTGCTGTAGTTGTTGTTGAATTTGTTGGTGATTTTCAATGTTGAGTTTGTTGTTGAATTTTTTGGTGTTTATCATTTTTGAGGTATTCTTTGAATTTGTTGGTGTTTTTGAATGTTTAGGTTGTTGTTTTTATTTTTTGTTGTTTTTCATTGTTAAGGTTGTTGTGGAATTTGTTGGAGTTGTTCAATGTTGAGGTTGCTGTAGAATTTTTTGGTGCTTTTCATTGTTGAGGTTGTTGAATTTGATTTTCTTTTTGAATGTTGAGGTTGTTGTTGAATTTGTTGGTGTTTTGCAATGTTGAGGTTGTTGTTGACTTTGTGGGTGATTTTCAATATTGAGGTTGTTGTTGAATTTATTGGTGTTATCAATGGTTTATTTGGAAGTTTTTTGTAGTTTTCAAATTTGAGGTTGCAGTTGAAATTGTTGGTGTTTTTCAAAGTTGAAGTTGTTGTTGAATTTTTTGGTGTTTTTCATTGTTGAGGTTTTGTTGAATTTCTTGGAGTTTTTCAATGTTGAGGTTATTGAATTTGTTGGTGTTTTTGAATGTTGAGGAAGTTTTTCAATTATTTGGTGTTTTTTATTGTTGAGGTATGTGTTGAATTTGTTGGAGTTTTTCAATGTTGAGGTTGTTGTTGAATTTGTTGGTGTATTGCAATGTTGAGGTTGTTGTTGACTTTGTTGGTGATTTTCAATATTGAGGATGTTGTTGAATTTTTAGGTGCTTTTCATTGTTGAGGTTTTTGTGGAATTTGTTGGTATTTTTGAATTTTGAGGTTGTTGATGAATTTTTTGGTATTTTTCATTGTTGTGGTTTTGTTGAATTTGTTGGTATTTTTCATTATTGAGGTTGCTGTTGAATTTGTGTGTGATTTTCAATATTGAGCTTATAGTTGAATTTGTTGTTGTCTTTCCATGGTGATGTTTTTGAATTTGTTGGTGTATTTCAAAGTTGAGGTTGTTGTTGAATTTGTTGGTGTTTTTCATTGTTGAGGTTTATGTTGAATTTGTTGTTGTTTTTGAATGTTGAGGTTGTTGTTGAATTTTTTCATGTTTTTCATTGTTGAGGTTGTTGTTGAATTTGTTGGTGATTTTCAAAGTTGAGTTTGTTGTTGAATATGTTGCTGTTTTTCATTGTTGAGGTTGTTGTTGAAATTGTTGGTGTCTTACAATGTTGAGGTTGTTGTTGAATTTTTTGCTCTTTTTCATTGTTGAGGTTGTTGATGAATTTTTTGGTGATTTTCAATATTGAGATTGTTGAATTTGTTGGTGTTTTACAAAGTTGTGGTTGTTGTTGAATTTTTTGTTGTTTTCATTGTTGAGGTTTTTGTTGAATTTGTTGGTGTTTTGGAATGTTGAGGTTGATGTTGAATTTTTTGATGTTTATCATTGTTGAGATTTTTGTTGTTTTTGATGGTGATTTTCAATGTTGAGTTTGTAGTTGAACTTTTTGTTGTTTTTCAATGTTAAGGTTGTTGAATTTGTTGGTGTTTTACAAAGTAGAGGCTGTTGTTGAATTTTTTGGTGTTTTTCATTTTTGAGGTATTCGTTGAATTTGTTGGTGTTTTTGAATGTTTAGGTTGTTGTTTTTATTTTTTGGTGTTTTTCATTGTTAAGGTTGTTGTTGAATTTGATGGAGTTTTTCAATATTGACGTTGCTGTAGAATTTTTTGGTCTTTTTCATTGTTGAGGTTGTTGAATTTGTTGGTGATTTTCAATGTTGAGCTTCTTGTTGAATTTGTTGTTGTTTTTGAATGTTGAGGTTGTTGAATCTGTTGCTGTTTTTCAAAGTTGAGGTTGTTCTTGAATTTTTTGGTGTTTTTCAACGTTGAGCTTTTTGTTGAATTTGATAGTGTTTTTGAATGTTGAGGTTGTTGTTGAATTTTTTGGTGTTTTTCATTGTTGAGGTTGTTGTTGAATTTGTTGGTGTTTATGAATGTTGAGGTTCTTGTTGAATCTTTTGGTGTTTTTCATTGTTGAGGGTGCTGTTGAATTTGTTGGTGATTTTCAATATTGAGGTTGTTGTTGAACTTGTTGGTGTTATCAATTTTTATTTTGGTGAAACTTTTTGTATTTTTAGAATTTGAGGTTGTTGTTGAATTTCTTTGTTTTTTTCAATGTTGAGGTTGTTGAATTTGTTGGTGTTTTTCAAAGCTGAAGTTGTTGTTGAATTTGTTGGTTATTTTCAATATTGACGTTGTTCTTGAATTTGTTGGTGTTTTTCAATGTTGGGGTTGTTGTTGAATTTTTTGGTGTTTTTCATTGTTGAGGTTGTTATTGAATTTGTTCGTGTTTTTGAATGTTGAGCTTGATGAATCTGTTGGTGTTTTTCAAAGTTGAGGTTGTTGTTGAATTTTTTGGTGTTTTTCATAGTTGACGTTGTTGTTGAATTTTTTGGTGTTTTTCATTGTTGAGGTTCTTGTTGAATTTGTTGTTGTTTTTGAATGTTGAGTTTGTTGTTGTATTTACTGGTGTTTATCATTCTTGAGATTGTTGTTGAATTTGTTGTTGAATTTATTGGTGTTTTTCCTTGTTGAGGTTGTTGTTGAAAATGTTGGAGTTTTTCAATGTTGAGGTTTTTGAATTTTTTGGTATTTTTCATTGTTGAGGTCGTTGTTGTTGGATTTGTTGGTGATTTTAAATATTGAGGTTGTTGTTGAATTTATTTGTGTTATCAATGTTTTTTTAAAACTTTTTTGTGTTTTTCAAAGTTGAGTTTGCACTTTAATTTGATGGTGTTTATCAATGTTGAGGTTATTGAATTTGTTGGTCATTTTCAAAGTTGTGATTGTTGTTAAATTTTTTGGTGTTTTCATTGTTGAGGTTTTTGTTGAATTTGTTGGTGTCTTGCAATGTTGAGGTTGTTGTTGAATTTTTAGATGTTTTTCATTGTTGCGATTTTTGTTGAATTTGATGGTGACTTTCAATTTTAAGTTTGTCGTTGAATTTTTTGGTGGTTTTCATTGTTGCGGTACTTGTTGAAATTGTTGGAGTTTTTCAATGTTGATGTTGTTATTGATTTTTTTGTTGTTTTTAATTGTTGAGGTATTTCTTGCATTTGTTGGTGTTTTTGAATGTTGAGGTTGTTGTTGAATGTTTTGGTTTTTTTCATTGTTGAGGTTGTTGTTGAATTTGTTGGTGTTTTTGAATGTTGAGGTCGTTGTTGAATCTTTTGGTGTTTTTCATTGTTGAGGGTGTTGTTGAATTTGTTGGTGATTTTCAATATTGAGGTTGTTGTTGAACTTGTTGGTGTTATCAATTTTTATTTTGGTGAAACTTCTTGTATTTTTAAAATTAGAGGTTGTTGTTGAATTTCTTTGTGTTTTTCAATGTTGAGTTTCTTGAATTTGTTGGTGATTTTCAATAGTGACGTTGTTGTTGAATTTGTTGGTGTTTTTCAATGTTGGGGTTGTTGTTGAATTTTCTGGTGTTTTTCATTGTTGAGGTTGTTATTGAATTTGTTGTTGTTTTTGAATGTTGAGCTTGATGAATCTGTTGGTGTCTTTCAAAGTTGAGGTTATTGTTGAATTTTTTGGTGTTTTTCATAGTTGACGTTGTTGTTGAATTTGTTGGTGTTTTTGAATGTTGAGGTTGTTGTTGAATTTTTTGGTGATTTTCATTGTTGAGGGTGTTGTTGAATTTGTTGGTGATATCAATTTTTATTTTGATGAAACTTTTTGTATTTTTAAAATTTGAGGTTGTTGTTGAATTTCTTGGTGTTTTTCAATGTTGAGGTTGTTGAATTTGTTGGTGTTTTTCAAAGCTGAATTTGTTGTTGAATTTGTTGGTGATTTTCAATATTGACGTTGTTGTTGAATTTGTTGGTGTTTTTCAATGTTGGGGTTGTTGTTGAATTTTCTGGTGTTTTTCATTGTTGAGGTTGTTATTGAATTTGTTGTTGTTTTTGAATGTTGAGCTTGATGAATCTGTTGGTGTCTTTCAAAGTTGAGGTTATTGTTGAATTTTTTGGTGTTTTTCATAGTTGACGTTGTTGTTGAATTTGTTGGTGTTTTTGAATGTTGAGGTTGTTGTTGAATTTTTTGGTGATTTTCATTGTTGAGGGTGTTGTTGAATTTGTTGGTGATATCAATTTTTATTTTGATGAAACTTTTTGTATTTTTAAAATTTGAGGTTGTTGTTGAATTTCTTGGTGTTTTTCAATGTTGAGGTTGTTGAATTTGTTGGTGTTTTTCAAAGCTGAATTTGTTGTTGAATTTGCTGGTGATTTTCAATATTGACGTTGTTGTTGAAACTGTTGGTGTTTTTCAATGTTGGGGTTGTTGTTGAATTTTTTGGTGTTTTTCAGTGTTGAGGTTGATATTGAATTTGTTGGTGTTTTTGAATGTTGAGCTTGATGAATCTGTTGGTGTTTTTCAAAGTTGAGGTTGTTGTTGAATTTTTTGGTGTTTTTCATATTTGACGTTGTTGTTGAATTTTTTGGTGTTTTTCATTTTTGAGGTTCTTGTTCAATTTGTTGTTGTTTTTGATTGTTGGGTTTGTTGTTGTATTTATTGGTGTTTATCATTCTTGAGACTGTTGTTGAATTTGTTGTTGAATTTATTGGTGTTTTTCCTTGTTGAGGTTGTTGTTGAAAATGTTGGAGTTTTTCAATGTTGAGGTTGTTGAATTTTTTGGTATTTTTCATTGTTGAGGTCGTTGTTGTTGGATTTGTTGGTGATTTTAAATATTGAGGTTGTTGTTGAATTTATTTGTGTTATCAATGTTTTTTTAAAACTTTTTTGTGTTTTTCAAAGTTGAGTTTGCACTTTAATTTGATGGTGTTTATCAATGTTGAGGTTATTGAATTTGTTGGTCATTTTCAAAGTTGTGATTGTTGTTAAATTTTTTGGTGTTTTCATTGTTGAGGTTTTTGTTGAATTTGTTGGTGTCTTGCAATGTTGAGGTTGTTGTTGAATTTTTAGATGTTTTTCATTGTTGCGATTTTTGTTGAATTTGATGGTGACTTTCAATTTTAAGTTTGTCGTTGAATTTTTTGGTGGTTTTCATTGTTGCGGTACTTGTTGAAATTGTTGGAGTTTTTCAATGTTGATGTTGTTATTGATTTTTTTTTTGTTTTTAATTGTTGAGGTATTTCTTGCATTTGTTGGTGTTTTTGAATGTTGAGGTTGTTGTTGAATGTTTTGGTTTTTTTCATTGTTGAGGTTGTTGTTGAATTTGTTGGTGTTTTTGAATGTTGAGGTCGTTGTTGAATCTTTTGGTGTTTTTCATTGTTGAGGGTGTTGTTGAATTTGTTGGTGATTTTCAATATTGAGGTTGTTGTTGAACTTGTTGGTGTTATCAATTTTTATTTTGGTGAAACTTCTTGTATTTTTAAAATTAGAGGCTGTTGTTGAATTTCTTTGTGTTTTTCAATGTTGAGTTTCTTGAATTTGTTGGTGATTTTCAATAGTGACGTTGTTGTTGAATTTGTTGGTGATTTTCATTGTTGAGGGTGTTGTTGAATTTGTTGGTGATATCAATTTTTATTTTGATGAAACTTTTTGTATTTTTAAAATTTGAGGTTGTTGTTGAATTTCTTGGTGTTTTTCAATGTTGAGGTTGTTGAATTTGTTGGTGTTTTTCAAAGCTGAATTTGTTGTTGAATTTGTTGGTGATTTTCAATATTGACGTTGTTGTTGAAATTGTTGGTGTTTTTCAATGTTGGGGTTGTTGTTGAATTTTCTGGTGTTTTTCATTGTTGAGGTTGTTATTGAATTTGTTGTTGTTTTTGAATGTTGAGCTTGATGAATCTGTTGGTGTCTTTCAAAGTTGAGGTTATTGTTGAATTTTTTGGTGTTTTTCATAGTTGACGTTGTTGTTGAATTTGTTGGTGTTTTTGAATGTTGAGGTTGTTGTTGAATTTTTTGGTGATTTTCATTGTTGAGGGTGTTGTTGAATTTGTTGGTGATATCAATTTTTATTTTGATGAAACTTTTTGTATTTTTAAAATTTGAGGTTGTTGTTGAATTTCTTGGTGTTTTTCAATGTTGAGGTTGTTGAATTTGTTGGTGTTTTTCAAAGCTGAATTTGTTGTTGAATTTGCTGGTGATTTTCAATATTGACGTTGTTGTTGAAATTGTTGGTGTTTTTCAATGTTGGGGTTGTTGTTGAATTTTTTGGTGTTTTTCAGTGTTGAGGTTGATATTGAATTTGTTGGTGTTTTTGAATGTTGAGCTTGATGAATCTGTTGGTGTTTTTCAAAGTTGAGGTTGTTGTTGAATTTTTTTGTGTTTTTCATATTTGACGTTGTTGTTGAATTTTTTGGTGTTTTTCATTGTTGAGGTTTTTGTTCAATTTGTTGTTGTTTTTGATTGTTGGGTTTGTTGTTGTATTTATTGGTGTTTATCATTCTTGAGATTGTTGTTGAATTTGTTGTTGAATTTATTGGTGTTTTTCCTTGTTGAGGTTGTTGTTGAAAATGTTGGAGTTTTTCAATGTTGAGGTTGTTGAATTTTTTGGTATTTTTCATTGTTGAGGTCGTTGTTGTTGGATTTGTTGGTGATTTTAAATATTGAGGTTGTTGTTGAATTTATTTGTGTTGTCAATGATTTTTTAAAACTTTTTTGTGTTTTTCAAAGTTGAGTTTGCACTTTAATTTGTTGTTGTTTTTCAATGTTGAGGTTGTTGATTTTGTTGGTGTTTTTCAAAGTTGTGATTGATGTTGAATGTTTTGGTGTTTTCATTGTTGAGGTTTTTGCAGAATTTTTTGGTGTTTTTCATTGTTGCGGTACTTGTTGAAATTGTTGGAGTTTTTCAATGTTGAGGTTGTTATTGATTTCTTTTGTATTTTTCATTGTTGAGGTTGTTGTTGAATTTTTTGGTGTTTTTCATTGTTGAGGTTCTTGTTGAATTTTTTGATATTTTTCATTGCTGAGGTTGTTGTTGAATTTGTTGGTGATTTTCAATGTTGAGGTTGCTGAATTTATTGGTGTGATCAATGGTTTTTTTTTGGAACTTTTTGTATTTTTCAAAGTTGAGGTTGCAGTTGAATTTGTTGTTATTTTTCAATGTTGAGGTTGTTGAATTTATTGGTGATTTTCAAAGTTGAGGTTGTTGTTGAATTTTTTGGTGTTTTTCATTGTTGAGGTATTCTTTGAATTTGTTGGTGTTTTTGAATGTTTAGGTTGTTGTTTTTATTTTTTGTTGTTTTTCATTGTTAAGGTTGTTGTGGAATTTGTTGGAGTTGTTCAATGTTGAGGTTGCTGTAGAATTTTTTGGTGCTTTTCATTGTTGAGGTTGTTGAATTTGATGTTCTTTTTGAATGTTGAGGTTGTTGTTGAATTTGTTGGTGTTTTGCAATGTTGAGGTTGTTGTTGAATTTATTGGTGTTATCAATGTTTTTTTAAAACTTTTTTGTGTTTTTCAAAGTTGAGTTTGCACTTTAATTTGATGGTGTTTATCAATGTTGAGGTTATTGAATTTGTTGGTCATTTTCAAAGTTGTGATTGTTGTTAAATTTTTTGGTGTTTTCATTGTTGAGGTTTTTGTTGAATTTGTTGGTGTCTTGCAATGTTGAGGTTGTTGTTGAATTTTTAGATGTTTTTCATTGTTGCGATTTTTGTTGAATTTGATGGTGACTTTCAATTTTAAGTTTGTCGTTGAATTTTTTGGTGGTTTTCATTGTTGCGGTACTTGTTGAAATTGTTGGAGTTTTTCAATGTTGATGTTGTTATTGATTTTTTTGTTGTTTTTAATTGTTGAGGTATTTCTTGCATTTGTTGGTGTTTTTGAATGTTGAGGTTGTTGTTGAATGTTTTGGTTTTTTTCATTGTTGAGGTTGTTGTTGAATTTGTTGGTGTTTTTGAATGTTGAGGTCGTTGTTGAATCTTTTGGTGTTTTTCATTGTTGAGGGTGTTGTTGAATTTGTTGGTGATTTTCAATATTGAGGTTGTTGTTGAACTTGTTGGTGTTATCAATTTTTATTTTGGTGAAACTTCTTGTATTTTTAAAATTAGAGGTTGTTGTTGAATTTCTTTGTGTTTTTCAATGTTGAGTTTCTTGAATTTGTTGGTGATTTTCAATAGTGACGTTGTTGTTGAATTTGTTGGTGTTTTTCAATGTTGGGGTTGTTGTTGAATTTTCTGGTGTTTTTCATTGTTGAGGTTGTTATTGAATTTGTTGTTGTTTTTGAATGTTGAGCTTGATGAATCTGTTGGTGTCTTTCAAAGTTGAGGTTATTGTTGAATTTTTTGGTGTTTTTCATAGTTGACGTTGTTGTTGAATTTGTTGGTGTTTTTGAATGTTGAGGTTGTTATTGAATCTTTTGGTGATTTTCATTGTTGAGGGTGTTGTTGAATTTGTTGGTGATATCAATTTTTATTTTGATGAAACTTTTTGTATTTTTAAAATTTGAGGTTGTTGTTGAATTTCTTGGTGTTTTTCAATGTTGAGGTTGTTGAATTTGTTGGTGTTTTTCAAAGCTGAATTTGTTGTTGAATTTGTTGGTGATTTTCAATATTGACGTTGTTGTTGAAATTGTTGGTGTTTTTCAATGTTGGGGTTGTTGTTGAATTTTCTGGTGTTTTTCATTGTTGAGGTTGTTATTGAATTTGTTGTTGTTTTTGAATGTTGAGCTTGATGAATCTGTTGGTGTCTTTCAAAGTTGAGGTTATTGTTGAATTTTTTGGTGTTTTTCATAGTTGACGTTGTTGTTGAATTTGTTGGTGTTTTTGAATGTTGAGGTTGTTGTTGAATTTGTTGTTGTTTTTGAATGTTGAGCTTGATGAATCTGTTGGTGTCTTTCAAAGTTGAGGTTGTTGTTGAATTTTTTGGTGTTTTTCATATTTGACGTTGTTGTTGAATTTTTTGGTGTTTTTCATTGTTGAGGTTTTTGTTCAATTTGTTGTTGTTTTTGATTGTTGGGTTTGTTGTTGTATTTATTGGTGTTTATCATTCTTGAGATTGTTGTTGAATTTGTTGTTGAATTTATTGGTGTTTTTCCTTGTTGAGGTTGTTGTTGAAAATGTTGGAGTTTTTCAATGTTGAGGTTGTTGAATTTTTTGGTATTTTTCATTGTTGAGGTCGTTGTTGTTGGATTTGTTGGTGATTTTAAATATTGAGGTTGTTGTTGAATTTATTTGTGTTGTCAATGATTTTTTAAAACTTTTTTGTGTTTTTCAAAGTTGAGTTTGCACTTTAATTTGTTGTTGTTTTTCAATGTTGAGGTTGTTGATTTTGTTGGTGTTTTTCAAAGTTGTGATTGATGTTGAATGTTTTGGTGTTTTCATTGTTGAGGTTTTTGCAGAATTTTTTGGTGTTTTTCATTGTTGCGGTACTTGTTGAAATTGTTGGAGTTTTTCAATGTTGAGGTTGTTATTGATTTCTTTTGTATTTTTCATTGTTGAGGTTGTTGTTGAATTTTTTGGTGTTTTTCATTGTTGAGGTTCTTGTTGAATTTTTTGATATTTTTCATTGCTGAGGTTGTTGTTGAATTTGTTGGTGATTTTCAATGTTGAGGTTGCTGAATTTATTGGTGTGATCAATGGTTTTTTTTGGGAACTTTTTGTATTTTTCAAAGTTGAGGTTGCAGTTGAATTTGTTGTTATTTTTCAATGTTGAGGTTGTTGAATTTATTGGTGATTTTCAAAGTTGAGGTTGTTGTTGAATTTTTT
Source organism: Cetorhinus maximus (assembly GCF_964194155.1). Classification (NCBI taxonomy): domain Eukaryota; kingdom Metazoa; phylum Chordata; class Chondrichthyes; order Lamniformes; family Cetorhinidae; genus Cetorhinus; species Cetorhinus maximus. Next base: position 256,858 of record NW_027596246.1, on the reverse strand, counting down.
GGTGTTTTTCATTGTTGAGGTATTCTTTGAATTTGTTGGTGTTTTTGAATGTTTAGGTTGTTGTTTTTATTTTTTGTTGTTTTTCATTGTTAAGGTTGTTGTGGAATTTGTTGGAGTTGTTCAATGTTGAGGTTGCTGTAGAATTTTTTGGTGCTTTTCATTGTTGAGGTTGTTGAATTTGATGTTCTTTTTGAATGTTGAGGTTGTTGTTGAATTTGTTGGTGTTTTGCAATGTTGAGGTTGTTGTTGAATTTATTGGTGTTATCAATGGTTTTTTTGGAAGTTTTTTGTAGTTTTCAAATTTGAGGTTGCAGTTGAAATTGTCGGTGTTTTTCAAAGTTGAAGTTGTTGTTGAATTTTTTGGTGTTTTTCATTGTTGAGGTTTTGTTGAATTTCTTGGAGTTTTTCAATGTTGAGGTTATTGAATTTGTTGGTGTTTTTGAATGTTGAGGAAGTTTTTCAATTATTTGGTGTTTTTTATTGTTGAGGTATGTGTTGAATTTGTTGGAGTTTTTCAATGTTGAGGTTGTTGTTGAATTTGTTGGTGTATTGCAATGTTGAGGTTGTTGTTGACTTTGTTGGTGATTTTCAATATTGAGGATGTTGTTGAATTTTTAGGTGCTTTTCATTGTTGAGGTTTTTGTGGAATTTGTTGGTATTTTTGAATTTTGAGGTTGTTGATGAATTTTTTGGTATTTTTCATTGTTGTGGTTTTGTTGAATTTGTTGGTATTTTTCATTATTGAGGTTGCTGTTGAATTTGTGTGTGATTTTCAATATTGAGCTTATAGTTGAATTTGTTGTTGTCTTTCCATGGTGATGTTTTTGAATTTGTTGGTGTATTTCAAAGTTGAGGTTGTTGTTGAATTTGTTGGTGTTTTTCATTGTTGAGGTTTATGTTGAATTTGTTGTTGTTTTTGAATGTTGAGGTTGTTGTTGAATTTTTTCATGTTTTTCATTGTTGAGGTTGTTGTTGAATTTGTTGGTGATTTTCAAAGTTGAGTTTGTTGTTGAATATGTTGCTGTTTTTCATTGTTGAGGTTGTTGTTGAAATTGTTGGTGTCTTACAATGTTGAGGTTGTTGTTGAATTTTTTGCTCTTTTTCATTGTTGAGGTTGTTGATGAATTTTTTGGTGATTTTCAATATTGAGATTGTTGAATTTGTTGGTGTTTTACAAAGTTGTGGTTGTTGTTGAATTTTTTGTTGTTTTCATTGTTGAGGTTTTTGTTGAATTTGTTGGTGTTTTGGAATGTTGAGGTTGATGTTGAATTTTTTGATGTTTATCATTGTTGAGATTTTTGTTGTTTTTGATGGTGATTTTCAATGTTGAGTTTGTAGTTGAACTTTTTGTTGTTTTTCAATGTTAAGGTTGTTGAATTTGTTGGTGTTTTACAAAGTAGAGGCTGTTGTTGAATTTTTTGGTGTTTTTCATTTTTGAGGTATTCGTTGAATTTGTTGGTGTTTTTGAATGTTTAGGTTGTTGTTTTTATTTTTTGGTGTTTTTCATTGTTAAGGTTGTTGTTGAATTTGTTGGAGTTTTTCAATATTGACGTTGCTGTAGAATTTTTTGGTCTTTTTTATTGTTGAGGTTGTTGAATTTGTTGGTGATTTTCAATGTTGAGCTTCTTGTTGAATTTGTTGTTGTTTTTGAATGTTGAGGTTGTTGAATCTGTTGCTGTTTTTCAAAGTTGAGGTTGTTCTTGAATTTTTTGGTGTTTTTCAACGTTGAGCTTTTTGTTGAATTTGATAGTGTTTTTGAATGTTGAGGTTGTTGTTGAATTTTTTGGTGTTTTTCATTGTTGAGGTTGTTGTTGAATTTGTTGGTGTTTATGAATGTTGAGGTTCTTGTTGAATCTTTTGGTGTTTTTCATTGTTGAGGGTGCTGTTGAATTTGTTGGTGATTTTCAATATTGAGGTTGTTGTTGAACTTGTTGGTGTTATCAATTTTTATTTTGGTGAAACTTTTTGTATTTTTAGAATTTGAGGTTGTTGTTGAATTTCTTTGTTTTTTTCAATGTTGAGGTTGTTGAATTTGTTGGTGTTTTTCAAAGCTGAAGTTGTTGTTGAATTTGTTGGTTATTTTCAATATTGACGTTGTTCTTGAATTTGTTGGTGTTTTTCAATGTTGGGGTTGTTGTTGAATTTTTTGGTGTTTTTCATTGTTGAGGTTGTTATTGAATTTGTTCGTGTTTTTGAATGTTGAGCTTGATGAATCTGTTGGTGTTTTTCAAAGTTGAGGTTGTTGTTGAATTTTTTGGTGTTTTTCATAGTTGACGTTGTTGTTGAATTTTTTGGTGTTTTTCATTGTTGAGGTTCTTGTTCAATTTGTTGTTGTTTTTGAATGTTGAGTTTGTTGTTGTATTTACTGGTGTTTATCATTCTTGAGATTGTTGTTGAATTTGTTGTTGAATTTATTGGTGTTTTTCCTTGTTGAGGTTGTTGTTGAAAATGTTGGAGTTTTTCAATGTTGAGGTTTTTGAATTTTTTGGTATTTTTCATTGTTGAGGTCGTTGTTGTTGGATTTGTTGGTGATTTTAAATATTGAGGTTGTTGTTGAATTTATTTGTGTTATCAATGTTTTTTTAAAACTTTTTTGTGTTTTTCAAAGTTGAGTTTGCACTTTAATTTGATGGTGTTTATCAATGTTGAGGTTATTGAATTTGTTGGTCATTTTCAAAGTTGTGATTGTTGTTAAATTTTTTGGTGTTTTCATTGTTGAGGTTTTTGTTGAATTTGTTGGTGTCTTGCAATGTTGAGGTTGTTGTTGAATTTTTAGATGTTTTTCATTGTTGCGATTTTTGTTGAATTTGATGGTGACTTTCAATTTTAAGTTTGTCGTTGAATTTTTTGGTGGTTTTCATTGTTGCGGTACTTGTTGAAATTGTTGGAGTTTTTCAATGTTGATGTTGTTATTGATTTTTTTGTTGTTTTTAATTGTTGAGGTATTTCTTGCATTTGTTGGTGTTTTTGAATGTTGAGGTTGTTGTTGAATGTTTTGGTTTTTTTCATTGTTGAGGTTGTTGTTGAATTTGTTGGTGTTTTTGAATGTTGAGGTCGTTGTTGAATCTTTTGGTGTTTTTCATTGTTGAGGGTGTTGTTGAATTTGTTGGTGATTTTCAATATTGAGGTTGTTGTTGAACTTGTTGGTGTTATCAATTTTTATTTTGGTGAAACTTCTTGTATTTTTAAAATTAGAGGTTGTTGTTGAATTTCTTTGTGTTTTTCAATGTTGAGTTTCTTGAATTTGTTGGTGATTTTCAATAGTGACGTTGTTGTTGAATTTGTTGGTGTTTTTCAATGTTGGGGTTGTTGTTGAATTTTCTGGTGTTTTTCATTGTTGAGGTTGTTATTGAATTTGTTGTTGTTTTTGAATGTTGAGCTTGATGAATCTGTTGGTGTCTTTCAAAGTTGAGGTTATTGTTGAATTTTTTGGTGTTTTTCATAGTTGACGTTGTTGTTGAATTTGTTGGTGTTTTTGAATGTTGAGGTTGTTGTTGAATTTTTTGGTGATTTTCATTGTTGAGGGTGTTGTTGAATTTGTTGGTGATATCAATTTTTATTTTGATGAAACTTTTTGTATTTTTAAAATTTGAGGTTGTTGTTGAATTTCTTGGTGTTTTTCAATGTTGAGGTTGTTGAATTTGTTGGTGTTTTTCAAAGCTGAATTTGTTGTTGAATTTGTTGGTGATTTTCAATATTGACGTTGTTGTTGAATTTGTTGGTGTTTTTCAATGTTGGGGTTGTTGTTGAATTTTCTGGTGTTTTTCATTGTTGAGGTTGTTATTGAATTTGTTGTTGTTTTTGAATGTTGAGCTTGATGAATCTGTTGGTGTCTTTCAAAGTTGAGGTTATTGTTGAATTTTTTGGTGTTTTTCATAGTTGACGTTGTTGTTGAATTTGTTGGTGTTTTTGAATGTTGAGGTTGTTGTTGAATTTTTTGGTGATTTTCATTGTTGAGGGTGTTGTTGAATTTGTTGGTGATATCAATTTTTATTTTGATGAAACTTTTTGTATTTTTAAAATTTGAGGTTGTTGTTGAATTTCTTGGTGTTTTTCAATGTTGAGGTTGTTGAATTTGTTGGTGTTTTTCAAAGCTGAATTTGTTGTTGAATTTGCTGGTGATTTTCAATATTGACGTTGTTGTTGAAACTGTTGGTGTTTTTCAATGTTGGGGTTGTTGTTGAATTTTTTGGTGTTTTTCAGTGTTGAGGTTGATATTGAATTTGTTGGTGTTTTTGAATGTTGAGCTTGATGAATCTGTTGGTGTTTTTCAAAGTTGAGGTTGTTGTTGAATTTTTTGGTGTTTTTCATATTTGACGTTGTTGTTGAATTTTTTGGTGTTTTTCATTGTTGAGGTTCTTGTTCAATTTGTTGTTGTTTTTGATTGTTGGGTTTGTTGTTGTATTTATTGGTGTTTATCATTCTTGAGATTGTTGTTGAATTTGTTGTTGAATTTATTGGTGTTTTTTCCTTGTTGAGGTTGTTGTTGAAAATGTTGGAGTTTTTCAATGTTGAGGTTGTTGAATTTTTTGGTATTTTTCATTGTTGAGGTCGTTGTTGTTGGATTTGTTGGTGATTTTAAATATTGAGGTTGTTGTTGAATTTATTTGTGTTATCAATGTTTTTTTAAAACTTTTTTGTGTTTTTCAAAGTTGAGTTTGCACTTTAATTTGATGGTGTTTATCAATGTTGAGGTTATTGAATTTGTTGGTGTTTTTCAAAGTTGTGATTGATGTTGAATGTTTTGGTGTTTTCATTGTTGAGGTTTTTGCAGAATTTTTTGGTGTTTTTCATTGTTGCGGTACTTGTTGAAATTGTTGGAGTTTTTCAATGTTGAGGTTGTTATTGATTTCTTTTGTATTTTTCATTGTTGAGGTTGTTGTTGAATTTTTTGGTGTTTTTCATTGTTGAGGTTCTTGTTGAATTTTTTGATATTTTTCATTGCTGAGGTTGTTGTTGAATTTGTTGGTGATTTTCAATGTTGAGGTTGCTGAATTTATTGGTGTGATCAATGGTTTTTTTTTGGAACTTTTTGTATTTTTCAAAGTTGAGGTTGCAGTTGAATTTGTTGTTATTTTTCAATGTTGAGGTTGTTGAATTTATTGGTGATTTTCAAAGTTGAGGTTGTTGTTGAATTTTTTGGTGTTTTTCATTGTTGAGGTATTCTTTGAATTTGTTGGTGTTTTTGAATGTTTAGGTTGTTGTTTTTATTTTTTGTTGTTTTTCATTGTTAAGGTTGTTGTGGAATTTGTTGGAGTTGTTCAATGTTGAGGTTGGTGTAGAATTTTTTGGTGCTTTTCATTGTTGAGGTTGTTGAATTTGATGTTCTTTTTGAATGTTGAGGTTGTTGTTGAATTTGTTGGTGTTTTGCAATGTTGAGGTTGTAGTTGACTTTGTGGGTGATTTTCAATATTGAGGTTGTTGTTGAATTTATTGGTGTTATCAATGGTTTTTTTGGAAGTTTTTTGTAGTTTTCAAATTTGAGGTTGCAGTTGAAATTGTCGGTGTTTTTCAAAGTTGAAGTTGTTGTTCAATTTTTTGGTGTTTTTCATTGTTGAGGTTTTGTTGAATTTCTTGGAGTTTTTCAATGTTGAGGTTATTGAATTTGTTGGTGTTTTTGAATGTTGAGGAAGTTTTTCAATTATTTGGTGTTTTTTATTGTTGAGGTATGTGTTGAATTTGTTGGAGTTTTTCAATGTTGAGGTTGTTGTTGAATTTGTTGGTGTATTGCAATGTTGAGGTTGTTGTTGACTTTGTTGGTGATTTTCAATATTGAGGATGTTGTTGAATTTTTAGGTGCTTTTCATTGTTGAGGTTTTTGTGGAATTTGTTGGTATTTTTGAATTTTGAGGTTGTTGATGAATTTTTTGGTATTTTTCATTGTTGTGGTTTTGTTGAATTTGTTGGTATTTTTCATTATTGAGGTTGCTGTTGAATTTGTGTGTGATTTTCAATATTGAGCTTATAGTTGAATTTGTTGTTGTCTTTCCATGGTGATGTTTTTGAATTTGTTGGTGTATTTCAAAGTTGAGGTTGTTGTTGAATTTGTTGGTGTTTTTCATTGTTGAGGTTTATGTTGAATTTGTTGTTGTTTTTGAATGTTGAGGTTGTTGTTGAATTTTTTCATGTTTTTCATTGTTGAGGTTGTTGTTGAATTTGTTGGTGATTTTCAAAGTTGAGTTTGTTGTTGAATATGTTGCTGTTTTTCATTGTTGAGGTTGTTGTTGAAATTGTTGGTGTCTTACAATGTTGAGGTTGTTGTTGAATTTTTTGCTCTTTTTCATTGTTGAGGTTGTTGATGAATTTTTTGGTGATTTTCAATATTGAGATTGTTGAATTTGTTGGTGTTTTACAAAGTTGTGGTTGTTGTTGAATTTTTTGTTGTTTTCATTGTTGAGGTTTTTGTTGAATTTGTTGGTGTTTTGGAATGTTGAGGTTGATGTTGAATTTTTTGATGTTTATCATTGTTGAGATTTTTGTTGTTTTTGATGGTGATTTTCAATGTTGAGTTTGTAGTTGAACTTTTTGTTGTTTTTCAATGTTAAGGTTGTTGAATTTGTTGGTGTTTTACAAAGTAGAGGCTGTTGTTGAATTTTTTGGTGTTTTTCATTTTTGAGGTATTCGTTGAATTTGTTGGTGTTTTTGAATGTTTAGGTTGTTGTTTTTATTTTTTGGTGTTTTTCATTGTTAAGGTTGTTGTTGAATTTGTTGGAGTTTTTCAATATTGACGTTGCTGTAGAATTTTTTGGTCTTTTTCATTGTTGAGGTTGTTGAATTTGTTGGTGATTTTCAATGTTGAGCTTCTTGTTGAATTTGTTGTTGTTTTTGAATGTTGAGGTTGTTGAATCTGTTGCTGTTTTTCAAAGTTGAGGTTGTTCTTGAATTTTTTGGTGTTTTTCAACGTTGAGCTTTTTGTTGAATTTGATAGTGTTTTTGAATGTTGAGGTTGTTGTTGAATTTTTTGGTGTTTTTCATTGTTGAGGTTGTTGTTGAATTTGTTGGTGTTTATGAATGTTGAGGTTCTTGTTGAATCTTTTGGTGTTTTTCATTGTTGAGGGTGCTGTTGAATTTGTTGGTGATTTTCAATATTGAGGTTGTTGTTGAACTTGTTGGTGTTATCAATTTTTATTTTGGTGAAACTTTTTGTATTTTTAGAATTTGAGGTTGTTGTTGAATTTCTTTGTTTTTTTCAATGTTGAGGTTGTTGAATTTGTTGGTGTTTTTCAAAGCTGAAGTTGTTGTTGAATTTGTTGGTTATTTTCAATATTGACGTTGTTCTTGAATTTGTTGGTGTTTTTCAATGTTGGGGTTGTTGTTGAATTTTTTGGTGTTTTTCATTGTTGAGGTTGTTATTGAATTTGTTCGTGTTTTTGAATGTTGAGCTTGATGAATCTGTTGGTGTTTTTCAAAGTTGAGGTTGTTGTTGAATTTTTTGGTGTTTTTCATAGTTGACGTTGTTGTTGAATTTTTTGGTGTTTTTCATTGTTGAGGTTCTTGTTGAATTTGTTGTTGTTTTTGAATGTTGAGTTTGTTGTTGTATTTACTGGTGTTTATCATTCTTGAGATTGTTGTTGAATTTGTTGTTGAATTTATTGGTGTTTTTCCTTGTTGAGGTTGTTGTTGAAAATGTTGGAGTTTTTCAATGTTGAGGTTTTTGAATTTTTTGGTATTTTTCATTGTTGAGGTCGTTGTTGTTGGATTTGTTGGTGATTTTAAATATTGAGGTTGTTGTTGAATTTATTTGTGTTATCAATGTTTTTTTAAAACTTTTTTGTGTTTTTCAAAGTTGAGTTTGCACTTTAATTTGATGGTGTTTATCAATGTTGAGGTTATTGAATTTGTTGGTCATTTTCAAAGTTGTGATTGTTGTTAAATTTTTTGGTGTTTTCATTGTTGAGGTTTTTGTTGAATTTGTTGGTGTCTTGCAATGTTGAGGTTGTTGTTGAATTTTTAGATGTTTTTCATTGTTGAGATTTTTGTTGAATTTGATGGTGACTTTCAATTTTAAGTTTGTCGTTGAATTTTTTGGTGGTTTTCATTGTTGCGGTACTTGTTGAAATTGTTGGAGTTTTTCAATGTTGATGTTGTTATTGATTTTTTTGTTGTTTTTAATTGTTGAGGTATTTCTTGCATTTGTTGGTGTTTTTGAATGTTGAGGTTGTTGTTGAATGTTTTGGTTTTTTTCATTGTTGAGGTTGTTGTTGAATTTGTTGGTGTTTTTGAATGTTGAGGTCGTTGTTGAATCTTTTGGTGTTTTTCATTGTTGAGGGTGTTGTTGAATTTGTTGGTGATTTTCAATATTGAGGTTGTTGTTGAACTTGTTGGTGTTATCAATTTTTATTTTGGTGAAACTTCTTGTATTTTTAAAATTAGAGGTTGTTGTTGAATTTCTTTGTGTTTTTCAATGTTGAGTTTCTTGAATTTGTTGGTGATTTTCAATAGTGACGTTGTTGTTGAATTTGTTGGTGTTTTTCAATGTTGGGGTTGTTGTTGAATTTTCTGGTGTTTTTCATTGTTGAGGTTGTTATTGAATTTGTTGTTGTTTTTGAATGTTGAGCTTGATGAATCTGTTGGTGTCTTTCAAAGTTGAGGTTATTGTTGAATTTTTTGGTGTTTTTCATAGTTGACGTTGTTGTTGAATTTGTTGGTGTTTTTGAATGTTGAGGTTGTTGTTGAATTTTTTGGTGATTTTCATTGTTGAGGGTGTTGTTGAATTTGTTGGTGATATCAATTTTTATTTTGATGAAACTTTTTGTATTTTTAAAATTTGAGGTTGTTGTTGAATTTCTTGGTGTTTTTCAATGTTGAGGTTGTTGAATTTGTTGGTGTTTTTCAAAGCTGAATTTGTTGTTGAATTTGTTGGTGATTTTCAATATTGACGTTGTTGTTGAATTTGTTGGTGTTTTTCAATGTTGGGGTTGTTGTTGAATTTTCTGGTGTTTTTCATTGTTGAGGTTGTTATTGAATTTGTTGTTGTTTTTGAATGTTGAGCTTGATGAATCTGTTGGTGTCTTTCAAAGTTGAGGTTATTGTTGAATTTTTTGGTGTTTTTCATAGTTGACGTTGTTGTTGAATTTGTTGGTGTTTTTGAATGTTGAGGTTGTTGTTGAATTTTTTGGTGATTTTCATTGTTGAGGGTGTTGTTGAATTTGTTGGTGATATCAATTTTTATTTTGATGAAACTTTTTGTATTTTTAAAATTTGAGGTTGTTGTTGAATTTCTTGGTGTTTTTCAATGTTGAGGTTGTTGAATTTGTTGGTGTTTTTCAAAGCTGAATTTGTTGTTGAATTTGCTGGTGATTTTCAATATTGACGTTGTTGTTGAAACTGTTGGTGTTTTTCAATGTTGGGGTTGTTGTTGAATTTTTTGGTGTTTTTCAGTGTTGAGGTTGATATTGAATTTGTTGGTGTTTTTGAATGTTGAGCTTGATGAATCTGTTGGTGTTTTTCAAAGTTGAGGTTGTTGTTGAATTTTTTGGTGTTTTTCATATTTGACGTTGTTGTTGAATTTTTTGGTGTTTTTCATTGTTGAGGTTCTTGTTCAATTTGTTGTTGTTTTTGATTGTTGGGTTTGTTGTTGTATTTATTGGTGTTTATCATTCTTGAGATTGTTGTTGAATTTGTTGTTGAATTTATTGGTGTTTTTTCCTTGTTGAGGTTGTTGTTGAAAATGTTGGAGTTTTTCAATGTTGAGGTTGTTGAATTTTTTGGTATTTTTCATTGTTGAGGTCGTTGTTGTTGGATTTGTTGGTGATTTTAAATATTGAGGTTGTTGTTGAATTTATTTGTGTTATCAATGTTTTTTTAAAACTTTTTTGTGTTTTTCAAAGTTGAGTTTGCACTTTAATTTGATGGTGTTTATCAATGTTGAGGTTATTGAATTTGTTGGTCATTTTCAAAGTTGTGATTGTTGTTAAACTTTTTGGTGTTTTCATTGTTGAGGTTTTTGTTGAATTTGTTGGTGTTTTTGAATGTTGAGGTCGTTGTTGAATCTTTTGGTGTTTTTCATTGTTGAGGGTGTTGTTGAATTTGTTGGTGATTTTCAATATTGAGGTTGTTGTTGAACTTGTTGGTGTTATCAATTTTTATTTTGGTGAAACTTCTTGTATTTTTAAAATTAGAGGTTGTTGTTGAATTTCTTTGTGTTTTTCAATGTTGAGTTTCTTGAATTTGTTGGTGATTTTCAATAGTGACGTTGTTGTTGAATTTGTTGGTGTTTTTCAATGTTGGGGTTGTTGTTGAATTTTCTGGTGTTTTTCATTGTTGAGGTTGTTATTGAATTTGTTGTTGTTTTTGAATGTTGAGCTTGATGAATCTGTTGGTGTCTTTCAAAGTTGAGGTTATTGTTGAATTTTTTGGTGTTTTTCATAGTTGACGTTGTTGTTGAATTTGTTGGTGTTTTTGAATGTTGAGGTTGTTGTTGAATTTTTTGGTGATTTTCATTGTTGAGGGTGTTGTTGAATTTGTTGGTGATATCAATTTTTATTTTGATGAAACTTTTTGTATTTTTAAAATTTGAGGTTGTTGTTGAATTTCTTGGTGTTTTTCAATGTTGAGGTTGTTGAATTTGTTGGTGTTTTTCAAAGCTGAATTTGTTGTTGAATTTGCTGGTGATTTTCAATATTGACGTTGTTGTTGAAACTGTTGGTGTTTTTCAATGTTGGGGTTGTTGTTGAATTTTTTGGTGTTTTTCAGTGTTGAGGTTGATATTGAATTTGTTGCTGTTTTTGAATGTTGAGCTTGATGAATCTGTTGGTGTTTTTCAAAGTTGAGGTTGTTGTTGAATTTTTTGGTGTTTTTCATATTTGACGTTGTTGTTGAATTTTTTGGTGTTTTTCATTGTTGAGGTTCTTGTTCAATTTGTTGTTGTTTTTGATTGTTGGGTTTGTTGTTGTATTTATTGGTGTTTATCATTCTTGAGATTGTTGTTGAATTTGTTGTTGAATTTATTGGTGTTTTTTCCTTGTTGAGGTTGTTGTTGAAAATGTTGGAGTTTTTCAATGTTGAGGTTGTTGAATTTTTTGGTATTTTTCATTGTTGAGGTCGTTGTTGTTGGATTTGTTGGTGATTTTAAATATTGAGGTTGTTGTTGAATTTATTTGTGTTATCAATGTTTTTTTAAAACTTTTTTGTGTTTTTCAAAGTTGAGTTTGCACTTTAATTTGATGGTGTTTATCAATGTTGAGGTTATTGAATTTGTTGGTCATTTTCAAAGTTGTGATTGTTGTTAAATTTTTTGGTGTTTTCATTGTTGAGGTTTTTGTTGAATTTGTTGGTGTCTTGCAATGTTGAGGTTGTTGTTGAATTTTTAGATGTTTTTCATTGTTGCGATTTTTGTTGAATTTGATGGTGACTTTCAATTTTAAGTTTGTCGTTGAATTTTTTGGTGGTTTTCATTGTTGCGGTACTTGTTGAAATTGTTGGAGTTTTTCAATGTTGATGTTGTTATTGATTTTTTTGTTGTTTTTAATTGTTGAGGTATTTCTTGCATTTGTTGGTGTTTTTGAATGTTGAGGTTGTTGTTGAATGTTTTGGTTTTTTTCATTGTTGAGGTTGTTGTTGAATTTGTTGGTGTTTTTGAATGTTGAGGTCGTTGTTGAATCTTTTGGTGTTTTTCATTGTTGAGGGTGTTGTTGAATTTGTTGGTGATTTTCAATATTGAGGTTGTTGTTGAACTTGTTGGTGTTATCAATTTTTATTTTGGTGAAACTTCTTGTATTTTTAAAATTAGAGGTTGTTGTTGAATTTCTTTGTGTTTTTCAATGTTGAGTTTCTTGAATTTGTTGGTGATTTTCAATAGTGACGTTGTTGTTGAATTTGTTGGTGTTTTTCAATGTTGGGGTTGTTGTTGAATTTTCTGGTGTTTTTCATTGTTGAGGTTGTTATTGAATTTGTTGTTGTTTTTGAATGTTGAGCTTGATGAATCTGTTGGTGTCTTTCAAAGTTGAGGTTATTGTTGAATTTTTTGGTGTTTTTCATAGTTGACGTTGTTGTTGAATTTGTTGGTGTTTTTGAATGTTGAGGTTGTTGTTGAATCTTTTGGTGATTTTCATTGTTGAGGGTGTTGTTGAATTTGTTGGTGATATCAATTTTTATTTTGATGAAACTTTTTGTATTTTTAAAATTTGAGGTTGTTGTTGAATTTCTTGGTGTTTTTCCAATGTTGAGGTTGTTGAATTTGTTGGTGTTTTTCAAAGCTGAATTTGTTGTTGAATTTGTTGGTGATTTTCAATATTGACGTTGTTGTTGAAATTGTTGGTGTTTTTCAATGTTGGGGTTGTTGTTGAATTTTCTGGTGTTTTTCATTGTTGAGGTTGTTATTGAATTTGTTGTTGTTTTTGAATGTTGAGCTTGATGAATCTGTTGGTGTCTTTCAAAGTTGAGGTTATTGTTGAATTTTTTGGTGTTTTTCATAGTTGACGTTGTTGTTGAATTTGTTGGTGTTTTTGAATGTTGAGGTTGTTGTTGAATTTTTTGGTGATTTTCATTGTTGAGGGTGTTGTTGAATTTGTTGGTGATATCAATTTTTATTTTGATGAAACTTTTTGTATTTTTAAAATTTGAGGTTGTTGTTGAATTTCTTGGTGTTTTTCAATGTTGAGGTTGTTGAATTTGTTGGTGTTTTTCAAAGCTGAATTTGTTGTTGAATTTGCTGGTGATTTTCAATATTGACGTTGTTGTTGAAATTGTTGGTGTTTTTCAATGTTGGGGTTGTTGTTGAATTTTTTGGTGTTTTTCAGTGTTGAGGTTGATATTGAATTTGTTGGTGTTTTTGAATGTTGAGCTTGATGAATCTGTTGGTGTTTTTCAAAGTTGAGGTTGTTGTTGAATTTTTTGGTGTTTTTCATATTTGACGTTGTTGTTGAATTTTTTGGTGTTTTTCATTGTTGAGGTTTTTGTTCAATTTGTTGTTGTTTTTGATTGTTGGGTTTGTTGTTGTATTTATTGGTGTTTATCATTCTTGAGATTGTTGTTGAATTTGTTGTTGAATTTATTGGTGTTTTTCCTTGTTGAGGTTGTTGTTGAAAATGTTGGAGTTTTTCAATGTTGAGGTTGTTGAATTTTTTGGTATTTTTCATTGTTGAGGTCGTTGTTGTTGGATTTGTTGGTGATTTTAAATATTGAGGTTGTTGTTGAATTTATTTGTGTTGTCAATGATTTTTTAAAACTTTTTTGTGTTTTTCAAAGTTGAGTTTGCACTTTAATTTGTTGTTGTTTTTCAATGTTGAGGTTGTTGATTTTGTTGGTGTTTTTCAAAGTTGTGATTGATGTTGAATGTTTTGGTGTTTTCATTGTTGAGGTTTTTGCAGAATTTTTTGGTGTTTTTCATTGTTGCGGTACTTGTTGAAATTGTTGGAGTTTTTCAATGTTGAGGTTGTTATTGATTTCTTTTGTATTTTTCATTGTTGAGGTTGTTGTTGAATTTTTTGGTGTTTTTCATTGTTGAGGTTCTTGTTGAATTTTTTGATATTTTTCATTGCTGAGGTTGTTGTTGAATTTGTTGGTGATTTTCAATGTTGAGGTTGCTGAATTTATTGGTGTGATCAATGGTTTTTTTTTGAACTTTTTTGTATTTTTCAAAGTTGAGGTTGCAGTTGAATTTGTTGTTATTTTTCAATGTTGAGGTTGTTGAATTTATTGGTGATTTTCAAAGTTGAGGTTGTTGTTGAATTTTTTGGTGTTTTTCATTGTTGTGGTATTTGTTGAATTTGTTGGTATTTTTGAATGTTGAGATTGTTGTTGAATTTGATGGTGTTTTTCATTGTTGAGGTTGTTGTTGAATTTGTTGTAAATTTTCAATGTTGAGGTTATTGAATTTGTTGTTGTTTTTCAAAGTTGAGGTTGTTCTTGAATTTTTTGGTGTTTTCCATAGTTGAGGTTGTTATTGAATTTGTTGGTATTTTTGAATGTTGAGGTTGTTGAATCTGTTGGTGTTTTTCAAAGTTGAGGTAGTTGTTGAATTTTTTGGTGTTTTTCATAGTTGAGGTTGTTGTTGAATTTTTTTGGTGTTTTTCATTGTTGAGGTTTTTGTTGAATTTGTTGTTGTTTTTGAATGTTGAGTTTGTTGTTGACTTTATTGGTGTTTTTCATTCTTGAGGTTGTTGTTGAATTTGTTGGTGATTTTCAATGTTGAGTTTGTTGTTGAATTCTTTGGCGTTTTTCATTGTTGAAGTTACGTTGAAACTGTTTGAATTTTTCAATGTTGAGGTTGTTGTTGAATTTATTGGTGTTTTTCTTTCTTGAGGTTGTTGTTCAATTTGTTGGTAATTTTCAATTTTGAGTTTGTTGTTGAATTTTTTGCTGTTTTTCATTGTTGAGGTTGTCTTGAAAATGTTGGAGTTTTTCAATGCTGAGGTTGTTGTTGAATTTTTTGGTGTTTTTCATTGTTGAGGTCGTTGTTATCGAATTTATTCCTGTTATTCATTGTTTAGGTTGTTGTTGAATTTGTTGGTCATTTTCAATATTGAGGTTGTTGTTGAATTTATTGCCGTTATCAATGTTTTTTTTAAAACTTTTTTGTGTTTTTCAAAGTTGAGTTTGCACTTTAATTTGATGGTGTTCTTCAATGCTGAGGTTGTTGAATTTGTTGGTCATTTTCAAAGTTGTGACTGTTGTTAAATTTATTGGTGTTTTCATTGTTGAGGTTTTTGTTGAATTTGTTGGTGTCTTGCAATGTTGAGGTTGTTGTTGAATTTTTAGATGTTTTTCATTGTTGCGATTTTTGTTGAATTTGATGGTGACTTTCAATTTTGAGTTAGTCGTTGAATTTTTTGGTGTTTTTCATTGTTGCGGTACTTGTTGAAATTGTTGGAGTTTTTCAATGTTGAGGTTGTTATTGATTTTTTTGTTGTTTTTAATTGTTGAGGTATTTGTTGCATTTGTTGGTGTTTTTGAATGTTGAGGTTGTTGTTGAATTTTTTGGTGTTTTTCATTGTTGAGGTTGTTGTTGAAATTATTGGTGTTATCAATTATTATTTTGTTGAACCTTTTTGTATTTTTAAAAGTTGTGGTTGTTGTTGAATTTGTTGGTGTTTTCAATGTTGAGGTTGGTGAATTTGTTGGTGTTTTGAAAAGCTGAGATTGTTGTTGAATTTGTTGGTGTATTTGAATGTTGAGTTTGTTAAATCTGTGCGTGTTATTCAAAGTTGAGTTTGTTGTTGAATTTTGTGGAGTTTTTCATTGTTTAGGTTGTTATTGAATTTGTTGGAGTTTTTCCAATGTTGAGGTTGTTGTTGAATTTGTTGGTGTTTTTCAATGTTGATGATGTTGTTGAATTTTTTGGTGTTTTTAATTGTTGAGGTTTTTGTTGAATTTGTTGGTGTTTTTGGATGTTGAGGTTGTCGTTGAATTTTTTGGTGTTTTTCATTTTTGAGGTTGTTGTTGAATTTGTTGAAGTTTTTCAATGTTGAGGTTGTTGTTGAATTTGTTGGTGTTTTGCAATGTTGAGGTTGTTGTTGACAGTGTTATTGATTTTCAATATTAAGGTAGTTGTTGAATTTATTGGTGTTTATTAATGTTGAGGTTGTTGAATTTGTTGGTGTTTTTGAAAGTTGAGGTACTTGTTGAATATTTTGGTGTTTTTCAATGTTTAGGTTTTTGTTGAATTTGTTGGTGTTTTTGAATGTTGATGTTGTTGTTGAATTTATTGGTGTTTTTAATTGTTGATGTTGTTGTTGAATTTGTTGGAGTTTTTCAATGTTGAGGTTGTTGTTGAATTTGTTGGTGTTTTTCAACGTTGAGGATGTTGAATTTGTTGGTGTTATTCAAAGTTGAGGACGTTGTTGAATTTGTTGGTGTTTTTAATTGTTGAGTTTTTGTTCGATTTGTTGGTGTTGAGGTTGTTGTTGAATATTTTGGTGATTTTCAATGTTGGGTTGTTGTTGAATTTTTTGGTGTTTTTCATTGTTGATGTTGTTGTTGAATTTTCTGATGTTTTTCATTGATGAGGTTGTTGTTGAATTTGTTGGTGATTTTAAATATTGAGCATGTTGTAGAATATATTCGTGTTATCAATGTTTTTTTTTAACTTTTTTGTTTTTTTCAAAGTTGAGGTTGCATTTGAATTTGTTGGTGTTTTTCAATGTTGAGGTTGTTGAATCTGTTGGTATTTTTCAAAGTTCAGGTTGTTGTTGAATTTTTTGGTGTTTTTCATTGTTGAGGTTGTTGTTGAATTTTTCGATGTTTTGTTGGTGTTATCAATTTTTATTTCGTTGAATCTTTTTGTATTTTTAAAAGTTGAGGTTGTTGTTCAATTTGTTGCTGTTTTTCAATGTCACGGTTGTTGAATTTCATGGTGTTTTTCAAAGTTGAGTTTGTTGTTGAATATTTTGGTGATTTTCAATGTTGGGTTGTTGGTGAATTTTTTGGTGTTTTTCATTGTTGATGTTGTTGTTGAATTTATTGATGTTTTTCAATGTTGAGGTTGTAGAATATGTTGGTTTTTTTTAAAGTAGAGGTTGTTCTTGAATTTTTTTTGGTGTTTTCCAATTTTGAGGTTCTGGTTGAATTTGTTGTTGTACTTGAATGTTGAGGTTGTTGTTTTTATTTTTTGGTGTTTTTCACTGTTGAGGTCGTTAATGAATTTGTTGGAGTTTATCAATGTTGAGGTTGTAGTTGAATTTGTTGGTGTTTTTAAATGTTGAGGTTGTTGAATTTGTTGGTTTTTTTCAAAGCTAAGGTTGTTGATGAATTTTTTGGTGTTTTTAATAGTTGATGTTTTTGTTGAATTTGTTGTTGTTTTTGAATGTTGAGGTTGTTTTTGAACTTTTTGGTGTTTTTCATTGTTGATGTTGTTGTTGTGGAATTTTTGGATGTTTTTCATTGTTGAGGTTGTTGTTGAATTTGTTGGTGATTTTCAATATTGAGGCTGTTGTTGAATTTATTGGTGTTATCAATTGTTTTTTTTGAACTTTTTGTATATTTCAAAGTTGAGGTTGCAGTTGAATTTGTTGGTGTTTTTTAATGTTGAGGTTCTTGAATTTGTTGGTGTTTTTGAAAGTTGAGGTAGTTGTTGAACTTTTTGGTGTTTTTCAATGTTGAGGTTTTTGTTGAACTTGTTGGTGTTTTTGAATGTTGAGGTTGTTGTTGAATTTTTTGGTGCTTTTAATTGTTGATGTTGTTGTTGAATTTGTTGAAGTTTTTCAATGTTAAGGTTGTTGTTGAATTTGTTGGTGTTTTTAATTGTTGAGGTTTTTGTTGAATTTGTTGGTGTTTTTCAATATTGATGTTGTTATTGAATTTTTTGGTATTTTTCCTTGTTCAGGTTGTTGTTGAATTTGTTGGTGTTTTTGAATGTTGAGGTTGTTGTTGAATTTATTGGTGTTATCAATTGTTTTTTTTGAACTTTTTTAAATTTTTCAAAGTTGACGTTGCAGTTGAATTTGTTGGTGTTTTTCAATGTTGAGGTTGTTGAATTTGTTGGTGTTTTTCAAAGTTGACGTTGTTGTTGAATTTTTTGGTGTTTTTCATTGTTGAGGTTGTTGAATTTGTTGGTGTTTTTCAAAGTTGAGGTTGGTATTGATTTTTTTGGTGTTTTTCATTGTTGAGGTTGTTGTTGAATTTTTTTGGTGTTTTTCATTGTTGAGGTTGTTGTTGAATTTTTTGGTGTTTTTCATTGTTGAGGTTGTTGCTGAATTTGTTGGAGTTATTCAATGTTGAGGTTGTTGTTGAATTTGTTGTTGTTTTTCAATGTTGAGGTTGTTGAATTTGTTGGTGTTTTTAAACTTGCGTTTGTTGTTGAATTTTATGGAGTTTTTTATTGTTCATGTTTTGGTTGAATTTGTTGGTGTTTTTGAATGTTGAGGTTGTTGTTGAATTTTTTGGTGTTTTTCATTGTTTAGGATGTTGAATTAGTTGGTGTTTTTCAAAGTTAAGGTTGTTGTTGAATATTTTGGTGATTTTCAATGTTGGGTTGCTGTTGAATTTTTTGGTGTTTTTCATTGTTGAGGTTGTTGTTGAATTTGTTGGTGATTTTAAATATTGAGCTTGTTGTTGAAATTATTTGTGTTATCAATGGTTTTTTTTTAACTTTTTTGCATTTTTCAAAGTTGAGGTTGCAGTTGAATTTGTTGGTGTTTTGCAATGTTGAGGTTGTTGTGGAATTTGTTGGTGATTTTCAATATTGAAGTTGTTGTTGAATTTATTGATGTTATCAATGATTTTTTTGATCTTTTTTGTATTTTTCAAAGTTGAGGTTTGCTGTTGAATTTGTTAGTTTTTTTCAGTGTTCAGGTTGTTGAATTTGTTGGTATTTTTCAAAGTTGAGGTTCTTGTTGAATTCTTTGGTGTTTTTCATTGTTGAGGTTTTTGTTGAATTTGTTGGTGCTTTTCATTCTTGAGGTTGCTGTTGAATTTGTTGGTGATTTTCAATGTTGAGTTTGTTGTTGAATTTTTTGGTGTTTTTCATTGTTTAGGTTGTTATTGAATTTGGTGGAGTTTTTCCAATGTTGAGGGTATTGTTGAATTTGTTGGTGTATTTCCATGTTGAGGTTGTTGAATTTTTTGGTGTTTTTAATTGTTAAGGTTTTTGTTGAATTTGTTGGTGTTTTTGGATGTTGAGGTTGTCGTTGAATTTTTTGGTGTTTTTCATTTTTGAGGTTGTTGTTGAATTTGTTGGAGTTTTTCAATATTGAGGTTGTAGTTGAATTTGTTGGTGTTTTGCAATGTTGAAGTTGTTGTTGACAGTGTTGGTGATTTTCAATATTAAGGTAGTTGTTGAATTTATTGGTGTTTATCAATGGTTTTTTTGAACTTTTTTATAGTTTTCATAGTTGAGTTTGCAATTTAACTTGTTGGTGTTTTTCAATGTTGAGGTTGTGGAATTTGTTGGGGTTTTTCAAAGCTAAGGTTGTTGCTACATTTGTTGGTGTTTTTGAATGTTGAGGTTGTTGTTGAATTTTTTGATGTTTTCATTGCTGAGGTATTTGTTGAATTTGTTGGTGTTATCAATTTTTATTTTGTTGAAGCTTTTTGTATTTTTAAAAGTTGAGGTTTTTGTTGAATTTGTTGCTAATTTTCAATGTTGAGGTTGTTGAATTTGTTGGTGTTTTTCAAAGTTGAGGTTGTTTTTGAATTTTTTGGTGTTTTTAATTGTTGAAGTTTTTGTTGAGTTGGTTGATGTTTTTGAATGTTGAGGTTGTTTTTGAATTTTTTGGAGTTTTTCGATGTTGAGGTTGTTGTTGAATTTGTTGCTGCTTTTCAATGTTGAGGTTGTTGAATTGTTGGTGTTTTAAAAGTTGCGGTTGTTGTTGAATTTATTGGAGTTTTTCATTGTTCAGGTTTTGGATGAATTTGTTGGTGTTTTTGAATGTTGAGGTTGTTTTTGAATTTGATGGTGTTATCAATTTTTATTTTGTTGAACCTTTTTGTATTTTACAAGTTGAGGATGTTGTTCAAGTTGTTGGTGTTTTTCAATGTTGAGGTTGTTGAATTTGTTGGTGTTTTTCAAGGCTAAGGTGTTGGTGTTGGTGCTGGTGTTTTTGGATGTTGAGGTTGTCTTTGAATTTTTTGGTGTTTTTCAATGTTGAGGTTGTTGTTGAATTTGTTGGAGTTTTTCAATGTTGAGGTTGTTGTTGAATTTGTTGGTGTTTTAATTGTTGATGTTGTTGAATTTGTTGTTGTTTTTCAACGTTGAGGATGTTGAATTTGTTGGTGTTTTTCAAAGTTGAGGTCGTTGTTGAATTTGTTGGTGTTTTTAATTGTTGACTTTTTGTTCAATTTGTTGGTGCTTTTGAATGTTGAGGTTGTTGTTCAATTTTTTGATGGTGTTCATTGCTGAGGTTGTTGTTGAAATTCTTGATGTGATCAATTTTTATTTTGTTGAATCTTATTGTATTTTTAAAATTTGAGGTTGTTGTTGAATTTGTTGCTGTTTTTCAATGTTGCGGTTGTTGAATTTCATGGTGTTTTTCAAAGTTGAGTTTGTTGTTGAATATTTTGGTGATTTTCAATGTTGGGCTGTTGTTGAATTTTTTGGTGTATTTCATTGTGGATGTTGTTGTTGAATTTTTTGATGGTGTTCATTGCTGAGGTTGTTGTTGAAATTCTTGATGTGATCAATTTTTATTTTGTTGAATCTTTTTGTATTTTTAAAAGTTGAGGTTGTTGTTGAATTTGTTGCTGTTTTTCAATGTTGCGGTTGTTGAATTTCATGGTGTTTTTCAAAGTTGAGTTTGTTGTTGAATATTTTGGTGATTTTCAATGTTCAGGTAGTTGAATTTGTTGGAGTTTTTCAATGTTGAGGTTGTGGTTGAATTTGTTGGTATTTTTCAATGTTGAGGTTGTGGAATTTGCTGGTGTTTTTCAAAGTTGAGGTTGTTGTTGAATTTTTAGGTGTTTTTAATTGTTGAGATTTTTGTTAAATTTGATGGTGTTTTTGAATGTTGAGGTTGTTGTTGAATTTTTTGCTGTTTTTCATTATTGAGGTTGTTGTTGAATTTGTTGGTGTTTTTGAATGTTGAGGTTGTTGTTGAATCTTTTGGTGTTTTTCATTGTTGAGGGTGTTGTTGAATTTGTTGGTGATTTTCAATTTTGAGGTTGTTGTTGAACTTGTTGGTGTTATCAATTTTTATTTTGGTGAAACTTCTTGTATTTTTAAAATTAGAGGTTGTTGTTGAATTTCTTTGTGTTTTTCAATGTTGAGTTTCTTGAATTTGTTGGTGATTTTCAATATTGACGTTGTTGTTGAATTTGTTGGTGTTTTTCAATGTTGGGGTTGTTGTTGAATTTTCTGGTGTTTTTCATTGTTGAGGTTGTTATTGAATTTGTTGTTGTTTTTGAATGTTGAGCTTGATGAATCTGTTGGTGTCTTTCAAAGTTGAGGTTATTGTTGAATTTTTTGGTGTTTTTCATAGTTGACGTTGTTGTTGAATTTGTTGGTGTTTTTGAATGTTGAGGTTGTTGTTGAATTTTTTGGTGATTTTCATTGTTGAGGGTGTTGTTGAATTTGTTGGTGATATCAATTTTTATTTTGATGAAACTTTTTGTATTTTTAAAATTTGAGGTTGTTGTTGAATTTCTTGGTGTTTTTCAATGTTGAGGTTGTTGAATTTGTTGGTGTTTTTCAAAGCTGAATTTGTTGTTGAATTTGTTGGTGATTTTCAATATTGACGTTGTTGTTGAAATTGTTGGTGTTTTTCAATGTTGGGGTTGTTGTTGAATTTTCTGGTGTTTTTCATTGTTGAGGTTGTTATTGAATTTGTTGTTGTTTTTGAATGTTGAGCTTGATGAATCTGTTGGTGTCTTTCAAAGTTGAGGTTATTGTTGAATTTTTTGGTGTTTTTCATAGTTGAAGTTGTTGTTGAATTTGTTGGTGTTTTTGAATGTTGAGGTTGTTGTTGAATTTTTTGGTGA
Source organism: Cetorhinus maximus (assembly GCF_964194155.1). NCBI lineage: Eukaryota > Metazoa > Chordata > Chondrichthyes > Lamniformes > Cetorhinidae > Cetorhinus > Cetorhinus maximus. Next base: position 235,507 of record NW_027596246.1, on the reverse strand, counting down.
TTTTCATTGTTGAGGGTGTTGTTGAATTTGTTGGTGATATCAATTTTTATTTTGATGAAACTTTTTGTATTTTTAAAATTTGAGGTTGTTGTTGAATTTCTTGGTGTTTTTCAATGTTGAGGTTGTTGAATTTGTTGGTGTTTTTCAAAGCTGAATTTGTTGTTGAATTTGCTGGTGATTTTCAATATTGACGTTGTTGTTGAAATTGTTGGTGTTTTTCAATGTTGGGGTTGTTGTTGAATTTTTTGGTGTTTTTCAGTGTTGAGGTTGATATTGAATTTGTTGGTGTTTTTGAATGTTGAGCTTGATGAATCTGTTGGTGTTTTTCAAAGTTGAGGTTGTTGTTGAATTTTTTGGTGTTTTTCATATTTGACGTTGTTGTTGAATTTTTTGGTGTTTTTCATTGTTGAGGTTTTTGTTCAATTTGTTGTTGTTTTTGATTGTTGGGTTTGTTGTTGTATTTATTGGTGTTTATCATTCTTGAGATTGTTGTTGAATTTGTTGTTGAATTTATTGGTGTTTTTCCTTGTTGAGGTTGTTGTTGAAAATGTTGGAGTTTTTCAATGTTGAGGTTGTTGAATTTTTTGGTATTTTTCATTGTTGAGGTCGTTGTTGTTGGATTTGTTGGTGATTTTAAATATTGAGGTTGTTGTTGAATTTATTTGTGTTGTCAATGATTTTTTAAAACTTTTTTGTGTTTTTCAAAGTTGAGTTTGCACTTTAATTTGTTGTTGTTTTTCAATGTTGAGGTTGTTGATTTTGTTGGTGTTTTTCAAAGTTGTGATTGATGTTGAATGTTTTGGTGTTTTCATTGTTGAGGTTTTTGCAGAATTTTTTGGTGTTTTTCATTGTTGCGGTACTTGTTGAAATTGTTGGAGTTTTTCAATGTTGAGGTTGTTATTGATTTCTTTTGTATTTTTCATTGTTGAGGTTGTTGTTGAATTTTTTGGTGTTTTTCATTGTTGAGGTTCTTGTTGAATTTTTTGATATTTTTCATTGCTGAGGTTGTTGTTGAATTTGTTGGTGATTTTCAATGTTGAGGTTGCTGAATTTATTGGTGTGATCAATGGTTTTTTTTTGGAACTTTTTGTATTTTTCAAAGTTGAGGTTGCAGTTGAATTTGTTGTTATTTTTCAATGTTGAGGTTGTTGAATTTATTGGTGATTTTCAAAGTTGAGGTTGTTGTTGAATTTTTTGGTGTTTTTCATTGTTGAGGTTTTTGTTGAATTTGTTGTTGTTTTTGAATGTTGAGTTTGTTGTTGACTTTATTGGTGTTTTTCATTGTTGAGGTTGTTGTTGAATTTGTTGGTGATTTTCAATGTTGAGTTTGTTGTTGAATTCTTTGGCGTTTTTCATTGTTGAAGTTACGTTGAAACTGTTTGAATTTTTCAATGTTGAGGTTGTTGTTGAATTTATTGGTGTTTTTCTTTCTTGAGGTTGTTGTTCAATTTGTTGGTAATTTTCAATTTTGAGTTTGTTGTTGAATTTTTTGCTGTTTTTCATTGTTGAGGTTGTCTTGAAAATGTTGGAGTTTTTCAATGCTGAGGTTGTTGTTGAATTTTTTGGTGTTTTTCATTGTTGAGGTCGTTGTTATCGAATTTATTCCTGTTATTCATTGTTTAGGTTGTTGTTGAATTTGTTGGTCATTTTCAATATTGAGGTTGTTGTTGAATTTATTGCCGTTATCAATGTTTTTTTTAAAACTTTTTTGTGTTTTTCAAAGTTGAGTTTGCACTTTAATTTGATGGTGTTCTTCAATGCTGAGGTTGTTGAATTTGTTGGTCATTTTCAAAGTTGTGACTGTTGTTAAATTTATTGGTGTTTTCATTGTTGAGGTTTTTGTTGAATTTGTTGGTGTCTTGCAATGTTGAGGTTGTTGTTGAATTTTTAGATGTTTTTCATTGTTGCGATTTTTGTTGAATTTGATGGTGACTTTCAATTTTGAGTTAGTCGTTGAATTTTTTGGTGTTTTTCATTGTTGCGGTACTTGTTGAAATTGTTGGAGTTTTTCAATGTTGAGGTTGTTATTGATTTTTTTGTTGTTTTTAATTGTTGAGGTATTTGTTGCATTTGTTGGTGTTTTTGAATGTTGAGGTTGTTGTTGAATTTTTTGGTGATTTTCATTGTTGAGGTTGTTGTTGAAATTATTGGTGTTATCAATTATTATTTTGTTGAACCTTTTTGTATTTTTAAAAGTTGTGGTTGTTGTTGAATTTGTTGGTGTTTTCAATGTTGAGGTTGGTGAATTTGTTGGTGTTTTGAAAAGCTGAGATTGTTGTTGAATTTGGTGGTGTATTTGAATGTTGAGTTTGTTAAATCTGTGCGTGTTATTCAAAGTTGAGTTTGTTGTTGAATTTTTTGGAGTTTTTCATTGTTTAGGTTGTTATTGAATTTGTTGGAGTTTTTCCAATGTTGAGGTTGTTGTTGAATTTGTTGGTGTTTTTCAATGTTGATGATGTTGTTGAATTTTTTGGTGTTTTTAATTGTTGAGGTTTTTGTTGAATTTGTTGGTGTTTTTGGATGTTGAGGTTGTCGTTGAATTTTTTGGTGTTTTTCATTTTTGAGGTTGTTGTTGAATTTGTTGAAGTTTTTCAATGTTGAGGTTGTTGTTGAATTTGTTGGTGTTTTGCAATGTTGAGGTTGTTGTTGACAGTGTTATTGATTTTCAATATTAAGGTAGTTGTTGAATTTATTGGTGTTTATTAATGTTGAGGTTGTTGAATTTGTTGGTGTTTTTGAAAGTTGAGGTACTTGTTGAATATTTTGGTGTTTTTCAATGTTTAGGTTTTTGTTGAATTTGTTGGTGTTTTTGAATGTTGATGTTGTTGTTGAATTTATTGGTGTTTTTAATTGTTGATGTTGTTGTTGAATTTGTTGGAGTTTTTCAATGTTGAGGTTGTTGTTGAATTTGTTGGTGTTTTTCAACGTTGAGGATGTTGAATTTGTTGGTGTTATTCAAAGTTGAGGACGTTGTTGAATTTGTTGGTGTTTTTAATTGTTGAGTTTTTGTTCGATTTGTTGGTGTTGAGGTTGTTGTTGAATATTTTGGTGATTTTCAATGTTGGGTTGTTGTTGAATTTTTTGGTGTTTTTCATTGTTGATGTTGTTGTTGAATTTTCTGATGTTTTTCATTGATGAGGTTGTTGTTGAATTTGTTGGTGATTTTAAATATTGAGCATGTTGTAGAATTTATTCGTGTTATCAATGTTTTTTTTTTAACTTTTTTGTTTTTTTCAAAGTTGAGGTTGCATTTGAATTTGTTGGTGTTTTTCAATGTTGAGGTTGTTGAATCTGTTGGTATTTTTCAAAGTTCAGGTTGTTGTTGATTTTTTTGGTGTTTTTCATTGTTGAGGTTGTTGTTGAATTTTTTGGTGTTTTTCATTGTTGAGGTTGTTGTTGAATTTTTTGGTGTTTTTCATTGTTGAGGTTGTTGCTGAATTTGTTGGAGTTATTCAATGTTGAGGTTGTTGTTGAATTTGTTGTTGTTTTTCAATGTTGAGGTTGTTGAATTTGTTGGTGTTTTTAAACTTGCGTTTGTTGTTGAATTTTATGGAGTTTTTTATTGTTCATGTTTTGGTTGAATTTGTTGGTGTTTTTGAATGTTGAGGTTGTTGTTGAATTTTTTGGTGTTTTTCATTGTTTAGGATGTTGAATTAGTTGGTGTTTTTCAAAGTTAAGGTTGTTGTTGAATATTTTGGTGATTTTCAATGTTGGGTTGCTGTTGAATTTTTTGGTGTTTTTCATTGTTGAGGTTGTTGTTGAATTTGTTGGTGATTTTAAATATTGAGCTTGTTGTTGAAATTATTTGTGTTATCAATGGTTTTTTTTTTAACTTTTTTGCATTTTTCAAAGTTGAGGTTGCAGTTGAATTTGTTGGTGTTTTGCAATGTTGAGGTTGTTGTGGAATTTGTTGGTGATTTTCAATATTGAAGTTGTTGTTGAATTTATTGATGTTATCAATGATTTTTTTGATCTTTTTTGTATTTTTCAAAGTTGAGGTTTGCTGTTGAATTTGTTAGTTTTTTTCAGTGTTCAGGTTGTTGAATTTGTTGGTATTTTTCAAAGTTGAGGTTCTTGTTGAATTCTTTGGTGTTTTTCATTGTTGAGGTTTTTGTTGAATTTGTTGGTGCTTTTCATTCTTGAGGTTGCTGTTGAATTTGTTGGTGATTTTCAATGTTGAGTTTGTTGTTGAATTTTTTGGTGTTTTTCATTGTTTAGGTTGTTATTGAATTTGGTGGAGTTTTTCCAATGTTGAGGGTATTGTTGAATTTGTTGGTGTATTTCAATGTTGAGGTTGTTGAATTTGTTGGTGTTTTTCAAAGTTGATGATGTTGTTGAATTTTTTGGTGTTTTTAATTGTTAAGGTTTTTGTTGAATTTGTTGGTGTTTTTGGATGTTGAGGTTGTCGTTGAATTTTTTGGTGTTTTTCATTTTTGAGGTTGTTGTTGAATTTGTTGGAGTTTTTCAATATTGAGGTTGTAGTTGAATTTGTTGGTGTTTTGCAATGTTGAAGTTGTTGTTGACAGTGTTGGTGATTTTCAATATTAAGGTAGTTGTTGAATTTATTGGTGTTTATCAATGGTTTTTTTGAACTTTTTTATAGTTTTCATAGTTGAGTTTGCAATTTAACTTGTTGGTGTTTTTCAATGTTGAGGTTGTGGAATTTGTTGGGGTTTTTCAAAGCTAAGGTTGTTGCTACATTTGTTGGTGTTTTTGAATGTTGAGGTTGTTGTTGAATTTTTTGATGTTTTCATTGCTGAGGTATTTGTTGAATTTGTTGGTGTTATCAATTTTTATTTTGTTGAAGCTTTTTGTATTTTTAAAAGTTGAGGTTTTTGTTGAATTTGTTGCTAATTTTCAATGTTGAGGTTGTTGAATTTGTTGGTGTTTTTCAAAGTTGAGGTTGTTTTTGAATTTTTTGGTGTTTTTAATTGTTGAAGTTTTTGTTGAATTGGTTGATGTTTTTGAATGTTGAGGTTGTTTTTGAATTTTTTGGAGTTTTTCGATGTTGAGGTTGTTGTTGAATTTGTTGCTGCTTTTCAATGTTAAGGTTGTTGAATTTGTTGGTGTTTTAAAAGTTGCGGTTGTTGTTGAATTTATTGGAGTTTTTCATTGTTCAGGTTTTGGATGAATTTGTTGGTGTTTTTGAATGTTGAGGTTGTTTTTGAATTTGATGGTGTTATCAATTTTTATTTTGTTGAACCTTTTTGTATTTTACAAGTTGAGGATGTTGTTCAAGTTGTTGGTGTTTTTCAATGTTGAGGTTGTTGAATTTGTTGGTGTTTTTCAAGGCTAAGGTGTTGGTGTTGGTGCTGGTGTTTTTGGATGTTGAGGTTGTCTTTGAATTTTTTGGTGTTTTTCAATGTTGAGGTTGTTGTTGAATTTGTTGGAGTTTTTCAATGTTGAGGTTGTTGTTGAATTTGTTGGTGTTTTTAATTGTTGATGTTGTTGAATTTGTTGTTGTTTTTCAACGTTGAGGATGTTGAATTTGTTGGTGTTTTTCAAAGTTGAGGTCGTTGTTGAATTTGTTGGTGTTTTTAATTGTTGACTTTTTGTTCAATTTGTTGGTGCTTTTGAATGTTGAGGTTGTTGTTCAATTTTTTGATGGTGTTCATTGCTGAGGTTGTTGTTGAAATTCTTGATGTGATCAATTTTTATTTTGTTGAATCTTATTGTATTTTTAAAATTTGAGGTTGTTGTTGAATTTGTTGCTGTTTTTCAATGTTGCGGTTGTTGAATTTCATGGTGTTTTTCAAAGTTGAGTTTGTTGTTGAATATTTTGGTGATTTTCAATGTTGGGCTGTTGTTGAATTTTTTGGTGTATTTCATTGTGGATGTTGTTGTTGAATTTTTTGATGGTGTTCATTGCTGAGGTTGTTGTTGAAATTCTTGATGTGATCAATTTTTATTTTGTTGAATCTTTTTGTATTTTTAAAAGTTGAGGTTGTTGTTGAATTTGTTGCTGTTTTTCAATGTTGTGGTTGTTGAATTTCATGGTGTTTTTCAAAGTTGAGTTTGTTGTTGAATATTTTGGTGATTTTCAATGTTCAGGTAGTTGAATTTGTTGGAGTTTTTCAATGTTGAGGTTGTGGTTGAATTTGTTGGTATTTTTCAATGTTGAGGTTGTGGAATTTGCTGGTGTTTTTCAAAGTTGAGGTTGTTGTTGAATTTGTTGCTGTTTTTCAATGTTGCGGTTGTTGAATTTCATGGTGTTTTTCAAAGTTGAGTTTGTTGTTGAATATTTTGGTGATTTTCAATGTTCAGGTAGTTGAATTTGTTGGAGTTTTTCAATGTTGAGGTTGTGGTTGAATTTGTTGGTATTTTTCAATGTTGAGGTTGTGGAATTTGCTGGTGTTTTTCAAAGTTGAGGTTGTTGTTGAATTTTTAGGTGTTTTTAATTGTTGAGATTTTTGTTAAATTTGATGGTGTTTTTGAATGTTGAGGTTGTTGTTGAATTTTTTGCTGTTTTTCATTATTGAGGTTGTTGTTGAATTTGTTGGTGTTTTTGAATGTTGAGGTTGTTGTTGAATCTTTTGGTGTTTTTCATTGTTGAGGGTGTTGTTGAATTTGTTGGTGATTTTCAATTTTGAGGTTGTTGTTGAACTTGTTGGTGTTATCAATTTTTATTTTGGTGAAACTTCTTGTATTTTTAAAATTAGAGGTTGTTGTTGAATTTCTTTGTGTTTTTCAATGTTGAGTTTCTTGAATTTGTTGGTGATTTTCAATATTGACGTTGTTGTTGAATTTGTTGGTGTTTTTCAATGTTGGGGTTGTTGTTGAATTTTCTGGTGTTTTTCATTGTTGAGGTTGTTATTGAATTTGTTGTTGTTTTTGAATGTTGAGCTTGATGAATCTGTTGGTGTCTTTCAAAGTTGAGGTTATTGTTGAATTTTTTGGTGTTTTTCATAGTTGACGTTGTTGTTGAATTTGTTGGTGTTTTTGAATGTTGAGGTTGTTGTTGAATTTTTTGGTGATTTTCATTGTTGAGGGTGTTGTTGAATTTGTTGGTGATATCAATTTTTATTTTGATGAAACTTTTTGTATTTTTAAAATTTGAGGTTGTTGTTGAATTTCTTGGTGTTTTTCAATGTTGAGGTTGTTGAATTTGTTGGTGTTTTTCAAAGCTGAATTTGTTGTTGAATTTGTTGGTGATTTTCAATATTGACGTTGTTGTTGAAATTGTTGGTGTTTTTCAATGTTGGGGTTGTTGTTGAATTTTCTGGTGTTTTTCATTGTTGAGGTTGTTATTGAATTTGTTGTTGTTTTTGAATGTTGAGCTTGATGAATCTGTTGGTGTCTTTCAAAGTTGAGGTTATTGTTGAATTTTTTGGTGTTTTTCATAGTTGACGTTGTTGTTGAATTTGTTGGTGTTTTTGAATGTTGAGGTTGTTGTTGAATTTTTTGGTGATTTTCATTGTTGAGGGTGTTGTTGAATTTGTTGGTGATATCAATTTTTATTTTGATGAAACTTTTTGTATTTTTAAAATTTGAGGTTGTTGTTGAATTTCTTGGTGTTTTTCAATGTTGAGGTTGTTGAATTTGTTGGTGTTTTTCAAAGCTGAATTTGTTGTTGAATTTGCTGGTGATTTTCAATATTGACGTTGTTGTTGAAATTGTTGGTGTTTTTCAATGTTGGGGTTGTTGTTGAATTTTTTGGTGTTTTTCAGTGTTGAGGTTGATATTGAATTTGTTGGTGTTTTTGAATGTTGAGCTTGATGAATCTGTTGGTGTTTTTCAAAGTTGAGGTTGTTGTTGAATTTTTTGGTGTTTTTCATATTTGACGTTGTTGTTGAATTTTTTGGTGTTTTTCATTGTTGAGGTTTTTGTTCAATTTGTTGTTGTTTTTGATTGTTGGGTTTGTTGTTGTATTTATTGGTGTTTATCATTCTTGAGATTGTTGTTGAATTTGTTGTTGAATTTATTGGTGTTTTTCCTTGTTGAGGTTGTTGTTGAAAATGTTGGAGTTTTTCAATGTTGAGGTTGTTGAATTTTTTGGTATTTTTCATTTTTGAGGTCGTTGTTGTTGGAGTTGTTGGTGATTTTAAATATTGAGGTTGTTGTTGAATTTATTTGTGTTGTCAATGATTTTTTAAAACTTTTTTGTGTTTTTCAAAGTTGAGTTTGCACTTTAATTTGTTGTTGTTTTTCAATGTTGAGGTTGTTGATTTTGTTGGTGTTTTTCAAAGTTGTGATTGATGTTGAATGTTTTGGTGTTTTCATTGTTGAGGTTTTTGCAGAATTTTTTGGTGTTTTTCATTGTTGCGGTACTTGTTGAAATTGTTGGAGTTTTTCAATGTTGAGGTTGTTATTGATTTCTTTTGTATTTTTCATTGTTGAGGTTGTTGTTGAATTTTTTGGTGTTTTTCATTGTTGAGGTTCTTGTTGAATTTTTTGATATTTTTCATTGCTGAGGTTGTTGTTGAATTTGTTGGTGATTTTCAATGTTGAGGTTGCTGAATTTATTGGTGTGATCAATGGTTTTTTTTTGGAACTTTTTGTATTTTTCAAAGTTGAGGTTGCAGTTGAATTTGTTGTTATTTTTCAATGTTGAGGTTGTTGAATTTATTGGTGATTTTCAAAGTTGAGGTTGTTGTTGAATTTTTTGGTGTTTTTCATTGTTGTGGTATTTGTTGAATTTGTTGGTATTTTTGAATGTTGAGATTGTTGTTGAATTTGATGGTGTTTTTCATTGTTGAGGTTGTTGTTGAATTTGTTGTAAATTTTCAATGTTGAGGTTATTGAATTTGTTGTTGTTTTTCAAAGTTGAGGTTGTTCTTGAATTTTTTGGTGTTTTCCATAGTTGAGGTTGTTATTGAATTTGTTGGTATTTTTGAATGTTGAGGTTGTTGAATCTGTTGGTGTTTTTCAAAGTTGAGGTAGTTGTTGAATTTTTTGGTGTTTTTCATAGTTGAGGTTGTTGTTGAATTTTTTTGGTGTTTTTCATTGTTGAGGTTTTTGTTGAATTTGTTGTTGTTTTTGAATGTTGAGTTTGTTGTTGACTTTATTGGTGTTTTTCATTCTTGAGGTTGTTGTTGAATTTGTTGGTGATTTTCAATGTTGAGTTTGTTGTTGAATTCTTTGGCGTTTTTCATTGTTGAAGTTACGTTGAAACTGTTTGAATTTTTCAATGTTGAGGTTGTTGTTGAATTTATTGGTGTTTTTCTTTCTTGAGGTTGTTGTTCAATTTGTTGGTAATTTTCAATTTTGAGTTTGTTGTTGAATTTTTTGCTGTTTTTCATTGTTGAGGTTGTCTTGAAAATGTTGGAGTTTTTCAATGCTGAGGTTGTTGTTGAATTTTTTGGTGTTTTTCATTGTTGAGGTCGTTGTTATCGAATTTATTCCTGTTATTCATTGTTTAGGTTGTTGTTGAATTTGTTGGTCATTTTCAATATTGAGGTTGTTGTTGAATTTATTGCCGTTATCAATGTTTTTTTTAAAACTTTTTTGTGTTTTTCAAAGTTGAGTTTGCACTTTAATTTGATGGTGTTCTTCAATGTTGAGGTTGTTGAATTTGTTGGTCATTTTCAAAGTTGTGACTGTTGTTAAATTTATTGGTGTTTTCATTGTTGAGGTTTTTGTTGAATTTGTTGGTGTTATCAATTTTTATTTTGTTGAATCTTTTTGTATTTTTAAAAGTTGAGGTTTTTGTTGAATTTGTTGCTAATTTTCAATGTTGAGGTTGTTGAATTTGTTGGTGTTTTTCAAAGTTGAGGTTGTTTTTGAATTTTTTGGTGTTTTTAATTGTTGAAGTATTTGTTGAATTGGTTGATGTTTTTGAATTTTGAGGTTGTTTTTGAATTTTTTGGAGTTTTTCGATGTTGAGGTTGTTGTTGAATTTGTTGCTGCTTTTCAATGTTAAGGTTGTTGAATTTGTTGGTGTTTTAAAAGTTGCGGTTGTTGTTGAATTTATTGGAGTTTTTCATTGTTCAGGTTTTGGATGAATTTGTTGGTGTTTTTGAATGTTGAGGTTGTTTTTGAATTTGATGGTGTTATCAATTTTTATTTTGTTGAACCTTTTTGTATTTTACAAGTTGAGGATGTTGTTCAAGTTGTTGGTGTTTTTCAATGTTGAGGTTGTTGAATTTGTTGGTGTTTTTCAAGGCTAAGGTGTTGGTGTTGGTGCTGGTGTTTTTGGATGTTGAGGTTGTCTTTGAATTTTTTGGTGTTTTTCAATGTTGAGGTTGTTGTTGAATTTGTTGGAGTTTTTCAATGTTGAGGTTGTTGTTGAATTTGTTGGTGTTTTTAATTGTTGATGTTGTTGAATTTGTTGTTGTTTTTCAACGTTGAGGATGTTGAATTTGTTGGTGTTTTTCAAAGTTGAGGTCGTTGTTGAATTTGTTGGTGTTTTTAATTGTTGACTTTTTGTTCAATTTGTTGGTGCTTTTGAATGTTGAGGTTGTTGTTCAATTTTTTGATGGTGTTCATTGCTGAGGTTGTTGTTGAAATTCTTGATGTGATCAATTTTTATTTTGTTGAATCTTATTGTATTTTTAAAATTTGAGGTTGTTGTTGAATTTGTTGCTGTTTTTCAATGTTGCGGTTGTTGAATTTCATGGTGTTTTTCAAAGTTGAGTTTGTTGTTGAATATTTTGGTGATTTTCAATGTTGGGCTGTTGTTGAATTTTTTGGTGTATTTCATTGTGGATGTTGTTGTTGAATTTTTTGATGGTGTTCATTGCTGAGGTTGTTGTTGAAATTCTTGATGTGATCAATTTTTATTTTGTTGAATCTTTTTGTATTTTTAAAAGTTGAGGTTGTTGTTGAATTTGTTGCTGTTTTTCAATGTTGTGGTTGTTGAATTTCATGGTGTTTTTCAAAGTTGAGTTTGTTGTTGAATATTTTGGTGATTTTCAATGTTCAGGTAGTTGAATTTGTTGGAGTTTTTCAATGTTGAGGTTGTGGTTGAATTTGTTGGTATTTTTCAATGTTGAGGTTGTGGAATTTGCTGGTGTTTTTCAAAGTTGAGGTTGTTGTTGAATTTGTTGCTGTTTTTCAATGTTGCGGTTGTTGAATTTCATGGTGTTTTTCAAAGTTGAGTTTGTTGTTGAATATTTTGGTGATTTTCAATGTTCAGGTAGTTGAATTTGTTGGAGTTTTTCAATGTTGAGGTTGTGGTTGAATTTGTTGGTATTTTTCAATGTTGAGGTTGTGGAATTTGCTGGTGTTTTTCAAAGTTGAGGTTGTTGTTGAATTTTTAGGTGTTTTTAATTGTTGAGATTTTTGTTAAATTTGATGGTGTTTTTGAATGTTGAGGTTGTTGTTGAATTTTTTGCTGTTTTTCATTATTGAGGTTGTTGTTGAATTTGTTGGTGTTTTTGAATGTTGAGGTTGTTGTTGAATCTTTTGGTGTTTTTCATTGTTGAGGGTGTTGTTGAATTTGTTGGTGATTTTCAATTTTGAGGTTGTTGTTGAACTTGTTGGTGTTATCAATTTTTATTTTGGTGAAACTTCTTGTATTTTTAAAATTAGAGGTTGTTGTTGAATTTCTTTGTGTTTTTCAATGTTGAGTTTCTTGAATTTGTTGGTGATTTTCAATATTGACGTTGTTGTTGAATTTGTTGGTGTTTTTCAATGTTGGGGTTGTTGTTGAATTTTCTGGTGTTTTTCATTGTTGAGGTTGTTATTGAATTTGTTGTTGTTTTTGAATGTTGAGCTTGATGAATCTGTTGGTGTCTTTCAAAGTTGAGGTTATTGTTGAATTTTTTGGTGTTTTTCATAGTTGACGTTGTTGTTGAATTTGTTGGTGTTTTTGAATGTTGAGGTTGTTGTTGAATTTTTTGGTGATTTTCATTGTTGAGGGTGTTGTTGAATTTGTTGGTGATATCAATTTTTATTTTGATGAAACTTTTTGTATTTTTAAAATTTGAGGTTGTTGTTGAATTTCTTGGTGTTTTTCAATGTTGAGGTTGTTGAATTTGTTGGTGTTTTTCAAAGCTGAATTTGTTGTTGAATTTGTTGGTGATTTTCAATATTGACGTTGTTGTTGAAATTGTTGGTGTTTTTCAATGTTGGGGTTGTTGTTGAATTTTCTGGTGTTTTTCATTGTTGAGGTTGTTATTGAATTTGTTGTTGTTTTTGAATGTTGAGCTTGATGAATCTGTTGGTGTCTTTCAAAGTTGAGGTTATTGTTGAATTTTTTGGTGTTTTTCATAGTTGACGTTGTTGTTGAATTTGTTGGTGTTTTTGAATGTTGAGGTTGTTGTTGAATTTTTTGGTGATTTTCATTGTTGAGGGTGTTGTTGAATTTGTTGGTGATATCAATTTTTATTTTGATGAAACTTTTTGTATTTTTAAAATTTGAGGTTGTTGTTGAATTTCTTGGTGTTTTTCAATGTTGAGGTTGTTGAATTTGTTGGTGTTTTTCAAAGCTGAATTTGTTGTTGAATTTGCTGGTGATTTTCAATATTGACGTTGTTGTTGAAATTGTTGGTGTTTTTCAATGTTGGGGTTGTTGTTGAATTTTTTGGTGTTTTTCAGTGTTGAGGTTGATATTGAATTTGTTGGTGTTTTTGAATGTTGAGCTTGATGAATCTGTTGGTGTTTTTCAAAGTTGAGGTTGTTGTTGAATTTTTTGGTGTTTTTCATATTTGACGTTGTTGTTGAATTTTTTGGTGTTTTTCATTGTTGAGGTTTTTGTTCAATTTGTTGTTGTTTTTGATTGTTGGGTTTGTTGTTGTATTTATTGGTGTTTATCATTCTTGAGATTGTTGTTGAATTTGTTGTTGAATTTATTGGTGTTTTTCCTTGTTGAGGTTGTTGTTGAAAATGTTGGAGTTTTTCAATGTTGAGGTTGTTGAATTTTTTGGTATTTTTCATTGTTGAGGTCGTTGTTGTTGGATTTGTTGGTGATTTTAAATATTGAGGTTGTTGTTGAATTTATTTGTGTTGTCAATGATTTTTTAAAACTTTTTTGTGTTTTTCAAAGTTGAGTTTGCACTTTAATTTGTTGTTGTTTTTCAATGTTGAGGTTGTTGATTTTGTTGGTGTTTTTCAAAGTTGTGATTGATGTTGAATGTTTTGGTGTTTTCATTGTTGAGGTTTTTGCAGAATTTTTTGGTGTTTTTCATTGTTGCGGTACTTGTTGAAATTGTTGGAGTTTTTCAATGTTGAGGTTGTTATTGATTTCTTTTGTATTTTTCATTGTTGAGGTTGTTGTTGAATTTTTTGGTGTTTTTCATTGTTGAGGTTCTTGTTGAATTTTTTGATATTTTTCATTGCTGAGGTTGTTGTTGAATTTGTTGGTGATTTTCAATGTTGAGGTTGCTGAATTTATTGGTGTGATCAATGGTTTTTTTTTGGAACTTTTTGTATTTTTCAAAGTTGAGGTTGCAGTTGAATTTGTTGTTATTTTTCAATGTTGAGGTTGTTGAATTTATTGGTGATTTTCAAAGTTGAGGTTGTTGTTGAATTTTTTGGTGTTTTTCATTGTTGTGGTATTTGTTGAATTTGTTGGTATTTTTGAATGTTGAGATTGTTGTTGAATTTGATGGTGTTTTTCATTGTTGAGGTTGTTGTTGAATTTGTTGTAAATTTTCAATGTTGAGGTTATTGAATTTGTTGTTGTTTTTCAAAGTTGAGGTTGTTCTTGAATTTTTTGGTGTTTTCCATAGTTGAGGTTGTTATTGAATTTGTTGGTATTTTTGAATGTTGAGGTTGTTGAATCTGTTGGTGTTTTTCAAAGTTGAGGTAGTTGTTGAATTTTTTGGTGTTTTTCATAGTTGAGGTTGTTGTTGAATTTTTTTGGTGTTTTTCATTGTTGAGGTTTTTGTTGAATTTGTTGTTGTTTTTGAATGTTGAGTTTGTTGTTGACTTTATTGGTGTTTTTCATTCTTGAGGTTGTTGTTGAATTTGTTGGTGATTTTCAATGTTGAGTTTGTTGTTGAATTCTTTGGCGTTTTTCATTGTTGAAGTTACGTTGAAACTGTTTGAATTTTTCAATGTTGAGGTTGTTGTTGAATTTATTGGTGTTTTTCTTTCTTGAGGTTGTTGTTCAATTTGTTGGTAATTTTCAATTTTGAGTTTGTTGTTGAATTTTTTGCTGTTTTTCATTGTTGAGGTTGTCTTGAAAATGTTGGAGTTTTTCAATGCTGAGGTTGTTGTTGAATTTTTTGGTGTTTTTCATTGTTGAGGTCGTTGTTATCGAATTTATTCCTGTTATTCATTGTTTAGGTTGTTGTTGAATTTGTTGGTCATTTTCAATATTGAGGTTGTTGTTGAATTTATTGCCGTTATCAATGTTTTTTTTAAAACTTTTTTGTGTTTTTCAAAGTTGAGTTTGCACTTTAATTTGATGGTGTTCTTCAATGTTGAGGTTGTTGAATTTGTTGGTCATTTTCAAAGTTGTGACTGTTGTTAAATTTATTGGTGTTTTCATTGTTGAGGTTTTTGTTGAATTTGTTGGTGTCTTGCAATGTTGAGGTTGTTGTTGAATTTTTAGATGTTTTTCATTGTTGCGATTTTTGTTGAATTTGATGGTGACTTTCAATTTTGAGTTAGTCGTTGAATTTTTTGGTGTTTTTCATTGTTGCGGTACTTGTTGAAATTGTTGGAGTTTTTCAATGTTGAGGTTGTTATTGATTTTTTTGTTGTTTTTAATTGTTGAGGTATTTGTTGCATTTGTTGGTGTTTTTGAATGTTGAGGTTGTTGTTGAATTTTTTGGTGTTTTTCATTGTTGAGGTTGTTGTTGAAATTGTTGGTGTTATCAATTATTATTTTGTTGAACCTTTTTGTATTTTTAAAAGTTGTGGTTGTTGTTGCATTTGTTGGTGTTTTCAATTTTGAGGTTGGTGAATTTGTTGGTGTTTTTAAAAGCTGAGATTGTTGTTGAATTTGGTGGTGTATTTGAATGTTGAGTTTGTTAAATCTGTGCGTGTTATTCAAAGTTGAGTTTGTTGTTGAATTTTTTGTTGTTTTTCATTGTTTAGGTTGTTATTGAATTTGTTGGAGTTTTTCCAATGTTGAGGTTGTTGTTGAATTTGTTGGTGTTTTTCAATGTTGATGATGTTGTTGAATTTTTTGGTGTTTTTAATTGTTGAGGTTTTGTTGAATTTGTTGGTGTTTTTGGATGTTGAGGTTGTCGTTGAATTTTTTGGTGTTTTTCATTTTTGAGGTTGTTGTTGAATTTGTTGAAGTTTTTCAATGTTGAGGTTGTTGTTGAATTTGTTGGTGTTTTGCAATGTTGAGGTTGTTGTTGACAGTGTTATTGATTTTCAATATTAAGGTAGTTGTTGAATTTATTGGTGTTTATTAATGTTGAGGTTGTTGAATTTGTTGGTGTTTTTGAAAGTTGAGGTACTTGTTGAATATTTTGGTGTTTTTCAATGTTTAGGTTTTTGTTGAATTTGTTGGTGTTTTTGAATGTTGATGTTGTTGTTGAATTTATTGGTGTTTTTAATTGTTGATGTTGTTGTTGAATTTGTTGGAGTTTTTCAATGTTGAGGTTGTTGTTGAATTTGTTGGTGTTTTTCAACGTTGAGGATGTTGAATTTGTTGGTGTTATTCAAAGTTGAGGACGTTGTTGAATTTGTTGGTGTTTTTAATTGTTGAGTTTTTGTTCGATTTGTTGGTGTTGAGGTTGTTGTTGAATATTTTGGTGATTTTCAATGTTGGGTTGTTGTTGAATTTTTTGGTGTTTTTCATTGTTGATGTTGTTGTTGAATTTTCTGATGTTTTTCATTGATGAGGTTGTTGTTGAATTTGTTGGTGATTTTAAATATTGAGCATGTTGTAGAATATATTCGTGTTATCAATGTTTTTTTTTTTAACTTTTTTGTTTTTTTCAAAGTTGAGGTTGCATTTGAATTTGTTGGTGTTTTTCAATGTTGAGGTTGTTGAATCTGTTGGTATTTTTCAAAGTTCAGGTTGTTGTTGAATTTTTTGGTGTTTTTCATTGTTGAGGTTGTTGTTGAATTTTTCGATGTTTTGTTGGTGTTATCAATTTTTATTTCGTTGAATCTTTTTGTATTTTTAAAAGTTGAGGTTGTTGTTCAATTTGTTGCTGTTTTTCAATGTCGCGGTTGTTGAATTTCATGGTGTTTTTCAAAGTTGAGTTTGTTGTTGAATACTTTGGTGATTTTCAATGTTGGGTTGTTGGTGAATTTTTTGGTGTTTTTCATTGTTGATGTTGTTGTTGAATTTATTGATGTTTTTCAATGTTGAGGTTGTAGATTTTGTTGGTGTTTTTCAAAGTAGAGGTTGTTCTTGAATTTTTTTTGGTGTTTTCCAATTTTGAGGTTGTGGTTGAATTTGTTGTTGTACTTGAATGTTGAGGTTGTTGTTTTTATTTTTTGGTGTTTTTCACTGTTGAGGTCGTTATTGAATTTGTTGGAGTTTATCAATGTTGAGGTTGTAGTTGAATTTGCTGGTGTTTTTAAATGTTGAGGTTGTTGAATTTGTTGGTTTTTTTCAAAGCTAAGTTTGTTGTTGAATTTTTTGGTGTTTTTAATAGTTGATGTTTTTGTTGAATTTGTTGTTGTTTTTGAATGTTGTGGTTGTTGTTGAATTTTTTGGTGTTTTTCCTTGTTGAGGTTGTTGTTCAATTTGTTGGTGTTGTTGAATGTTGAGGTTGTTTTTGAACTTTTTGGTGTTTTTCATTGTTGATGTTGTTGTTGTTGAATTTTTGGATGTTTTTCATTGTTGAGGTTGTTGTTGAATTTGTTGGTGATTTTCAATATTGAGTCTGTTGTTGAATTTATTGGTGTTATCGATTGTTTTTTTTGAACTTTTTTGTCTATTTCAAAGTTGAGGTTGCAGTTGAATTTGTTGGTGTTTTTTAATGTTGAGGTTCTTGAATTTGTTGGTGTTTTTGAAAGTTGAGGTAGTTGTTGAACTTTTTGGTGTTTTTCAATGTTGAGGTTTTTGTTGAACTTGTTGGTGTTTTTGAATGTTGAGGTTGTTGTTGAATTTTTTGGTGCTTTTAATTGTTGATGTTGTTGTTGAATTTGTTGAAGTTTTTCAATGTTAAGGTTGTTGTTGAATTTGTTGGTGTTTTTAATTGTTGAGGTTTTTGTTGAATTTGTTGGTGTTTTTCAATATTGATGTTGTTATTGAATTTTTTGGTATTTTTCCTTGTTGAGGTTGTTGTTGAATTTGTTGGTGTTTTTGAATGTTGATGTTGTTGTTGAATTTTTTAGTGTTTTTCATAGTTGAGGTTGTTGTTGAATTTGTTGGTGATTTTCAATATTGAGGTTGTTGTTGAATTTATTGGTGTTATCAATTGTTTTTTTTGAACTTTTTAAAATTTTTCAAAGTTGACGTTGCAGTTGAATTTATTGGTGTTTTTCAATGTTGAGGTTGTTGAATTTGTTGGTGTTTTTCAAAGTTGACGTTGTTATTGATTTTTTTGGTGTTTTTCATTGTTGAGGTTGTTGAATTTGTTGGTGTTTTTCATTGTTGAGGTTGTTGTTGAATTTTTTGGTGTTTTTCATTGTTGAGGTTGTTGCTGAATTTGTTGGAGTTATTCAATGTTGAGGATGTTGTTGAATTTGTTGTTGTTTTTCAATGTTGAGGTTGTTGAATTTGTTGGTGTTTTTAAACTTGCGTTTGTTGTTGAATTTTATGGAGTTTTTTATTGTTCATGTTTTGGTTGAATTTGTTGGTGTTTTTCAATGTTAAGGTTGTTGTTGAATTTGTTGGTGTTTTTAATTGTTGAGGTTTTTGTTGAATTTGTTGGTGTTTTTCAATATTGATGTTGTTATTGAATTTTTTGGTATTTTTCCTTGTTCAGGTTGTTGTTGAATTTGTTGGTGTTTTTGAATGTTGAGGTTGTTGTTGAATTTATTGGTGTTATCAATTGTTTTTTTTGAACTTTTTTAAATTTTTCAAAGTTGACGTTGCAGTTGAATTTGTTGGTGTTTTTCAATGTTGAGGTTGTTGAATTTGTTGGTGTTTTTCAAAGTTGACGTTGTTGTTGAATTTTTTGGTGTTTTTCAATGTTGAGGTTGTTGAATTTGTTGGTGTTTTTCAAAGTTGAGGTTGTTATTGATTTTTTTGGTGTTTTTCATTGTTGAGGTTGTTGTTGAATTTTTTTGGTGTTTTTCATTGTTGAGGTTGTTGTTGAATTTTTTGGTGTTTTTCATTGTTGAGGTTGTTGCTGAATTTGTTGGAGTTATTCAATGTTGAGGTTGTTGTTGAATTTGTTGTTGTTTTTCAATGTTGAGGTTGTTGAATTTGTTGGTGTTTTTAAACTTGCGTTTGTTGTTGAATTTTATGGAGTTTTTTATTGTTCATGTTTTGGTTGAATTTGTTGGTGTTTTTGAATGTTGAGGTTGTTGTTGAATTTTTTGGTGTTTTTCATTGTTTAGGATGTTGAATTAGTTGGTGTTTTTCAAAGTTAAGGTTGTTGTTGAATATTTTGGTGATTTTCAATGTTGGGTTGCTGTTGAATTTTTTGGTGTTTTTCATTGTTGAGGTTGTTGTTGAATTTGTTGGTGATTTTAAATATTGAGCTTGTTGTTGAAATTATTTGTGTTATCAATGGTTTTTTTTTAACTTTTTTGCATTTTTCAAAGTTGAGGTTGCAGTTGAATTTGTTGGTGTTTTGCAATGTTGAGGTTGTTGTGGAATTTGTTGGTGATTTTCAATATTGAAGTTGTTGTTGAATTTATTGATGTTATCAATGATTTTTTTGATCTTTTTTGTATTTTTCAAAGTTGAGGTTTGCTGTTGAATTTGTTAGTTTTTTTCAGTGTTCAGGTTGTTGAATTTGTTGGTATTTTTCAAAGTTGAGGTTCTTGTTGAATTCTTTGGTGTTTTTCATTGTTGAGGTTTTTGTTGAATTTGTTGGTGTTTTGCAATGTTGAGGTTGTTGTTGAATTTGTTGGTGATTTTCAATATTGAAGTTGTTGTCACCAACAACAACCTCAACAACGAAAAATATCAAAAAATTCAACAACAACCTCAACTTTGAAAAACACCAAGAAATTCAAAAACCTCAACATTGAAAAACACCAAAAAATTCAACAACAACCTCAACTTTGAAAAACATCAACAAATTCAACAACCTCAACATTGAATTACACCAACAAATTCAACTGCAACTTCAACTTTGAAAAATACAAAAAAGTTCAAGAAAAACCATTGATAACACCAATAAATTCAACCAGAACATCAATATTCAAAATCACCAATAAATTCAACAACAACCTCAAAAATGAAAAACATGAAAAAATTCAACAACAACCTCAACAACGAAAAACATCAAAAAATTCAACAACAACCTCAACATTCAAAACCCCCACAAATTTAACAACAACCTCAACATTCAAATACACCAACAAATTCAACGACAACCTCAACAATGAAAAACAGCAAAACATTCAACAACAACCTCAACATTCAAAAACACCAACAAATTCAACAACAACCTCAGCAATGAAAAACATCCAAAAATTCAACAGCAACAACCTCAACATTGAAAATCACCATCGAATTCAACAAAAATCTCAACAATGAAAAACACCAAAAAATTCAACAACAAACTCAAAATTGAAAATCACCATAAAAGTCAACCAAAATCTCAACAATGAAAAACATCAAAAAATACAACAACAGCCTCAACATTCCAAAACACCAACAAATTCAACAATAACCTCAACAATGAAAACACCAATAAATTCAACAACAACCTTAATATTGATAATCACCAACAAATTCATCAACAACCACAACAATGAAAAACAGCAAAAAAATTCAACAACAACGACCTCAACAATGAAAAACACCAAAAAATTCAACAACAACCTCAACATTGAAAATCTCCAACAATTTCAACAACAACCTCAACAATGAAAAGCACCAAAAAATTCAACAACAAACTCAACATTGAAAATCACCAACAAATTCAACAACAACCTCAACTTTGAAAAACACCAACAAATTCAAAAACCTCAAAATTGAAAAACACCAAAAAATTCAACGACAACCTCAACTTTGAAAAACACCAACAAATTCAACAAACTCAACATTGAATTACTCCGACAAATTCAACTGCAACTTCAACTTTGAAAAATACAAAAAAGTTCCAGAAAAACCATTGATATCAACAATAAATTCAACCAGAACCTCAATATTCAAAATCACCAATAAATTAAACAACAACCTCAACAATGAAAAACATGAAAAAATTCAGCAACAACCTCAGCAATGAGAAACACCAAATAATTCAACAACAACCTCAACATGCAAAACATCCACAAATTCAACAACAACCTCAACATGCAAAAATACCAACAAATTCAACAACAACCTCAACAATGAAAAACAACAAAAAATTCAACAACAACCTCAACATTCAAAACACCAACAAATTTAACAACAACCTGAACATTCAAATACACCAAAAAATTCAACAACAACCTCAACAATGAAAAACCGCAAAACATTCAACAACAACCTCAACATTCAAAAACACCAACAAATTCAACAACAAACTCAACATCGAAAATCACCATCAAATTCAACAAAAATCTCAACAATGAAAAACATCAAAAAATTCAACAACAAACTCAACATTCCAAAATACCAACAAATTCATCAAAAACCTCAGCAAAGAAAACACCAAAAAATTCAGCAACAGCCACAACTTTGAAAAACACCAAAAAATTCAACAACCTCAACATTGAAAAATACCAACAAATTCAATTGCAAACTCAACTTTGAAGAACACAAAAAAGTTTAAAAAAAAACATTGATAACACCAATAAATTCAACAGCAACCTCAATATTGAAAATCACCAACAAATTCATCAACAACCTCAACAATGAAAATCAGCAAAAAAATTCATCAACAACGAACTCAACAATGAAAAACACCAAAAAATTTAACAACAACCTCAACATTGAAAATCTCCAACAATTTCAATAACAACCTCAACAATGAAAAACACCAACAATTTCAACTGCAACCTCAACTTTGAAAAATACAAATAGATTCAAAAAAAAAATTGCATACACAAATAAATGCAATAACAACGTCAATATTGAAAATCACCAACAAATTCAACAACAACCTCAACATTGAAAAACACCAACATATTCAAAAACAACCTCAACTTGGAAAAACACCAACAAATTCAAAAAGCTCAACATTGAAAAAAACCAACAAATTCAACTACAACCTCAATATTGTTAATCACCAACAAATTCAACTACAACATCAACATTCAAAAACACCAACAAATTCAACAAAAACATCAACAATGGAAAACACCAACATATTCATCATAAACATCAACAATGAAAAACACCAAAAATTTCATCAACAACTTCAACATTCAAAAACACCAACAAATTCAACAAAAACCTCAACAATGAAAAAGACCAAAACATTCAACAGCAACCTCAACTTTGAAAAACATCAAAAGATTCAACAAACTCAACGTTCAAGAAAACGAACAAATTCAACGAAAACGTCAACAGTTAAAAACACCAAAAAATTCAACAACAACCTCATCTTTGAAAAAAACCAACAAATTCAACAATCTCAACATTTAAAAAGACCAACAAATTCAACAAAAACCTCAACAATGAAAAACAACAAAAAATTTAACAACAACCTCGGCATTCAAAAACACCAACAAATTCAACAACAACCTCATCAATTAAAAACATCAAAAAATTCAACAACAACCTCTACATTGAAAAACACCAAAAAAATTCAACAACAACCTCAACAATGACAAACACCAAAAAAATCAATAACAACCTCAACATTGAAAAACTCCAACAATTTGAACAACTAGCGCAACAATGAAAAACACCAAAAAATTCAACAGCGACCTCAACTTTGCAAAACACCAACAGATTTAACAACCACAACATTCAAAAACCCCAACAAATTTAACAACAACCTCAGCTTTGAAAAACACGAACAAATTCGACAACTTCAACATTGAAAAACATCAACAAATTCAACAACAACCTCAACTTTTGAAAACACAAAAAGGTTCAACATATAAAAATTGATCACACCAACCAATTCAACAACAACCTCAATATTGAAAATCACCAACAAATTTAACAACAAACTCAACAATTAAAAACATCAAAAAATTCAACAACAACCTCAACAATGAAAAACATCAAACAATTCAAAAACAACCTCAACATTCAAAAACATCAGCAAGTTCAACAACAACCTCAGTAATGAAAAACACAAAAAAATTCAACAACAAGCTCAACATTCAAAAACACCAACAAATTCAACAAAAACCTCAACAATTAAAAACACCAAAAAATTCAACAACAACGTCAACTTTGAAAAACACCAACAAATTCAGCAACATCCTCAACAATGAAAAACACCAAAATATTCAACAACAACCTCACAATGAATAACATCAAAAAATTCAACGACAACCTCAATATTCAAAAACACCAACAAATTCTACAAAAACCTCAACAATTAAAAACACCAAAAAATTAAACAACAACCTCAACATTCAAAAACACCAACAAATTCAATAACAACCTCAACAATGAAGAACACCAACAAATTCAACAACAACCTCAACATTCAAAAATTCCAACAAATACAACAACAACCTCAACAATGGAAAACACCAAAAAAATTCAACAACAATCTCAGCAATGAAAAATACCAAAAAAATCAATAACAACGTTTACATTGCAAAGCACCAAAAATTTCAACAACTACCACAACAATGAAAAAGACCCAAAAATTCAATAACGACCTCAACTTTGAAAAACAGAAACAGATTTAACAACCTCAACATTCAAAAACCCCAACAAATTTAACAACAACCTCAGCTCTTCAAAACATCAACCAATTCAACAACCTCAACATTGAAAAACATCAACAAATTCAACAACAACCTCAACTTTTAAAAATACGAAAAGGTTCAACATATAAAAATTGATAACACCAAAAAATTCAACAACAACCTCAACGTTCAAAATCACCAACAATTTCAACAACAACCTCAGCAATGAAAAACATCAAAAAATTCAACAACGACCTCAACAATGAAAAACACCAAAAATTCAACAACAACCTCAACAATGAAAAATATCAAAAAATTCAATAACAACCTCAACTTTGAAAAACATCAACAAATTCAAAAACCTCAACATTGAAAAACACCAAAAAATTCAACAACAACCTCAACTTTTAAAAACACCAACAAATTCAACAACCACAACATTGAATTACACCAACAAATTCAACTGAAACCTCAACTTTGAAAAATTCAAAAAAATTCAAGAAAAACCATTGATAACACCAATAAATTCAACCGCAACCTCAATATTCAAAATCACCAATAAATTCAACAACAACCTCAACAATGAAAAACATGAAAAAATTCAACAACAAGCTCAACAATGAAAAACACCAAATAATTCAACAACAACCTCAACATGCAAAACACCAACAAATTCAACAACAACCTCAACATGCAATAACACCAACAAATTCAACAAGAACCTCAACAATGAAAAACAACAAAAAATTCAACAACAACCTCAACATTCAAAACACCAACTAATTCAACAACAACCTCAACATTCAAATACACCAACAAATTCAACAACAACCTCAACAATGAAAAACAACAAAACATTCAACAACAACCTCAACATTCAAAAACACCAACAAATTCAACAACAACCTCAGCAATGAAAAACATTAAAAAATTCAACAACAACAAGCTCAACAATGAAAAACACCAACAAATTCAACATCAACCTCAACAATGAAAAACAACAAAAAATTCAACAACAAACTCAACATTGAATAACATGAAAAAATTCAACAACAACCTCAACAATGAAAAACACCAAAACATTCAACAGCAACCTCAACATTCAAAAACACAAACAAATTCAACTAAAACCTCAGAAATGAAAAACACCAAAAAATTCAACAAAAAGCTCAACATTCAAAAACACCAACAAATTCAACAAAAACCTCAACAATTAAAAACACCAAAAAATTCAACAACAACGTCAACTTTGAAAAACACCAACAAATTCAGCAACATCCTCAACAATGAATAAAACCAAAATATTCATCAACAACCTCAACATTGAAAATCTCCAACAATTTCAACAACAACCTCAACAATGAAAAGCACCAAAAAAATTCAACAACAAACTCAACATTGAAAATCACCAACAAATTCAACAACTACCTCAACAATGAAAAATATCAAAAAATTCAACAACAACCTCAACTTTAAAAAACACCAACAAATTCAAAAACCTCAACATTGAAAAACACCAAAAAATTCAACAACAACCTCAACTTTGAAAAACACCAACATATTCAACAACCTCAACATTGAAAAACATCAACAAATTCAACAACAAACTCATCTTTTAAAAATACAAAAAGGATCAACATATAAAAATTGATAACACCAGCAAATTCAACAACAACCTCAGCAATGAAAAACACCAAAAAATTCAACAACAACCTCAACATTCAAAAACACCAACAAATTCAACAAAAACCTCAACAATTAAAAACACCAAAGTATTCAACAACAACCTCAACATTGAAAATCTCCAACAATTTCAACAACAACCTCAACATGCAGAAACACCAACAAATTCAACAACAACCTCAACAATGAAAAACATCAAAAAATTCAACAACAACTCAACATTGAAAATCACCATCAAATTCAACAAAAATCTCAACAATGAAAAACATCAAAAAATTCAACAACAAACTCAACATTCCAAAACACCAACAAATTCATTAAAAACCTCAACAATGAAAACACCAAAAAATTCAACAACAGCCACAACTTCAAAAAACACCAACAAATTCAACAACCTCAACATTGAAAAATACCAACAAATTCAATTGCAAACTCAACTTTGAAAAACACAAAAAAGTTTAAAAAAAAACATTGATAACACCAATAAATTCAACAACAACCCCAACATTCAAAAACAACAACAAATTCAACAGAAAAACTCAGCAATGAAAACCACCAAAAAATTCAACAACCTCAACATTGAGAAACAGTAACAAATTCATCTGCAACCTCAAGTTTGAAAAATGCAAATAGATTCAAAAAAAACATTGAATAAACCAATAAATTCAACAACAACCTCAATATTGAAAATCACCAACAAATTCATCAACAACCTCAACACTGAAAATCAACAAAAAATTCATCAACAACGACCTCAACAATGAAAAACACCAAAAAGTTCAACAACAACCTCAACATTGAAAAACTCCAACAATTTGAATAACAACCTCAACAATGAAAAACACCAACAATTTCAACTGCAACCTCAACTTTGAAAAATACAAAAAGATTCAAAAAAAAACATTGAATACAGAACAAATTCAACAACCACCTCAACATTGAAAAACACCAACATATTGAAAAATAACCTCAACTTGGAAAAACAGCAACAAATTCAAAAGCCTCAACTTGGAAAAACACCAACAAATTCAACTACAAACTCAATATTGTTAATCACCAACAAATTCAACTACAACCTCAACATTCAAAAGCACCATCAAATTCAACAAAAACCTCAACAATGGAAATCACCAACATATTCATCATAAACCTCATCAATGAAAAACACCAACAAATTCATCAACAACCTCAACATTCAAAAACACCAACAAATTCAACAAAAACCTCAACAATCAAAAAGACCAAAACATTCAACAGCAACCTCAACTTTGAAAAACATCAAAAGATTCAACAACCTCAACGTTCAAATAAACCAACAAATTCAACAAAAACGTCAACAATTAAAAACACCAACAAATTCAACAACAACCTCAACATTGAAAAACTCCAACAAATTCAACAAGAACCTCAACAATGAAAGACAACAAAAAATTCAACAACAACCTCAACATTGAAAAACTCCAACAATTTCAACAACTACCGCAACAATGAAAAACAACAAAAAATTCAACAGCGACCTCAACTTTGCAAAACACCAACAGATTTAACAACCTCAACAATCAAAAACCCCAACAAATTTAACAACAACCTCAGCTTTGAAAAACACCAACATATTCAACAAGCTCAACATTGAAAAACATCAACAAATTCAACAACAAACTCAACTTTCAAAAGTACAAAAAGTTTCAACATATAAAAATTGATAACACCAACAAATTCAGCAACAAACTCAATATTGAAAAACACCAACAAATTTAACAACAACCTCAACAATTAAAAACATCAAAAAATTCAACAACAACAACCTGAACAATGAAAAACACCAAACAATTCAACAACAACCTCAACATTCAAATACACCAGCAAATTCAACAACAACCTCAGCAATGAAAAACACCAAAAAATTCAACAACAACCTCAACATTCAAAAACACCAACAAATTCAACAAAAACTCAACAATGAAAAACACCAAAAAATTCTGCAAAAACCTCAACAATGAAAACACCAAAAAATTCAACAACAGCCACAACTTTAAAAAACACCAACAAATTCAACAACCTCAACATTGAAAAATACCAACAAATTCAATTGCAAACTCAACTTTGAAAAACACAAAAAAGTTTAGAAAAAAAACATTGATAACACCAATAAATTCAACAACAACCTCAATATTGAAAATCACCAACAAATTCATCAACAACCTCAACACTGAAAATCAACAAAAAATTCATCAACAACGACCTCAACAATGAAAAACACCAAAAAGTTCAACAACAACCTTATCTATGAAAAAAACCAGCAAATTCAATAATCTCAACATTTAAAAACAACAACAAATTCAACAACCTCAACATTCAAAAACACCAACAAATTCAACAACAACCTCAACATTCAAAAACACCAAACAATTCAACAACAACCTCAACATTCAAATACACCAGCAAATTCAACAACAACCTCAACAATGAAAAACACCAAAAAATTCAACAACAACCTCAACATTCAAAAACACCAATAAATTCAACAAAAACCTCAACAATTAAAAACACCAAAAAATTCAACAACAACGTCAATGTTGAAAAACACCAACAAATTCATCAACGACCTCAACAATGAAAAACACCAAAAAATTCAACAACAAATTCAACATTCAAAAACACCAAAAAATAAAAACAACAACCTCAACATTCAAAAACAGCAACAAATTCAACCAAAACCTCAACAATGAAGAACACCAAAAAATTCAACAACAACCTCAACTTTGAATAACACCAACAAATTCAACAAACTCAACATTGAAATACACCAACAAATTCAACAACATCCTCAACATTGAAAAATTCCAACAAGTTCAACAACTACCTCAACAACGAAAAACACCAATAAATTCAACAACAACCTCAACGTTCAAAAACACTAACAATTTCAACAACAACCTCAGCAATGAAAAAGATCAATAAATTCAACAACAACCTCAACAATGAAAAACACCAAAAATATTCAACAACAACCTCAACAATGAAAAACACCAAAAAAATCAATAAAAACCTCAACATTGAAAAACGCCAAGAATTTCAACAACTACCACAACGATGAATAACACCAAAAAATTCGACAACAAATCCAACATGGTAAATCCCCAAAAATTCAACAAAAACCTCAACAATGAAAAACACCAACAAATTCAACAAGTACCGCAACAATGGAAAACACCAAAAAATACAACAACCACCTCAACAATGAAAAACACCAAAAAATTCATCTACAACCTCAACATTCAAAAACAACAACAAATTCAACAGAAAAACTCAACAATGAAAAACACCAAAATATTCAACAACACCCTCATCTTTGAAAACCACCAAAAAATTCAACAACCTCAACATTGAGAAACAGTAACAAATTCATCTGCAACCTCAAGTTTGAAAAATGCAAATAGATTCAAAATAAACATTGAATAAACCAATAAATTCAACAACAACCTCAATATTGAAAATCACCAACAAATTCATCAACAACCTCAACAATGAAAATCAACAAAAAATTCATCAACAACGACCTCAACAATGAGAAACACCAAAAAGTTCAACAACAACCTCAACATTGAAAAACTCCAACAATTTGAATAACAACCTCAACAATGAAAAACACCAACAATTTCAACTGCAACCTCAACTTTGAAAAATACAAAAAGATTCAAAAAAAAACATTGAATACAGAACAAATTCAACAACCACCTCAACATTGAAAAACACCAACATGTTGAAAAACAACCTCAACTTGGAAAAACACCAACAAATTCAAAAACTTCAACTTGGAAAAACACCAACAAATTCAACTACAAACTCAATATTGTTAATCACCAACAAATTCAACTACAACATCAACATTCAAAAGCACCATCAAATTCCACAGAAACCTCAACAATGGAAATCACCAACATATTCATCAAAAAACCTCAACAATGAAAAACACCAAAAAATTCATCAACAACCTCAACATTCAAAAACACCAACAAATTCAACAAAAACCTCAACAATCAAAAACACCAAAACATTCAACAGCAACCTCAACTTTGAAAAACATCAAAAGATTCACCAACCTCAACGTTCAAGAAAACCAACAAATTCAACAAAAACGTCAACAATTAAAAACACCAAAAAATTCAACAACAACCTTATCTATGAAAAAAACCAGCAAATTCAATAATCTCAACATTTAAAAACACCAACAAATTCAACAACAACCTCAACATTCAAAAACACCAACAAATTCAACAACAACCTCAACATTCAAAAACACCAAACAATTCAACAACAACCTCAACATTCAAATACACCAGCAAATTCAACAACAACCTCAACATTCAAAAACACCAACAAATTCAACAAAAACCTCAACAATTAAAAACACCAAAAAATTCAACAACAACGTCAACTTTGAAAAACATCAACAAATTCAGCAACATCCTCAACAATGAAAAACACCAAAATATTCAACAACAACCTCAACATTGAAAATCTCCAACAATTTCAACAACAACCTCAACAATGAAAAGCACCAAAAAATTCAACAACAAACTCAACATTGAAAATCTGCAACAAATTCAACAACAACCTCAGCAATGAAAAATATCAAAAAATTCAACCACAACCTCAACTTTGAAAAACACCAACAAATTCAAAAACCTCAACATTGATAAACACCAAAAAATTCAACAACAACCTTAACTTTGAAAAACACCAACACATTCAACAACCTCAACATTGAATTACGCCAACAAATTCAACTGCAACCTCAACTTTGAAAAATACAAAAAAGTTGAAGAAAAACCATTGATAACACCAATAAATTCAGCCACAACCTCAATATTCAAAATCACCAAAAAATTCAACAACAACCTCAACAATGAAAAACATGAAAAAATTTAACAACAACGTCAACAATGAAAAACACCAAATAATTCAACAACAACCTCAACATGCAAAAACACCAACAAATTCAACAACAACCTCAACATGCAAAAACACCAACAAATTCAACAACAACCTCAACAATGAAAAACACCAAAAAATTCAACAACAACCTCAACATTCAATACACCAACAAATTCAACAACAACCTCAACATTCAAATACACCAACAAATTCAACAACAACCTCAACAATGAAAAACACCAAAACATTCAAAAACAACCTCAACATTCAAAAACACCAACAAATTCATCAACAACCTCAGCAATGAAAAACATCAAAAAATTCAACAGCAACAACCTCAGCAATGAAAAACACCAACAAATTCAACAACAAACTCAACAATGAAAAACACCAAAAAATTCAACAACAAACTCAACATTGAAAATCACCATCAAATTCAACAAAAGTCTCAACAATGAAAAACATCAAAAAATTCAACAATTAACTCAACATTCCAAAACACCAACAAATTCATTAAAAACCTCAACAATGAAAACACCAAAAAATTCAACAACAGCCACAACTTTAAAAAACACCATCAAATTCAACACCATCAGCATTTAAAAATACCAACAAATTCAATTGCAAACTCAACTTTGAAAAACACAAAAAAGTTTTAAAACAACCATTGATAACACCAATAAATTCAGCAACAACCTCAATATTGAAAATCACGAACAAATTCATCAACAACCTCAACAATGAATAACATCAAAAAATTCATCAACAACGACCTCAACAATGAAAAACACCAAAAAATTCAACAACAACCTCAACATTGAAAAACTCCAACAATTTGAATAACAACCTACACAATGAAAAACACCAACAATTTCAACTGCAACCTCAACTTTGAAAAAAACATAAAGATTCAAAAAAAAACATTGAACACACAATAAATGCAACAACAACGTCAATATTGAAAATCACCAACAAATTCAACAACAACCTCAACATTGAAAAACACCAACATATTCAAAAACAACCTCAACTTGGAAAAACACCAACAAATTCAAAAACCTCAACATTGAAAAACACCAACAAATTCAACTACAAACTCAATATTGTTAATCACCAAAAAATTCAACTACAACCTCAACATTCAAAAACACCAACAAATTCAACAAAAACCTCAACAATGGAAAACACCAACATATTCATCAAAAACCTCAACAATGAAAAACACCAAAAAATTCATCATCAACCTCAACATTCAGAAACACCAACAAATTCAACAAAAACCTCAACAATCAAAAAGACCAAAACATTCAACAGCAACCTCAACTTTGAAAAACATCAAAAGATTCAACAACCTCAACGTTCAAATAAACCAACAAATTCACAAAAACGTCAACAATTAAAAAAACCAAAAAATTCAACAACAACCTCATCTATGAAAAAAACCAACATATTCAACAATCTCAACATTTAAAAACACCAACAAATTCAACAACAACCTCAACATTGAAAAACTCCAACAAATTCAACAAGAACCTCAACAATGAAAAACAACAAAAAATTCAACAACAACCTCAACAATGAAAAACACCAAAAAAATTCAACAACATCCTCAACAATGAAAAACACCAAAAAAATCAATAACAACCTCAACATTGAAAAACTCCAACAATTTCAACAACTACCGCAACAATGAAAAACAACAAAAAATTAAACAGCGACCTCAACTTTGCAAAACACCAACAGATTTAACAACCTCAACATTCAAAAACCCCAACAAATTTAACAACAACCTCAGCTTTGAAAAACACCAACATATTCAACAAGCTCAATATTGAAAAACATCAACAAATTGAACAACAAACTCAACTTTTAAAAATACAAAAAGGTTCAACATATAAAAATTGATAACACCAACAAATTCAACAACAAACTCAATATTGAAAAACACCAACAAATTTAACAACAACCTCAACAATTAAAAACATCAAAAAATTCAACAACAACATCAACAATGAAAAACACCAAACAATTCAACAACAACCTCAACATTCAAAAACACCAACAAATTCAACAAAAACCTCAACAATTAAAAACACCAAAAAATTCAACAACAACGTCAATGTTGAAAAACACCAACAAATTCATCAACAACCTCAACAATGAAAAACACCAAAAAATTCAACAACAAATTCAACATTCAAAAACACCAAAAAATAAAAACAACAACCTCAACATTCAAAAACAGCAACAAATTCAACCAAAACCTCAACAATGAAGAACACCTTAAAATTCAACAACAACCTCAACTTTGAATAACACCAACAAATTCTACAACCTCAACATTGAAATACACCAACAAATTCAACAACATCCTCAACATTGAAAAATTCCAACAAGTTCAACAACTACCTCAACAACGAAAAACACCAATAAATTCAACAACAACCTCAACGTTCAAAAACACCAACAATTTCAACAACAACCTCAGCAATGAAAAACACCAAAAATATTCAACAACAACCTCAACAATGAAAAACACCAAAAAAATCAATAAAAACCCCAACATTGAAAAACGCCAAGAATTTCAACAACTACCACAACGATAAAAAACACCAAAAAATTCGACAACAAATCCAACATGGTAAATCCCCAAAAATTCAACAAAAACCTCAACAATGAAAAACACCAACAAATTCAACATGTACCGCAACAATGGAAAACACCAAAAAATTCAACAACCACCTCAACAATGAAAAACACCAAAAAATTCATCTACAACCTCAACATTCAAAAACAACAACAAATTCAACAGAAAAACTCAACAATGAAAAACACCAAAATATTCAACAACACCCTCATCTTTGAAAACCAACAAAAAATTCAACAACCTCAACATTGAGAAACAGTAACAAATACATCTGCAGCCTCAAGTTTGAAAAATGCAAATAGATTCAAAAAAAACATTGAATAAACCAATAAATTCAACAACAACCTCAATATTGAAAATCACCAAAAAATTCAACAACAACCTCAACAATGAATAACATCAAAAAATTCAACAACCTCAAAAATCAAAAACACCAAAAAATTCAAAAACAACCTCAACGTTGAAAAACTCCAACCATTTCAACAACAACCTCAACAATGAAAAACACCATAAAATTCAACAACAAACTCAACATTGTAAATCACCAAAAAGTTCAACAACAACCTCAACAATGAAGAACATCAAAAAGGTCAACAACAACCTCAACAATGAAAAACACAAAAATAATCAATAACAACCTCAACATTGAAAATCTCCGACAATCTCAACAAGCACGGCAACAATGATAAACACCAAAAAATTCAACAACAACCTCAACATTCAAAAACACCAACAAATTCAACAAAAACCACAACAATCAAAAAGACCAAAACATTCAACAGCAACCACAACTTTGAAAAACATCAAAAGATTCAACAACCTCAACGTTCAAGAAAACCAACAAATTCAACAAAAACCTCAACAATTAAAAACACCAAAAAATTCAACAACAACCTCATCTATGAAAAAAACCAGCAAATTCAACAATCTCAACAATGAAAAACACCAAAAAATTCATCATCAACCTCAACATTCAAAAACACCAACAAATTCAACAAAAACCTCAACAATCAAAAAGACCAAAACATTCAACAGCAACCTCAACTTTGAAAAACATCAAAAGATTCAACAACCTCAACGTTCAAATAAACCAACAAATTCACAAAAACGTCAACAATTAAAAAAACCAAAAAATTCAACAACAACCTCATCTATGAAAAAAACCAACATATTCAACAATCTCAACATTTAAAAACACCAACAAATTCAACAACAACCTCAACATTGAAAAACTCCAACAAATTCAACAAGAACCTCAACAATGAAAAACAACAAAAAATTCAACAACAACCTCAACAATGAAAAACACCAAAAAAATTCAACAACATCCTCAACAATGAAAAACACCAAAAAAATCAATAACAACCTCAACATTGAAAAACTCCAACAATTTCAACAACTACCGCAACAATGAAAAACAACAAAAAATTAAACAGCGACCTCAACTTTGCAAAACACCAACAGATTTAACAACCTCAACATTCAAAAACCCCAACAAATTTAACAACAACCTCAGCTTTGAAAAACACCAACATATTCAACAAGCTCAATATTGAAAAACATCAACAAATTGAACAACAAACTCAACTTTTAAAAATACAAAAAGGTTCAACATATAAAAATTGATAACACCAACAAATTCAACAACAAACTCAATATTGAAAAACACCAACAAATTTAACAACAACCTCAACAATTAAAAACATCAAAAAATTCAACAACAACATCAACAATGAAAAACACCAAACAATTCAACAACAACCTCAACATTCAAAAACACCAACAAATTCAACAAAAACCTCAACAATTAAAAACACCAAAAAATTCAACAACAACGTCAATGTTGAAAAACACCAACAAATTCATCAACAACCTCAACAATGAAAAACACCAAAAAATTCAACAACAAATTCAACATTCAAAAACACCAAAAAATAAAAACAACAACCTCAACATTCAAAAACAGCAACAAATTCAACCAAAACCTCAACAATGAAGAACACCTTAAAATTCAACAACAACCTCAACTTTGAATAACACCAACAAATTCTACAACCTCAACATTGAAATACACCAACAAATTCAACAACATCCTCAACATTGAAAAATTCCAACAAGTTCAACAACTACCTCAACAACGAAAAACACCAATAAATTCAACAACAACCTCAACGTTCAAAAACACCAACAATTTCAACAACAACCTCAGCAATGAAAAACACCAAAAATATTCAACAACAACCTCAACAATGAAAAACACCAAAAAAATCAATAAAAACCCCAACATTGAAAAACGCCAAGAATTTCAACAACTACCACAACGATGAAAAACACCAAAAAATTCGACAACAAATCCAACATGGTAAATCCCCAAAAATTCAACAAGAACCTCAACAATGAAAAACACCAACAAATTCAACATGTACCGCAACAATGGAAAACACCAAAAAATTCAACAACCACCTCAACAATGAAAAACACCAAAAAATTCATCTACAACCTCAACATTCAAAAACAACAACAAATTCAACAGAAAAACTCAACAATGAAAAACACCAAAATATTCATCAACACCCTCATCTTTGAAAACCAACAAAAAATTCAACAACCTCAACATTGAGAAACAGTAACAAATACATCTGCAGCCTCAAGTTTGAAAAATGCAAATAGATTCAAAAAAAACATTGAATAAACCAATAAATTCAACAACAACCTCAATATTGAAAATCACCAAAAAATTCAACAACAACCTCAACAATGAATAACATCAAAAAATTCAACAACCTCAAAAATCAAAAACACCAAAAAATTCAAAAACAACCTCAACGTTGAAAAACTCCAACCATTTCAACAACAACCTCAACAATGAAAAACACCATAAAATTCAACAACAAACTCAACATTGTAAATCACCAAAAAGTTCAACAACAACCTCAACAATGAAGAACATCAAAAAGGTCAACAACAACCTCAACAATGAAAAACACAAAAATAATCAATAACAACCTCAACATTGAAAATCTCCGACAATCTCAACAAGCACGGCAACAATGATAAACACCAAAAAATTCAACAACAACCTCAACATTCAAAAACACCAACAAATTCAACAAAAACCACAACAATCAAAAAGACCAAAACATTCAACAGCAACCACAACTTTGAAAAACATCAAAAGATTCAACAACCTCAACGTTCAAGAAAACCAACAAATTCAACAAAAACCTCAACAATTAAAAACACCAAAAAATTCAACAACAACCTCATCTATGAAAAAAACCAGCAAATTCAACAATCTCAACAGTTAAAAACACCAACAAATTCAACAACAACCTCAATATTCAAAAACACCAACAAATTCAACAAGAACCTCAACAATGAAAAACAACAAAAAATTCAACAACAACCTCAACAATGAAAAACACCAAAACAATTCAACAACATCCTCAACAATGAAAAACACCAAAAAAATCAATAACAACCTCAACATTGAAAAACTCCAACAATTTCAACAACTACCGCAACAATGAAAAACAACAAAAAATTCAACAGCGACCTCAACTTTGCAAAACACCAACAGATTTAACAACCTCAACATTCAAAAACCCCAACAAATTTAACAACAACCTCAGCTTTGATAAACACCAACATATTCAACAAGCTCAACATTGAAAAACATCAACAAATTCAACAACAAACTCAACTTTTAAAAATACAAAAAGGTTCAACATATAAAAATTGATAACACCAAACAAATTCAACAACACTCTCAATATTGAAAAACACCAACAAATTTAACAACAACCTCAACAATTAAAAACATCAAAAAATTCAACAACAACAACCTCAACAATGAAAAACACCAAACAATTCAACAACAACCTCAACATTCAAATACACCAGCAAATTCAACAACAACCTCAGCAATGTAAAACACCAAAAAATTCAACAACAACATCAACATTCAAAAACACCAACAAATTCAACAAAAACCTCAACAATTAAAAACACCAAGAAATTCAACAACAACCTCATCTATGAAAAAAACCAGCAAATTCAACAATCTCAACAGTTAAAAACACCAACAAATTCAACAACAACCTCAGCAATTAAAAACATCAAAAAAATCAACAACAACCTCAACAATGAAAAACACCAAAAAAATTCAACAACATCCTCAACGATGAAAAACACCAGAATAAATCAATAACAACCTCAACATTGAAAAACTCCAACAATTTCAACAACTACCGCTACAATGAAAAACACCAAAAACTTCAACAGCGACCTCAACTTTGCAAAACACCAACAGATTTAACAACCTCAATATTCAAAAACCCCAACAAATTTAACAACAACCTCAGCTTTGAAAAACACCAAAAAATTCAACAACAAACTCAACATTGAAAAACATCAGCAAATTCAACAACAAACTCAACTTATAAAAATACAAAAAGGTTCAACATATAAAAATTGATAACACCAACAAATTCAACAACAACCTCAATATTGAAAATCACCAAAAAATTTAACAACAACCTCAACAGTTAAAAACATCAAAAAATTCAACAACAACAACAACCTCAACAATGAAAAACACCAAACAATTCAACAACAACCTCAACATGCAAAAACACCAGCAAATTCAACAACAACCTCAGCAATGAAAAACACCAAGAAATTCAACAGCAACCTCAACATTCAAAAACACCAACAAATTCAAC
Source organism: Cetorhinus maximus (assembly GCF_964194155.1). NCBI lineage: Eukaryota > Metazoa > Chordata > Chondrichthyes > Lamniformes > Cetorhinidae > Cetorhinus > Cetorhinus maximus. Next base: position 198,793 of record NW_027596246.1, on the reverse strand, counting down.
TAAAACCTCAGAAATGAAAAACACCAAAAAATTCAACAACAAGCTCAACATTCTAAAACACCAACAAAATCAACAAAAACCTCAACAATTAAAAACACCAAAAAATTCAACAACAACGTCAACTTTGAAAAACACCAACAAATTCAGCAACATCCTCAACAATGAAAAACAACAAAATATTCAACAACAACCTCAACATTGAAAATCTCCAACAATTTCAACAACAACCTCAACAATGAAAAGCACCAAAAAATTCAACAACAAACTCAACATTGAAAATCACCAACAAATTCAACAACTACCTCAACAATGAAAAATATCAAAAAATTCAACAACAACCTCAACTTTGAAAAACACCAACAAATTCAAAAACCTCAACATTGAAAAACACCAAAAAATTCAACAACAACCTCAACTTTGAAAAACACCAACATATTCAACAACCTAAACATTGAAAAACATCAACAAATTCAACAACAAACTCAACTTTTAAAAATACAAAAATGTTCAACATATAAAAATTGATAACAGCAGAAAATTCAACAACAACCTCAACAATGAAAAACACCAAAAAATTCAACAACAAACTCAAAATTGAAAATCACCATAAAATTCAACCAAAATCTCAGCAATGAAATACATCAAAAAATACAACAACAGCCTGAGCTTTCCAAAACACCAACAAATTCAACAAAAACCTCAACAATGAAAACACCAAAAAATTCAACAACAATCACAACTTTGAAAAACACCAACAAATTCAACAACATCAACATTGAAAAACACCAACAAATTAAAGTGCAAACTCAACTTTGAAAAATACAAAAAAAAATTTAAAAAAAACATTGATAACACCAATAGATTCAACAACAACCTGAATATTGAAAATCACCAACAAGTTCATCAACAACCTCAACAATGAAAATCAGCAAAAAATTCATCAACAACGACCTCAACAATGAAAAACACCAAAAAATTCAACAACAACCTCAACATTGAAAAACTCCAACAATTTCAACAACAACCTCAACAATGAAAAACACCAAAAAATTCGACAACAAATCCAACATGGAAAATCATCATCAAATTCAACAAAAACCTCAACAATGAAAAACACCAACAAATTCAACAAGTACAGCAACAATGGAAAACACCATAAAATTCAACAACCACCTCAACAAAGAAAAACACCAAATAATTCATCAACAACCTCAACATTCAAAAACAACAACAAATTCAACAAAAAAACTCAACAATGAAAAACACCAAAAAATTCAACAACAACCTCAACTTTGAAAATCACCAAAAAATATAACAACCTCAACATTGAGAAACAGTAACAAATTCATCTGCAACCTCAAGTTTGAAAAATGAAAAGAGATTCAAAAAAAACATTGAACACAACAAATAATTCAACAACAACCTCAATATTGAAAATCACCAAAAAATTCAACAACAACCTCAACAATGAATAACATCAAAAAATTCAACAACAACCTCAAAAATCAAGAACACCAAAAAATTCAAAAACAACCTCAACGTTGAAAAACACCAAAAAATTCAACAACAAACTCAACTTTGTAAATCACCAACAAATTCAACAACAACCTCAACAATGAAGCACATCAAAAAATTCAACAACAACCTCAACAATGAAAAACACCAAAATATTAAACAACAACCTCAACAATGACAAAAACCAAAAAAATCAATAACAACCTCAACATTGAAAATCTCCGACAATCTCAACAAGCACTGCAACAATGAAAAACACCTAAAAATTCAACAACAAACTCAAAATTGAAAATCACCATAAAATTCAACCAGAATCTCAGCAATGAAAAATATCAAAAAATTCAACAACAACCACAACTTTGAAAAACACCAACAAATTCAAAAACCTCAACATTGAAAAACACCAAAAAATTCAACAACAACCTCAACTTTGAAAAACACCAACAAATTCAACAACCTCAACATTGAATTACACCAACAAATTCAACTGCAACCTCAACTTTGAAAAATACAAAAAAGTTCAAGGAAAACCATTGATAACACCAATAAATTCAGCCACAACCTCAATATTCAAAATCACCAATAAATTCAACAACAACCTCAACAATGAAAAACATGAAAAAATTCAACAAAAAGCTCAACAATGAAAAACAGCAAATAATTCAACAACAACCTCAACATGCAAAACACCAACAAATTCAACAACAACCTCAACAATGCAAAACACCAAAAAATTCAACAACAACCTCAACATACAAAACACCAACAAATTCAACAACAACCTCAACATTCAAATACACCAACAAATTCAACAACAACCTCAACATTGAAAAACTCCAACAATTTCAACAACAACCTCAACAATGAAAAACACCAAAAAATTCGACAACAAATCCAACATGGAAAATCATCATCAAATTCAACAAAAACCTCAACAATGAAAAACACCAACAAATTCAACAAGTACAGCAACAATGGAAAACACCATAAAATTCAACAACCACCTCAACAAAGAAAAACACCAAATAATTCATCAACAACCTCAACATTCAAAAACAACAACAAATTCAACAAAAAAACTCAACAATGAAAAACACCAAAAAATTCAACAACAACCTCAACTTTGAAAATCACCAAAAAATATAACAACCTCAACATTGAGAAACAGTAACAAATTCATCTGCAACCTCAAGTTTGAAAAATGAAAAGAGATTCAAAAAAAACATTGAACACAACAAATAATTCAACAACAACCTCAATATTGAAAATCACCAAAAAATTCAACAACAACCTCAACAATGAATAACATCAAAAAATTCAACAACAACCTCAAAAATCAAGAACACCAAAAAATTCAAAAACAACCTCAACGTTGAAAAACACCAAAAAATTCAACAACAAACTCAACTTTGTAAATCACCAACAAATTCAACAACAACCTCAACAATGAAGCACATCAAAAAATTCAACAACAACCTCAACAATGAAAAACACCAAAATATTAAACAACAACCTCAACAATGACAAAAACCAAAAAAATCAATAACAACCTCAACATTGAAAATCTCCGACAATCTCAACAAGCACTGCAACAATGAAAAACACCTAAAAATTCAACAACAAACTCAAAATTGAAAATCACCATAAAATTCAACCAGAATCTCAGCAATGAAAAATATCAAAAAATTCAACAACAACCACAACTTTGAAAAACACCAACAAATTCAAAAACCTCAACATTGAAAAACACCAAAAAATTCAACAACAACCTCAACTTTGAAAAACACCAACAAATTCAACAACCTCAACATTGAATTACACCAACAAATTCAACTGCAACCTCAACTTTGAAAAATACAAAAAAGTTCAAGGAAAACCATTGATAACACCAATAAATTCAGCCACAACCTCAATATTCAAAATCACCAATAAATTCAACAACAACCTCAACAATGAAAAACATGAAAAAATTCAACAAAAAGCTCAACAATGAAAAACACCAAATAATTCAACAACAACCTCAACATGCAAAACACCAACAAATTCAACAACAACCTCAACAATGCAAAACACCAAAAAATTCAACAACAACCTCAACATACAAAACACCAACAAATTCAACAACAACCTCAACATTCAAATACACCAACAAATTCAACAACAACCTCAACATTGAAAAACTCCAACAATTTCAACAACAACCTCAACAATGAAAAACACCAAAAAATTCGACAACAAATCCAACATGGAAAATCATCATCAAATTCAACAAAAACCTCAACAATGAAAAACACCAACAAATTCAACAAGTACAGCAACAATGGAAAACACCATAAAATTCAACAACCACCTCAACAAAGAAAAACACCAAATAATTCATCAACAACCTCAACATTCAAAAACAACAACAAATTCAACAAAAAAACTCAACAATGAAGAACACCAAAAAATTCAACAACAACCTCAACTTTGAAAATCGCCAAAAAATATAACAACCTCAACATTGAGAAACAGTAACAAATTCATCTGCAACCTCAAGTTTGAAAAATGAAAAGAGATTCAAAAAAAACATTGAACACAACAAATAATTCAACAACAACCTCAATATTGAAAATCACCAAAAAATTCAACATCAACCTCAACAATGAATAACATCAAAAAATTCAACAACAACCTCAAAAATCAAGAACACCAAAAAATTCAAAAACAACCTCAACGTTGAAAAACACCAAAAAATTCAACAACAAACTCAACTTTGTAAATCACCAACAAATTCAACAACAACCTCAACAATGAAGCACATCAAAAAATTCAACAACAACCTCAACAATGAAAAACACCAAAATATTAAACAACAACCTCAACAATGACAAAAACCAAAAAAATCAATAACAACCTCAACATTGAAAATCTCCGACAATCTCAACAAGCACTGCAACAATGAAAAACACCTAAAATTTCAACAACAAACTCAAAATTGAAAATCACCATAAAATTCAACCAGAATCTCAGCAATGAAAAATATCAAAAAATTCAACAACAACCACAACTTTGAAAAACACCAACAAATTCAAAAACCTCAACATTGAAAAACACCAAAAAATTTAACAACAACCTCAACTTTGAAAAACACCAACAAATTCAACAACCTCAACATTGAATTACACCAACAAATTCAACTGCAACCTCAACTTTGAAAAATACAAAAAAGTTCAAGGAAAACCATTGATAACACCAATAAATTCAGCCACAACCTCAATATTCAAAATCACCAATAAATTCAACAACAACCTCAACAATGAAAAACATGAAAAAATTCAACAAAAAGCTCAACAATGAAAAACACCAAATAATTCAACAACAACCTCAACATGCAAAACACCAACAAATTCAACAACAACCTCAACAATGCAAAACACCAAAAAATTCAACAACAACCTCAACATACAAAACACCAACAAATTCAACAACAACCTCAACATTCAAATACACCAACAAATTCAACAACAACCTCAACAATGAAAAACACCAAAACATTCAAAAACAACCTCAACATTCAAAATCACCAACAAATTCAACAACAACCTCAACAATGAAAAACGTCAAAAAATTCAACAGCAACAACCTCAACAATGAAAAACACCAACAAATTCAACAACAACCTCAACAATGAAAAACACCAAAAAATTCAACAACAAGCAAAACATTGAAAATCACCATCAAATTCAACAAAAATCTCAACAATGAAAAACATCAAAAAATTCAACAACAAACTCAACATTCCAAAACACCAACAAATTCATTAAAAACCTCAACAATAAAAATACCAAAAAATTTCAACAACAGCCACAACTTTAAAAAACACCAACAAATTCAACAACCTCAGCATTGAAAAATACCAACAAATTCAATTGCAAACTCAACTTTGAAAAACACAAAAAAGTTTTAAAAAAACATTGATAACACCAATAAATTCAACAACAGCCTCAATATTGAAAATCACCAACAAATTCATCAACAACCCCAACAATGAAAATCAGCAAAAAATTCATCAACAACGACCTCAACAATGAAAAACAACAAAAAATTCAACAACAACCTCAACATTGAAAAACTCCAACAATTTGAATAACAACCTCAACAGTGAAAAACACCAACAATTTCAACTGCAACCTCAAATTTGAAAAATACAAAAAGATTTAAAAAAAAACATTGAGTACACAATAAATGCAACAACAACGTCGATATTGAAAATCACCAACAAATTCAAAAACCTCAACATTGAAAAACACCAACAAATTCAACTACAACCTCAATATTGTTAATCACCAACAAATTCAACTACAACCTCAACATTCAAAAACACCAACAAATTCAACAAAAACCTCAACAATGGAAAACACCAACATATTCATCAAAAAACCTCAACAATGAAAAACACCAAAAAATTCATCAACAACCTCAACATTCAAAAACACCAACAAATTCAAGAAAAACCTCAACAATGAAAAACACCAACACATTCAACAGCAACATCAACTTTGAAAAACATCAAAAGATTCAACAACCTCAACGTTCAAGAAAACCAACAAATTCATCAAAAACGTTAACAATTAAAAACACCAAAAAATTCAGCAACAACCTCATCTTTGGAAAAAACCAACAACTTCAACAATCTCAACATTTAAAAACACCAACAAATTCAACAAACATCAACATTGAAAAACTCCAACAAATTCAACAACAACCTCAACAATGAAAAACAACAAAAAGTTCAACAACACTTGCATTCAAAAACACCAACAAATTTAACAACAACCTCAGCAATTAAAAACATCAAAAAAATCAACAACAACCTCAACAATGAAAAACACCAAAAAAATTCAACAACAACCTCAACAATGAAAAACACCAAAAAAATCAATTACAACCTCAACATTGAAAAACTCCAACAATTTCAACAACTACCGCAACAATGAAAAACAACAAAAAATTCAACAGCGACCTCAACTTTGCAAAACACCAACAGATTTAACAACCTCAACATTCAAAAACCCTAACAAATTTAACAACAACCTCAGCTTTGAAAAACACCAACATATCCAACAACCTCAACATTGAAAAACATCAACAAATTCAACAACAACCTCAACTTTTAAAAATACAAAAAGGTTCAACATATAAAAATTGATAACACCAACAAATTCATCAACAACCTCAATATTGAAAATCACCAACAAATTTAACAACAACCTCAACAATTAAAATCATCAAAAAATTCAACAACAACAACCTCAACAATAAAAAACACCAATCAATTCAACAACAACCTCAACATTCAAAAACACCAGCAAATTCAACAACAACCTCAGCAATGAAAAACACCAAGAAATTCAACAACAACATCAACATTCAAAAACACCAACAAATTCAACAATAACCTCAACAATTAAAGCACCAAAAAATTCAACAACAACGTCAACTTTGAAAAACACCAACAAATTCAGCAACAACCTCAACAATGAAAAACACCAACAAATTCAACAACAAACTCAACATTCAAAAACACAAAAAAATAAAAACAACAACCTCAACATTCAAAAACACCAACAAATTCAACCAAAACCTCAACAATGAAGAACACCAAAAAATTCAACAACAACCTCAACATTGAAAAACACCAACAAATTCAACAACAACCTCAACATTGATAAACTCCAACAAGTTCAACAACAACCTCAACAACGAAAAACACCAAAAAATTCAACAACAACCTCAACGTTGAAAAACTCCAACAATTTCAACAACAATCTCAACAATGAAAAACACCAAAAAATTCAACAACACAACTCAACATTGTAAATCACCAACAAATTCAACAACAACTTCAACAATGAAAAACACCAAAAAATTCAACAACAACCTCAACAATGAAAAACACCGAAAAAAATCAATAACAACCTCAACATTGAAAATCTCCTACAATCCCAGCAAGCACCGCAACAATGAAAAACACCAAAAAATTCAACAACAAACTCAAAATTGAAAATCACCATAAAATTCAACCAAAATCTCAACAATGAAAAACATCAAAAAATACAACAACAGCCTCAACATTCCAAAACAACAACAAATTCAACAAAAACCTCAACAAAGAAAACACCAAAAAATTAAACAACAATCACAACTTTGAAAAACACCAACAAATTCAACAACATCAACATTGAAAAACACCAACAAATTAAAGTGCAAACTCAACTTTGAAAAATACAAAAAAGTTTTAAAAAAAAAACATTGATAACACCAATAACTTCAACAACAACCTCAATATTGAAAATCACCAACAAATTTATCAACAAGCTCAACAATGAAAAACAGCAAAAAATTCAACAACAACGACCTCAACAATGAAAAACACCAAAAAATTCAACACCAACCTCAACATTGAAAACCTCCAACAATTTCAACAACAACCTCAACTTTGAAAAGCACCAACAAATTCAACAACCGCAACATTGAATTACACCAACAAATTCACCTGCAACCTCAACTTTGAAAGATACAAAAAAGTTCAAGAAAAACCATTGATAACACCAATAAATTCAGCCACAACCTCAATATTCAAAATCACCAATAAATTCAACAACAACATCAACAATGAAAAACATGAAAAAATTCAACAACAACCTCAACAATGAAAAACACCAAATAATACAACAATAACCTCAACATGCAAAACACCAACAAATTCAACAACAACCTCAACATGCAAAATCACCAACAAATACAACAACAACCTCAACAATGAAAAACACCAAAAAATTCAACAAAAACCTCAACATTCAAAACACCAACAAATTCAACAACAACCTCAACATTCAAATACGCCAACAAATTCAACAACAACCTCAACAATGAAAAACACCAAAACATTCAACAACAACCTCAACATTCAAAAACACCAACAAATTCAACAACAACCTCAGCAATGAGAAACATCAAAAAATTCAACAGCAAACTCAACATTGAAAATCACCATCAAATTCAACAAAAATCTCAACAATGAAAAACATCAAAAAATTCAACAACAAACTCAACATTCCAAATCAACAACAAATTCATTAAAAACCTCAACAATGAAAACACCAAAAAATTCAACAACAGCCACAACTTTTAAAAACACCAACAAATTCAACAAACTCAACATTGAAAAATACCAACAAATTCAATTGCAAACTCAACTTTGAAGAACACAAAAAAGTTTAAAAAAAAACATTGATAACACCAATAAGTTCAACAACAAGCTCAATATTGAAAATCACCAACAAATTCATCAACAACCTCAACAATGAAAATCAGCAAAAAATTCATCAACAACGACCTCAACAATGAAAAACACCAAAAAATTCCACAACGACCTCAACAATGAAAAACAACATCAAATTCAACAACAACCTCAACTTTGAAAAATACAAAAAGGTTCAACATATAAAAATTGATAACACCAACACATTCAACAACAACCTCAGCGTTCAAAAACACCAACAATTTCAACAACAACCTCAGCAATGATAAACATCAATAAATACAACAACAACCTCAACAATGAAAAACACCAAAAATATTCAACAGCAACCTCAACAATGAAAAACACCAAAAAAATCAATAAAAACCTCAACATTGAAAAACGCCAAGAATTTCAACAACTACCAAAACAATGAAAAACACCAAAAAATTCGGCAACAAACCCAACATGGAAAATCTCCAATAAATTCAACAAAAACCTCAACAATGAAAAACACCAACAAATTCAACAAGTACCGCAACAATGGAAATCACCAAAAAATTCAACAACCACCTCAACAATGAAAAACACCAAAAAATTCATCAACAACCTCAACATTCAAAAACACCAACAAATTAAAGTGCAAACTCAACTTTGAAAAATACAAAAAAAATTTAAAAAAAAACATTGATAACACCAATAGATTCAACAACAACCTGAATATTGAAAATCACCAACAAGTTCATCAACAACCTCAACAATGAAAATCAGCAAAAAATTCATCAACAACGACCTCAACAATGAAAAACACCAAAAAATTCAACAACAACCTCAACATTGAAAAACTCCAACAATTTCAACAACAACCTCAACAATGAAAAACACCAAAAAATTCGACAACAAATCCAACATGGAAAATCATCATCAAATTCAACAAAAACCTCAACAATGAAAAACACCAACAAATTCAACAAGTACAGCAACAATGGAAAACACCATAAAATTCAACAACCACCTCAACAAAGAAAAACACCAAATAATTCATCAACAACCTCAACATTCAAAAACAACAACAAATTCAACAAAAAAACTCAACAATGAAAAACACCAAAAAATTCAACAACAACCTCAACTTTGAAAATCACCAAAAAATATAACAACCTCAACATTGAGAAACAGTAACAAATTCATCTGCAACCTCAAGTTTGAAAAATGAAAAGAGATTCAAAAAAAACATTGAACACAACAAATAATTCAACAACAACCTCAATATTGAAAATCACCAAAAAATTCAACAACAACCTCAACAATGAATAACATCAAAAAATTCAACAACAACCTCAAAAATCAAGAACACCAAAAAATTCAAAAACAACCTCAACGTTGAAAAACACCAAAAAATTCAACAACAAACTCAACTTTGTAAATCACCAACAAATTCAACAACAACCTCAACAATGAAGCACATCAAAAAATTCAACAACAACCTCAACAATGAAAAACACCAAAATATTAAACAACAACCTCAACAATGACAAAAACCAAAAAAATCAATAACAACCTCAACATTGAAAATCTCCGACAATCTCAACAAGCACTGCAACAATGAAAAACACCTAAAAATTCAACAACAAACTCAAAATTGAAAATCACCATAAAATTCAACCAGAATCTCAGCAATGAAAAATATCAAAAAATTCAACAACAACCACAACTTTGAAAAACACCAACAAATTCAAAAACCTCAACATTGAAAAACACCAAAAAATTCAACAACAACCTCAACTTTGAAAAACACCAACAAATTCAACAACCTCAACATTGAATTACACCAACAAATTCAACTGCAACCTCAACTTTGAAAAATACAAAAAAGTTCAAGGAAAACCATTGATAACACCAATAAATTCAGCCACAACCTCAATATTCAAAATCACCAATAAATTCAACAACAACCTCAACAATGAAAAACATGAAAAAATTCAACAAAAAGCTCAACAATGAAAAACACCAAATAATTCAACAACAACCTCAACATGCAAAACACCAACAAATTCAACAACAACCTCAACAATGCAAAACACCAAAAAATTCAACAACAACCTCAACATACAAAACACCAACAAATTCAACAACAACCTCAACATTCAAATACACCAACAAATTCAACAACAACCTCAACATTGAAAAACTCCAACAATTTCAACAACAACCTCAACAATGAAAAACACCAAAAAATTCGACAACAAATCCAACATGGAAAATCATCATCAAATTCAACAAAAACCTCAACAATGAAAAACACCAACAAATTCAACAAGTACAGCAACAATGGAAAACACCATAAAATTCAACAACCACCTCAACAAAGAAAAACACCAAATAATTCATCAACAACCTCAACATTCAAAAACAACAACAAATTCAACAAAAAAACTCAACAATGAAGAACACCAAAAAATTCAACAACAACCTCAACTTTGAAAATCGCCAAAAAATATAACAACCTCAACATTGAGAAACAGTAACAAATTCATCTGCAACCTCAAGTTTGAAAAATGAAAAGAGATTCAAAAAAAACATTGAACACAACAAATAATTCAACAACAACCTCAATATTGAAAATCACCAAAAAATTCAACATCAACCTCAACAATGAATAACATCAAAAAATTCAACAACAACCTCAAAAATCAAGAACACCAAAAAATTCAAAAACAACCTCAACGTTGAAAAACACCAAAAAATTCAACAACAAACTCAACTTTGTAAATCACCAACAAATTCAACAACAACCTCAACAATGAAGCACATCAAAAAATTCAACAACAACCTCAACAATGAAAAACACCAAAATATTAAACAACAACCTCAACAATGACAAAAACCAAAAAAATCAATAACAACCTCAACATTGAAAATCTCCGACAATCTCAACAAGCACTGCAACAATGAAAAACACCTAAAATTTCAACAACAAACTCAAAATTGAAAATCACCATAAAATTCAACCAGAATCTCAGCAATGAAAAATATCAAAAAATTCAACAACAACCACAACTTTGAAAAACACCAACAAATTCAAAAACCTCAACATTGAAAAACACCAAAAAATTTAACAACAACCTCAACTTTGAAAAACACCAACAAATTCAACAACCTCAACATTGAATTACACCAACAAATTCAACTGCAACCTCAACTTTGAAAAATACAAAAAAGTTCAAGGAAAACCATTGATAACACCAATAAATTCAGCCACAACCTCAATATTCAAAATCACCAATAAATTCAACAACAACCTCAACAATGAAAAACATGAAAAAATTCAACAAAAAGCTCAACAATGAAAAACACCAAATAATTCAACAACAACCTCAACATGCAAAACACCAACAAATTCAACAACAACCTCAACAATGCAAAACACCAAAAAATTCAACAACAACCTCAACATACAAAACACCAACAAATTCAACAACAACCTCAACATTCAAATACACCAACAAATTCAACAACAACCTCAACAATGAAAAACACCAAAACATTCAAAAACAACCTCAACATTCAAAATCACCAACAAATTCAACAACAACCTCAACAATGAAAAACGTCAAAAAATTCAACAGCAACAACCTCAACAATGAAAAACACCAACAAATTCAACAACAACCTCAACAATGAAAAACACCAAAAAATTCAACAACAAGCAAAACATTGAAAATCACCATCAAATTCAACAAAAATCTCAACAATGAAAAACATCAAAAAATTCAACAACAAACTCAACATTCCAAAACACCAACAAATTCATTAAAAACCTCAACAATAAAAATACCAAAAAATTTCAACAACAGCCACAACTTTAAAAAACACCAACAAATTCAACAACCTCAGCATTGAAAAATACCAACAAATTCAATTGCAAACTCAACTTTGAAAAACACAAAAAAGTTTTAAAAAAACATTGATAACACCAATAAATTCAACAACAGCCTCAATATTGAAAATCACCAACAAATTCATCAACAACCCCAACAATGAAAATCAGCAAAAAATTCATCAACAACGACCTCAACAATGAAAAACAACAAAAAATTCAACAACAACCTCAACATTGAAAAACTCCAACAATTTGAATAACAACCTCAACAGTGAAAAACACCAACAATTTCAACTGCAACCTCAAATTTGAAAAATACAAAAAGATTTAAAAAAAAACATTGAGTACACAATAAATGCAACAACAACGTCGATATTGAAAATCACCAACAAATTCAAAAACCTCAACATTGAAAAACACCAACAAATTCAACTACAACCTCAATATTGTTAATCACCAACAAATTCAACTACAACCTCAACATTCAAAAACACCAACAAATTCAACAAAAACCTCAACAATGGAAAACACCAACATATTCATCAAAAAACCTCAACAATGAAAAACACCAAAAAATTCATCAACAACCTCAACATTCAAAAACACCAACAAATTCAAGAAAAACCTCAACAATGAAAAACACCAACACATTCAACAGCAACATCAACTTTGAAAAACATCAAAAGATTCAACAACCTCAACGTTCAAGAAAACCAACAAATTCATCAAAAACGTCAACAATTAAAAACACCAAAAAATTCAGCAACAACCTCATCTTTGGAAAAAACCAACAACTTCAACAATCTCAACATTTAAAAACACCAACAAATTCAACAAACATCAACATTGAAAAACTCCAACAAATTCAACAACAACCTCAACAATGAAAAACAACAAAAAGTTCAACAACACTTGCATTCAAAAACACCAACAAATTTAACAACAACCTCAGCAATTAAAAACATCAAAAAAATCAACAACAACCTCAACAATGAAAAACACCAAAAAAATTCAACAACAACCTCAACAATGAAAAACACCAAAAAAATCAATTACAACCTCAACATTGAAAAACTCCAACAATTTCAACAACTACCGCAACAATGAAAAACAACAAAAAATTCAACAGCGACCTCAACTTTGCAAAACACCAACAGATTTAACAACCTCAACATTCAAAAACCCTAACAAATTTAACAACAACCTCAGCTTTGAAAAACACCAACATATCCAACAACCTCAACATTGAAAAACATCAACAAATTCAACAACAACCTCAACTTTTAAAAATACAAAAAGGTTCAACATATAAAAATTGATAACACCAACAAATTCATCAACAACCTCAATATTGAAAATCACCAACAAATTTAACAACAACCTCAACAATTAAAATCATCAAAAAATTCAACAACAACAACCTCAACAATAAAAAACACCAATCAATTCAACAACAACCTCAACATTCAAAAACACCAGCAAATTCAACAACAACCTCAGCAATGAAAAACACCAAGAAATTCAACAACAACATCAACATTCAAAAACACCAACAAATTCAACAATAACCTCAACAATTAAAGCACCAAAAAATTCAACAACAACGTCAACTTTGAAAAACACCAACAAATTCAGCAACAACCTCAACAATGAAAAACACCAACAAATTCAACAACAAACTCAACATTCAAAAACACAAAAAAATAAAAACAACAACCTCAACATTCAAAAACACCAACAAATTCAACCAAAACCTCAACAATGAAGAACACCAAAAAATTCAACAACAACCTCAACATTGAAAAACACCAACAAATTCAACAACAACCTCAACATTGATAAACTCCAACAAGTTCAACAACAACCTCAACAACGAAAAACACCAAAAAATTCAACAACAACCTCAACGTTGAAAAACTCCAACAATTTCAACAACAATCTCAACAATGAAAAACACCAAAAAATTCAACAACACAACTCAACATTGTAAATCACCAACAAATTCAACAACAACTTCAACAATGAAAAACACCAAAAAATTCAACAACAACCTCAACAATGAAAAACACCGAAAAAAATCAATAACAACCTCAACATTGAAAATCTCCTACAATCCCAGCAAGCACCGCAACAATGAAAAACACCAAAAAATTCAACAACAAACTCAAAATTGAAAATCACCATAAAATTCAACCAAAATCTCAACAATGAAAAACATCAAAAAATACAACAACAGCCTCAACATTCCAAAACAACAACAAATTCAACAAAAACCTCAACAAAGAAAACACCAAAAAATTAAACAACAATCACAACTTTGAAAAACACCAACAAATTCAACAACATCAACATTGAAAAACACCAACAAATTAAAGTGCAAACTCAACTTTGAAAAATACAAAAAAGTTTTAAAAAAAAAACATTGATAACACCAATAACTTCAACAACAACCTCAATATTGAAAATCACCAACAAATTTATCAACAAGCTCAACAATGAAAAACAGCAAAAAATTCAACAACAACGACCTCAACAATGAAAAACACCAAAAAATTCAACACCAACCTCAACATTGAAAACCTCCAACAATTTCAACAACAACCTCAACTTTGAAAAGCACCAACAAATTCAACAACCGCAACATTGAATTACACCAACAAATTCACCTGCAACCTCAACTTTGAAAGATACAAAAAAGTTCAAGAAAAACCATTGATAACACCAATAAATTCAGCCACAACCTCAATATTCAAAATCACCAATAAATTCAACAACAACATCAACAATGAAAAACATGAAAAAATTCAACAACAACCTCAACAATGAAAAACACCAAATAATACAACAATAACCTCAACATGCAAAACACCAACAAATTCAACAACAACCTCAACATGCAAAATCACCAACAAATACAACAACAACCTCAACAATGAAAAACACCAAAAAATTCAACAAAAACCTCAACATTCAAAACACCAACAAATTCAACAACAACCTCAACATTCAAATACGCCAACAAATTCAACAACAACCTCAACAATGAAAAACACCAAAACATTCAACAACAACCTCAACATTCAAAAACACCAACAAATTCAACAACAACCTCAGCAATGAGAAACATCAAAAAATTCAACAGCAAACTCAACATTGAAAATCACCATCAAATTCAACAAAAATCTCAACAATGAAAAACATCAAAAAATTCAACAACAAACTCAACATTCCAAATCAACAACAAATTCATTAAAAACCTCAACAATGAAAACACCAAAAAATTCAACAACAGCCACAACTTTTAAAAACACCAACAAATTCAACAAACTCAACATTGAAAAATACCAACAAATTCAATTGCAAACTCAACTTTGAAGAACACAAAAAAGTTTAAAAAAAAACATTGATAACACCAATAAGTTCAACAACAAGCTCAATATTGAAAATCACCAACAAATTCATCAACAACCTCAACAATGAAAATCAGCAAAAAATTCATCAACAACGACCTCAACAATGAAAAACACCAAAAAATTCCACAACGACCTCAACAATGAAAAACAACATCAAATTCAACAACAACCTCAACTTTGAAAAATACAAAAAGGTTCAACATATAAAAATTGATAACACCAACACATTCAACAACAACCTCAGCGTTCAAAAACACCAACAATTTCAACAACAACCTCAGCAATGATAAACATCAATAAATACAACAACAACCTCAACAATGAAAAACACCAAAAATATTCAACAGCAACCTCAACAATGAAAAACACCAAAAAAATCAATAAAAACCTCAACATTGAAAAACGCCAAGAATTTCAACAACTACCAAAACAATGAAAAACACCAAAAAATTCGGCAACAAACCCAACATGGAAAATCTCCAATAAATTCAACAAAAACCTCAACAATGAAAAACACCAACAAATTCAACAAGTACCGCAACAATGGAAATCACCAAAAAATTCAACAACCACCTCAACAATGAAAAACACCAAAAAATTCATCAACAACCTCAACATTCAAAAACAACAACAAATTCAACAGAAAAACTCAACAATGAAAAAAACCACAAAATTCAACAACAACCTCAACTTTGAAAACCACCATAAAATTCAACAACCTCTACATTGAGAAACAGTAACAAATTCATCTGCAACCTCAAGTTTGAAAAATACAAAAAGATTCAAAAAAAAACATTGAATACACCAATAAATTCAACAACAACCTCAATATTGAAAATCACCAAAAAATTCAACAACAACCTCAACAATGAATAACATCAAAAAATTCAACAACCTCAAAAATCAAAAACACCAAAAAATTCAAAAACAACCTCAACGTTGAAAAACTCCAACAATTTCAACAACAACCTCAACAATGAAAAACACCAAAAAATTCAACAACAAACTCAACATTGCGAATCACCAACAAATTCAACAACAACCTCAACAATGAAGCACATCAAAAAATACAACAACAACCTCAACAATGAAAAACACCAAAAAATTCAACAACAACCTCAACAATGAAAAACACCAAAAAAAATCAATAACAACCTCAACATTGAAAATCTCCAACATTCTCAACAAGCACCGCAACAATGAAAAATACCAAAAAATTCAACAACAAAATCAAAATTGAAAATCAACATAAAATTCAACCAAAATCTCAACAATGAAAAACATGAAAAAATACAACAACAGCCTCAACATTCCAAAACACCAACAAATTCAACAAAAACCTCAACAATGAAAACACCAAAAAATTCAACAACAATCACAACTTTTAAAAACACCAACAAAATCAACAACATCAACATTAAAAAACACCAACAAATTAAAATGCAAACTCAACTTTGAAAAATACAAAAAAGTTTTAATAAAAAAACATTTATAACACCAATAAATTCAACAACAACCTCAATATTGAAAAACTCCAACAATTTCAACATCAACCTCAACAATGAAAAACACCAAAAAATTCAACAACAACCTCAACTTTGAAAAACACCAACAAATTCAAAAACCTCAACATTGAAAAACACCAAAAAATTCAACAACAACCTCAACATTGCATTACACCAACAAATTCAACCGCAACCTCAACTTTTAAAAATACAAAAAAGTTCAAGAAAAACCATTGATAACACCAATAAATTCAACCACAACCTCAATATTCAAAATCACCAATGTATTCAACAACAACCTCAACATGCAAAAACACCAACAAATTCGACCACAACCTTAATATTCTAAATCACCAATAAATTCAACAACAACCTCATCAATGAAAAACATGAAAAAATTCAACAGCAACCTCAACAATGAAAAACAGCAAACAATTCAACAACAACCTCAACATGCAAAACACCAACAAATTCAACAACAACCTCAACATGCAAAAACACCAACAAATTCAACAACAACCTCAACAATGAAAGACACCAAAAAATTCAACAACAACCTCAACATTCAAATACACCAACCAATTCAACAACATCCTCAACAATGAAAAACACCAAAACATTCAACAACAACCTCAACATTCAAAATCACCAATAAATTCAACAACAACCTCAACAATGAAAAACATGAAAAAATTCAACAAAAACCTCAACAATGAAAAACACCAACAAATTCAATTGCAAACTCAACTTTGAAGAACACAAAAAAGTTTTAAAAAAAACATTGATAACACCAATAAATTCAACAACAAGCTCAATATTGAAAATCACCAACAAATTCATCAACAACCTCAACAATGAAAATCAGCAAAAAATTCATCAACAACGACCTCAACAATGAAAAACACCAAAAAATTCCACAACGACCTCAACAATGAAAAACAACATCAAATTCAACAACAACCTCAACTTTGAAAAATACAAAAAGGTTCAACATATAAAAATTGATAACACCAACACATTCATCAACAACCTCAACATTCAAAAACACCAACAAATTCAACCAAAACCTCAACAATGAAGAACACCAAAAAATTCAACAACAACCTCAACTTTGAAAAACACCAACAAATTCAACAACCTCAACATTGAAAAACACCAACAAATTCAACAACAACCTCAACATTGAAAAACTCCAACAAGTTCAACAACAACCTCAACAACGAAAAACACCAAAAAATTCAACAACAACCTCAGCGTTCAAAAACACCAACAATTTCAACAACAACCTCAGCAATGAAAAACATCAATAAATACAACAACAACCTCAACAATGAAAAACACCAAAAATATTCAACAGCAACCTCAACAATGAAAAACACCAAAAAAATCAATAAAAACCTCAACATTGAAAAACGCCAAGAATTTCAACAACTACCAAAACAATGAAAAACACCAAAAAATTCGGCAACAAACCCAACATGGAAAATCTCCAATAAATTCAACAAAAACCTCAACAATGAAAAACACCAACAAATTCAACAAGTACCGCAACAATGGAAATCACCAAAAAATTCAACAACCACCTCAACAATGAAAAACACCAAAAAATTCATCAACAACCTCAACATTCAAAAACAACAACAAATTCAACAGAAAAACTCAACAATGAAAAAAACCACAAAATTCAACAACAACCTCAACTTTGAAAACCACCATAAAATTCAACAACCTCTACATTGAGAAACAGTAACAAATTCATCTGCAACCTCAAGTTTGAAAAATACAAAAAGATTCAAAAAAAAACATTGAATACACCAATAAATTCAACAACAACCTCAATATTGAAAATCACCAAAAAATTCAACAACAACCTCAACAATGAATAACATCAAAAAATTCAACAACCTCAAAAATCAAAAACACCAAAAAATTCAAAAACAACCTCAACGTTGAAAAACTCCAACAATTTCAACAACAACCTCAACAATGAAAAACACCAAAAAATTCAACAACAAACTCAACATTGCGAATCACCAACAAATTCAACAACAACCTCAACAATGAAGCACATCAAAAAATACAACAACAACCTCAACAATGAAAAACACCAAAAAATTCAACAACAACCTCAACAATGAAAAACACCAAAAAAAATCAATAACAACCTCAACATTGAAAATCTCCAACATTCTCAACAAGCACCGCAACAATGAAAAATACCAAAAAATTCAACAACAAAATCAAAATTGAAAATCAACATAAAATTCAACCAAAATCTCAACAATGAAAAACATGAAAAAATACAACAACAGCCTCAACATTCCAAAACACCAACAAATTCAACAAAAACCTCAACAATGAAAACACCAAAAAATTCAACAACAATCACAACTTTTAAAAACACCAACAAAATCAACAACATCAACATTAAAAAACACCAACAAATTAAAATGCAAACTCAACTTTGAAAAATACAAAAAAGTTTTAATAAAAAAACATTTATAACACCAATAAATTCAACAACAACCTCAATATTGAAAAACTCCAACAATTTCAACATCAACCTCAACAATGAAAAACACCAAAAAATTCAACAACAACCTCAACTTTGAAAAACACCAACAAATTCAAAAACCTCAACATTGAAAAACACCAAAAAATTCAACAACAACCTCAACATTGCATTACACCAACAAATTCAACCGCAACCTCAACTTTTAAAAATACAAAAAAGTTCAAGAAAAACCATTGATAACACCAATAAATTCAACCACAACCTCAATATTCAAAATCACCAATATATTCAACAACAACCTCAACATGCAAAAACACCAACAAATTCAACCACAACCTTAATATTCTAAATCACCAATAAATTCAACAACAACCTCATCAATGAAAAACATGAAAAAATTCAACAGCAACCTCAACAATGAAAAACAGCAAACAATTCAACAACAACCTCAACATGCAAAACACCAACAAATTCAACAACAACCTCAACATGCAAAAACACCAACAAATTCAACAACAACCTCAACAATGAAAGACACCAAAAAATTCAACAACAACCTCAACATTCAAATACACCAACCAATTCAACAACATCCTCAACAATGAAAAACACCAAAACATTCAACAACAACCTCAACATTCAAAATCACCAATAAATTCAACAACAACCTCAACAATGAAAAACATGAAAAAATTCAACAAAAACCTCAACAATGAAAAACACCAACAAATTCAATTGCAAACTCAACTTTGAAGAACACAAAAAAGTTTAAAAAAAAACATTGATAACACCAATAAATTCAACAACAAGCTCAATATTGAAAATCACCAACAAATTCATCAACAACCTCAACAATGAAAATCAGCAAAAAATTCATCAACAACGACCTCAACAATGAAAAACACCAAAAAATTCCACAACGACCTCAACAATGAAAAACAACATCAAATTCAACAACAACCTCAACTTTGAAAAATACAAAAAGGTTCAACATATAAAAATTGATAACACCAACACATTCATCAACAACCTCAACATTCAAAAACACCAACAAATTCAACCAAAACCTCAACAATGAAGAACACCAAAAAATTCAACAACAACCTCAACTTTGAAAAACACCAACAAATTCAACAACCTCAACATTGAAAAACACCAACAAATTCAACAACAACCTCAACATTGAAAAACTCCAACAAGTTCAACAACAACCTCAACAACGAAAAACACCAAAAAATTCAACAACAACCTCAGCGTTCAAAAACACCAACAATTTCAACAACAACCTCAGCAATGAAAAACATCAATAAATACAACAACAACCTCAACAATGAAAAACACCAAAAATATTCAACAGCAACCTCAACAATGAAAAACACCAAAAAAATCAATAAAAACCTCAACATTGAAAAACGCCAAGAATTTCAACAACTACCAAAACAATGAAAAACACCAAAAAATTCGGCAACAAACCCAACATGGAAAATCTCCAATAAATTCAACAAAAACCTCAACAATGAAAAACACCAACAAATTCAACAAGTACCGCAACAATGGAAATCACCAAAAAATTCAACAACCACCTCAACAATGAAAAACACCAAAAAATTCATCAACAACCTCAACATTCAAAAACAACAACAAATTCAACAGAAAAACTCAACAATGAAAAAAACCACAAAATTCAACAACAACCTCAACTTTGAAAACCACCATAAAATTCAACAACCTCTACATTGAGAAACAGTAACAAATTCATCTGCAACCTCAAGTTTGAAAAATACAAAAAGATTCAAAAAAAAACATTGAATACACCAATAAATTCAACAACAACCTCAATATTGAAAATCACCAAAAAATTCAACAACAACCTCAACAATGAATAACATCAAAGAATTCAACAACCTCAAAAATCAAAAACACCAAAAAATTCAAAAACAACCTCAACGTTGAAAAACTCCAACAATTTCAACAACAACCTCAACAATGAAAAACACCAAAAAATTCAACAACAAACTCAACATTGCGAATCACCAACAAATTCAACAACAACCTCAACAATGAAGCACATCAAAAAATACAACAACAACCTCAACAATGAAAAACACCAAAAAATTCAACAACAACCTCAACAATGAAAAACACCAAAAAAAATCAATAACAACCTCAACATTGAAAATCTCCAACATTCTCAAACAGCACCGCAACAATGAAAAATACCAAAAAATTCAACAACAAAATCAAAATTGAAAATCAACATAAAATTCAACCAAAATCTCAACAATGAAAAACATGAAAAAATACAACAACAGCCTCAACATTCCAAAACACCAACAAATTCAACAAAAACCTCAACAATGAAAACACCAAAAAATTCAACAACAATCACAACTTTTAAAAACACCAACAAAATCAACAACATCAACATTAAAAAACACCAACAAATTAAAATGCAAACTCAACTTTGAAAAATACAAAAAAGTTTTAATAAAAAAACATTTATAACACCAATAAATTCAACAACAACCTCAATATTGAAAAACTCCAACAATTTCAACATCAACCTCAACAATGAAAAACACCAAAAAATTCAACAACAACCTCAACTTTGAAAAACACCAACAAATTCAAAAACCTCAACATTGAAAAACACCAAAAAATTCAACAACAACCTCAACATTGCATTACACCAACAAATTCAACCGCAACCTCAACTTTTAAAAATACAAAAAAGTTCAAGAAAAACCATTGATAACACCAATAAATTCAACCACAACCTCAATATTCAAAATCACCAATATATTCAACAACAACCTCAACATGCAAAAACACCAACAAATTCAACCACAACCTTAATATTCTAAATCACCAATAAATTCAACAACAACCTCATCAATGAAAAACATGAAAAAATTCAACAGCAACCTCAACAATGAAAAACAGCAAACAATTCAACAACAACCTCAACATGCAAAACACCAACAAATTCAACAACAACCTCAACATGCAAAATCACCAACAAATTCAACAACAACCTCAACAATGAAAGACACCAAAAAATTCAACAACAACCTCAACATTCAAATACACCAACCAATTCAACAACATCCTCAACAATGAAAAACACCAAAACATTCAACAACAACCTCAACATTCAAAATCACCAATAAATTCAACAACAACCTCAACAATGAAAAACATGAAAAAATTCAACAAAAACCTCAACAATGAAAAACACCAACAAATTCAATTGCAAACTCAACTTTGAAGAACACAAAAAAGTTTAAAAAAAAACATTGATAACACCAATAAATTCAACAACAAGCTCAATATTGAAAATCACCAACAAATTCATCAACAACCTCAACAATGAAAATCAGCAAAAAATTCATCAACAACGACCTCAACAATGAAAAACACCAAAAAATTCCACAACGACCTCAACAATGAAAAACAACATCAAATTCAACAACAACCTCAACTTTGAAAAATACAAAAAGGTTCAACATATAAAAATTGATAACACCAACACATTCATCAACAACCTCAACATTCAAAAACACCAACAAATTCAACCAAAACCTCAACAATGAAGAACACCAAAAAATTCAACAACAACCTCAACTTTGAAAAACACCAACAAATTCAACAACCTCAACATTGAAAAACACCAACAAATTCAACAACAACCTCAACATTGAAAAACTCCAACAAGTTCAACAACAACCTCAACAACGAAAAACACCAAAAAATTCAACAACAACCTCAGCATTCAAAAACACCAACAATTTCAACAACAACCTCAGCAATGAAAAACATCAATAAATACAACAACAACCTCAACAATGAAAAACACCAAAAATATTCAACAGCAACCTCAACAATGAAAAACACCAAAAAAATCAATAAAAACCTCAACATTGAAAAACGCCAAGAATTTCAACAACTACCAAAACAATGAAAAACACCAAAAAATTCGGCAACAAACCCAACATGGAAAATCTCCAATAAATTCAACAAAAACCTCAACAATGAAAAACACCAACAAATTCAACAAGTACCGCAACAATGGAAATCACAAAAAAATTCAACAACCACCTCAACAATGAAAAACACCAAAAAATTCATCAACAACCTCAACATTCAAAAACAACAACAAATTCAACAGAAAAACTCAACAATGAAAAAAACCACAAAATTCAACAACAACCTCAACTTTGAAAACCACCATAAAATTCAACAACCTCTACATTGAGAAACAGTAACAAATTCATCTGCAACCTCAAGTTTGAAAAATACAAAAAGATTCAAAAAAAAACATTGAATACACCAATAAATTCAACAACAACCTCAATATTGAAAATCACCAAAAAATTCAACAACAACCTCAACAATGAATAACATCAAAAAATTCAACAACCTCAAAAATCAAAAACACCAAAAAATTCAAAAACAACCTCAACGTTGAAAAACTCCAACAATTTCAACAACAACCTCAACAATGAAAAACACCAAAAAATTCAACAACAAACTCAACATTGCGAATCACCAACAAATTCAACAACAACCTCAACAATGAAGCACATCAAAAAATACAACAACAACCTCAACAATGAAAAACACCAAAAAATTCAACAACAACCTCAACAATGAAAAACACCAAAAAAAATCAATAACAACCTCAACATTGAAAATCTCCAACATTCTCAACAAGCACCGCAACAATGAAAAATACCAAAAAATTCAACAACAAAATCAAAATTGAAAATCAACATAAAATTCATCCAAAATCTCAACAATGAAAAACATGAAAAAATACAACAACAGCCTCAACATTCCAAAACACCAACAAATTCAACAAAAACCTCAACAATGAAAACACCAAAAAATTCAACAACAATCACAACTTTTAAAAACACCAACAAAATCAACAACATCAACATTAAAAAACACCAACAAATTAAAATGCAAACTCAACTTTGAAAAATACAAAAAAGTTTTAATAAAAAAACATTTATAACACCAATAAATTCAACAACAACCTCAATATTGAAAAACTCCAACAATTTCAACATCAACCTCAACAATGAAAAACACCAAAAAATTCAACAACAACCTCAACTTTGAAAAACACCAACAAATTCAAAAACCTCAACATTGAAAAACACCAAAAAATTCAACAACAACCTCAACATTGCATTACACCAACAAATTCAACCGCAACCTCAACTTTTAAAAATACAAAAAAGTTCAAGAAAAACCATTGATAACACCAATAAATTCAACCACAACCTCAATATTCAAAATCACCAATATATTCAACAACAACCTCAACATGCAAAAACACCAACAAATTCAACCACAACCTTAATATTCTAAATCACCAATAAATTCAACAACAACCTCATCAATGAAAAACATGAAAAAATTCAACAGCAACCTCAGCAATGAAAAACAGCAAACAATTCAACAACAACCTCAACATGCAAAACACCAACAAATTCAACAACAACCTCAACATGCAAAAACACCAACAAATTCAACAACAACCTCAACAATGAAAGACACCAAAAAATTCAACAACAACCTCAACATTCAAATACACCAACCAATTCAACAACATCCTCAACAATGAAAAACACCAAAACATTCAACAACAACCTCAACATTCAAAATCACCAATAAATTCAACAACAACCTCAACAATGAAAAACATGAAAAAATTCAACAAAAACCTCAACAATGAAAAACACCAAACAATTCAACAACAACCTAAACATGCAAAACACCAACAAATTCAACAACAACCTCAACATTCAAATACACCAACAAATTGAACAACAACCTCAACAGTGAAAAACACCAAAACATTCAACAACAACCTCAACATTCAAAAACACCAACACATTGAAAAACAACCTCGGCAATGGAAAACATCAAAAAATTCAACAGCAAAAACCTCAACAATGAAAAACACCAACAACTTCAACAACAACCTCAACAATGTAAAACACCAAAAAAATCTACAACAAACTCAACATTGAAAATCACCATCAAATTCAACAAAAATCTCAACAATGAACAACATCAAAAAATTCAACACCAAACTCAAAATTCCACAACACCAACTAATTCATCAAAAACCTCAACAATGAAAAAACCAAAAAAATTCAACAACAATCACAACTTTGAAAAACACCAACAAAATCAACAACATCAACATTAAAAAACACCAACAAATTAAAATGCAAACTCAACTTTGAAAAATACAAAAAAGTTAGAAAAAAAAACATTAATAACACCAATAAATTCAACAACAACTTCAATATTGAAACACTCCAACAATTTCAACATCAACCTCAACAATGAAAAACACCAAAAAATTCAACAACAACCTTAACTTTGAAAAACACCAACAAATTCAAAAACCTCAACATTGAAAAACACCAAAAAATTCAACAACAACCTCAACATTGCATTACACCAACAAATTCAACTGCAACCTCAACTTTGAAAAATACAAAAAAGTTCAAGAAAAACCATTGATAACATCAATAAATTCAACCACAACCTCAATATTCAAAATCACCAATAAATTCAACAACAAACTCAACATGCAAAAACACCAACAAATTCAACAACAACCTCAACATTCAAATACACCAACAAATGCAACAACAACCTCAACTTTGAAGAACACCAAAACACTCAACAACACCCTCAACATTCAAAAACACCAACAAGTTCAACAACAACCTCAGCAATAAAAAACATCAAAAAATTCAACAGCAACAACCTCAACAATGAAAAACCACCAACAACATCAACAACAACATCAACAATGAAAAACACCAAAAAATTCAACAACAAACTCAACATTGAAAATCACCATCAAATTCAACAAAAATCTCAACAATGGAAAACATCAAAAAATTCAACACCAAACTCAACAATGAAAACACCAAAAAATTCAACGAGGAACACAGCTTTGAAAAACACCCACAAATTCGACAACCTCAACATTGAAAAATACCAACAAATTCAATTGCAAACTAAATTTGAAAAACACAAAAAAGTTAAAAAAAACATTGATAACACCAATAAATTCAACAACAACCTCAATATTGAAAATCACCAACAAATTCATCAACAACCTCAACAATGAAAAAAAGCAAAAAATTCAACAACAACGATCTCAACAGTGAAAAACACCAAAAAATTCAACAACAAACACAACATTGAAAATCTCCAACAATTTCAACAACAACCTCAACAATGAAGAGCACCAAAAAATTCAACAACAAACTCAACATTGAAAATCACCAACAAATTCAACAACAACCTCAACAATGAAAAATATCAAAAAATTCAACAACAACCTCAATTTTGAGAAACACCAACAAATTCAACAACCGCAACTTTGAAAAACACCAACAAATTCAACTGCAACCTCAACTTTGAAAAATACAAAAAAGTTCAAGAATAACAATTGATAACACCAATAAATTCAACCACATCCTCAATATTCAAAATCACCAATAAATTCAACAATAACCTCATCAATGAAAAACATGAAAAAATTCAACAACAACATCAACAATGAAAAACAGCAAACAATTCAACAACAACCTCAACATGCAAAACACCAACAAATTCAACAACAACCTCAACATTCAAATACACCAACCAATTCAAAAACAACCTCAACAATGAAAAACACCAAAACATTCAACAACAACCTCAACATTCAAAATCACCAATAAATTCAACAACAACCTCAACAATGAAAAACATGAAAAAATTCAACAAAACCTCAACAATGAAAAACACCAAACAATTCAACAACAACCTCAACATTCAAAACACCAACAAATTCAACAACAACCTCAACATTCAAATACACCAACAAATTCAACAACAACCTCAACAGTGAAAAACACCAAAACATTCAACAACAACCTCAACATTCAAAAACACCAACAAATTCAACAACAACCTCAGCAATGGAAAACACCAAAAAATTCAACAGCAAAAACCTCAACAATGAAAAACACCAACAACTTCAACAACAACCTCAAAAATGTAAAACACCAAAAAATTCAACAACAAACTCAACATTGAAAATCACCATCAAATTCAACAAAAATCTCAACAATGAAAAACATCAAAAAATTCAACACCGAACTCAACATTCCAAAACACCAACTAATTCATCAAAAACCTCAACAATGAAAAAACCAAAAAATTCAACAACGAACACAACTTTGAAAAACAGCAACCAATTCAACAACCTCAACATTGAAAAATACCAACAAATTCAATTGCAAACTCAACTTTGAAAAACACAAAAAAGTTTTAAAAAAAGATTGATAACACCAATAAATTCAACAACAACCTCAATATTGAAAATCACCAACAAATTCATCAACAACCTCAACAATGAAAAAGAGCGAAAAATTCAACAACAATGACCTCAACAATGAAAAACACCAAAAATTCATCAACAACCTCAACATTCAAAAACACCAACAATTTCAACAAAAACCTCAACAATGAAAAAGACCAAAACATTCAACAGCAACCTCAACTTTGAAAAACATCAAAACATTCAACAACCTCAACGTTCAAGAAAACCAACAAATTCAACAAAAACGTCAACAATTAAAAACACCAAAAAATTCAACAACAACCTCATCTTTGAAAAAAACCAACAAATTCAACAATCTCAACACTTAAAAACACCAACAAATTCAACAAAAACCTCAACAATGAAAAACACCAAAAACTTCAACAACAACCTCAACATTTAAAACACCAACAAATTCAACAACAACCTCAACATTCAAATACACCAACAAATTCAACAACAACCTCAATAATGAAAAACACCAAAACACTCAACAACAACCTCAACATTCAAAAACACCAACAAATTCAACAACAACCTCAGCAATGAAAGACATCAAAAAATTCAACAACAAACTCAACATTGAAAAACACCAACAGATTCAAAAACATCAACATTAAAAAACACCAACAAATTAAAATGCAAACTCAACTTTGAAAAACACAAAAAAGTTTTTAAAAAAAACATTGATAACACCAATAAATTCAACAACAACCTCAATATTGAAAAATTCCAACAATTTCAACATCAACCTCAACAACGAAAAACACCAAAAAATTCAACAACAACCTCAACTTTGAAAAACACCAACAAATTCAAAAACCTCAACATTGAAAAACACCAAAAAATTCAACAACAACCTCAACATTGCATTACACCAACAAATTCAACCGCAACCTCAACTTTGAAAAATACAAAAAAGTTCAAGAAAAACCATTGATAACACCAATAAAATCAACCACAACCTCAATATTCAAAATCACCAATAAATTCAACAACAACCTCAACATGAAAAACACCAACAAATTCAACAACAAACTCAACATGCAAAAACACCAACAAATTCAACAACAACCTCAACATGCAAAAACACCAAAACACTCAACAACACCCTCAACATTCAAAAACTCCAACAAGTTCAACAACAACCTCAGCAATAAAAAACATCAAAAAATTCAACAGCAACAACCACAACAATGAAAAACACCAACAACATCAACAACAACATCAACAATGAAAAACACCAAAAAATTCAACAACAAACTCAACATTGAAAATCACCATCAAATTCAACAAAAAATCTCAACAATGAAAAACATCAAAAAATTCAACACCAAACTCAACAATGAAAACACCAAAAAATTCAACGACGAACACAGCTTTGAAAAACACCCACAAATTCAACAACCTCAACATTGAAAAATACCAACAAATTCAATTGCAAACTCAAATTTGAAAAACACAAAAAAGTTAAAAAAAAACATTGATAACACCAATAAATTCAACAACAACCTCAATATTGAAAATTACCAACAAATTCATCAACAACCTCAACAATGAAAAACAGCAAAAAATTCAACAACAACGATCTCAACAATGAAAAACACCAAAAAATTCAACAACAAACTCAACATTGAAAATCTCCAACAATTTCAACAACAACCTCAACAATGAAGAGCACCAAAAAATTCAACAACAAACTCAACATTGAAAATCACCAACAAATTCAACAACAACCTCAACAATGAAAAATATCAAAAAATTCAACAACAACCTCAACTTTGAAAAACACCAACAAATTCAACAACCTCAGCTTTGAAAAACACCAACAAATTCAACTGCGACCTCAACTTTGAAAAATACAAAAAAGTTCAAGAAAAACCATTGATAACACCAATAAATTCAACCACAACCTCAATATTCAAAATCACCAATAAATTCAACAACAACCTCATCAATGAAAAACATGAAAAAATTCAACAACAACCTCAACAATGAAAAACAGCAAACAATTCAACAACAACCTCAACATGCAAAACACCAACAAATTCAACAACAACCTCAACATGCAAAAACACCAACAAATTCAACAACAACCTCAACAATGAAAGACACCAAAAAATTCAACAACAACCTCAACATTCAAATACACCAACCAATTCAACAACAACCTCAACAATGAAAAACACCAAAACATTCAACAACAACCTCAACATTCAAAAACACCATCAAATTCAACAACAACCTCAGCAATGAAAAACATCAAAAAATTCAACAGCAAAAACCTCAACAATGAAAAACACCAACAACATCGACAACAACCTCAACAATTTAAAACACCAAAAAATTCAACAACGAACTCAACATTGAAAATCACCAATCAAAATCAACAAAAATCTCAACAATGAAAAACATCAAAAAATTCAACACCAAACTCAACATTCCAAAACACCAACAAATTCATCAACAACCTCAACAATGAAAAAACCAAAAAATTCAACAACGAACACAACTTTGAAAAACACCAACCAATTCTACAACCTCAACATTGAAAAATACCAACAAATTCAATTGCAAACTCAACTTTGAAAAACACGAAAAAGTTTAAAAAAAAACATTGATAACACCAATAAATTCAACAACAACCTCAATATTGAAAATCACCAACAAATTCATCAACAACCTCAACAATGAAAAAGAGCGAAAAATTCAACAACAACGACCTCAACAATGAAAAACAACAAAAAATTCAACAACAACCTCAACATTGAAAAACTCCAACAATTTCAACAACAACCTCAACAATGAAAAGCACCAAAAAATTCAACAACAAAGTCAACATTGAAAATCACCAACAAATTCAACAACAACCGCAGCATTTAAAATCACCAACAAATTCAACAACAACCTCAACAATGAAAAATAGCAACTTTGAAAAACACCAACAAATTCAACAACCTCAACATTGAATTACACCAACAAATTCAACTGCAACCTCAACTTTGAAAAATACAAAAAAGTTCAAGATAAACCATTGATAATACCAATAAATTCAACCACAACCTGATTATTCAAAATCACCAAAACATTCAACAACAACCTCAACAATGAAAAACATGAAAAAAATTCAACAAAAACCTCAACAATGAAAAACACCAAACAATTCAACAACAACCTAAACATGCAAAACACCAACAAATTCAACAACAACTTCAACATTCAAATACACCAACAAATTCAACAACAACCTCAACAGTGAAAAACACCAAAACATTCAACAACAACCTCAACATTCAAAAACACCAACAAATTCAACAACAACCTCAGCAATGGAAAACATCAAAAAATTCAACAGCAAAAACCTCAACAATGAAAAACACCATCAAATTCAACAAAAATCTCAACAATGAAAAACATCAAAATATTCAACACCAAACTCCACATTCCAAAACACCCACTAATTCATCAAAAACCTCAAAAACGAAAAAACCAAAAAATTCAACAACGAACACTACTTTGAAAAACAGCAACAAATTCAACAACCTCAACATTAAAAAAAACCAACAAATTCAATTGCAAACTCAACTTTGAAAAACACAAAAAAGTTTAAAAAAAAACATTGATAACACCAATAAATTCAACAACAACCTCAATATTGAAAATCACCAACAAATTCATCAACAACCTCAACAATGAAAAAGAGCGAAAAATTCAACAACAACGACCTCAACAATGAAAAACACCAAAAGTTCAACAACAACCTCAACATTGAAAAACTCCAACAATTTCAACAACAACCTCAACAATGAAAAGCACCAAAAAATTCAACAACAAACTCAACATTGAAAATCACCAACAAATTCAACAACGACCTCAACAATGAAAAGCACCAAAAAATTCAACAACAAACTCAACATTGAAAAACTCCAACAATTTGAATAACAACCTCAACAATGTAAAACACCAACAATTTCAACTACAACCTCAACTTTGAAAAATACAAATAGATTCAAAAAAAAACATTGAATACACAATAAATGCAACAACAACGTCAATACTGAAAATCACCAACAAATTCAACAACAACCTCAACTTTGAAAAACACCAACAAATTCAAAAACCTCAACATTGAAAAACACCAACAAATTCAACTACAACCTCAATATTGTTAATCACCAACAAATTCAACTACAACCTCAACATTCAAAAACACCAACAAATTCAACAAAAACCTCAACAATGGAAAACACCAACATATTCATTAAACACCTCAACAATGAAAAACACCAAAAAATTCATCAACAACCTCAACATTCAAAAACACCAACAATTTCAACAAAAACCTCAACAATGAAAAAGACCAAAACATTCAACAGCAACCTCAACTTTGAAAAACATCAAAACATTCAACATCCTCAACGTTCAAGAAAACCAACAAAATCAACAAAAACGTCAACAATTAAAAACACCAAAAAATTCAACAACAACCTCATCTTTGAAAAAAAACCAACAAATTCAAAAATCTCAACACTTAAAAACACCAACAAATTCAACAAAAACCTTAACAATGAAAAACACAAAAAAATTCAACAAAACCTTAACTTTGAAAAACACCAACAAATTCAACAACCTCAACATTGAATTACACCAACAAATTCAACTGCAACCTCAACTTTGAAAAATACAAAAAAGTTCAAGAAAAACCATTGATAACATCAATAAATTCAACCACAACCTCAATATTCAAAATCACCAATAAACTCAACAACAACCTCAACAATGAAAAACATGAAAAAATACAACAACAACCTCAACAATGAAAAAGACCAAATAATTCAATAACAACCTCAACATGCAAAACACCAACAAATTCAACAACAACCTCAACATGCAAAAATACCAATGAATTCAACCACAACCTCAACAATGAAAAACACCAAAAAATACAAAACAAACCTCAACATTCAAAACACCGACAAATTCAACAACAACCTCAACAATGAAAAAAACCAAAATCTTCAACAACAACCTCAACATTCAAAACAACAACAAATTCAACAACAACCTCAACATTCAAATACACCAACAAATTCAACAACAACCTCAATAATGAAAAACACCAAAACACTCAACAACAACCTCAACATTCAAAAACACCAAAAAATTCAACAACAACCTCAGCAATGAAAGACATCAAAAAATTCAACAGCAACAATCTCAACAAAGAAAAACACCAACAACTTCAACAAAAAACCTCAACAATGAGAAACACCAAAAAATTCAACAACAAACTCAACATTGAAAATCACCATCAAATTCAACAAAAATCTCAACAATGAAAAACATCAAAAAATACAACACCAAACTCAACAATGAAAAATTGACAAATACCAACAAATTCAAATGCAAAGTCAAATTTGAAAAACACAAAAAAGTTTAAAAAAAACATTGATAACACCAATAAATTCAACAACAACCTCAATATTGAAAATCACCAACAAATTCATCAACAACCTCAACAATGAAAAACAGCAAAAAATTCAACAACAACGATCTCAACAATGAAAAACACCAAAAAATTCAACAACAACCTCAACATTGAAAATCTCCAACAATTAAAACAACAACCTCAACAATGAAAAGCACCAAAAAATTCAACAACAAACTCAACATTGAAAATCACCAAGAAATTCAACAACAACCTCAACAATGAAAAATATCAAAAAATTCAACAACAACCTCAATTTTGAAAAACACCAACAAATTCAACAACCTCAACTTTGAAAAACACCAAAAAATTCAACAACCTCAACTTTGAAAAACACCAACAAATTCAACTGCAACCTCAACTTTGAAAAATACAAAAAAGTTCAAGAAAAACCATTGATAACACCAATAAATTCAACCACAACCTCAATATTCAAAATCACCAATAAATTCAACAACAACCTCAACAATGAAAAACATGAAAAAATTCAACAACAGCCTCAACAATGAAAAACAGCAAACAATTCAACAACAACCTCAACATGCAAAACACCAACAAATTCAACAACAACCTCAACATGCAAAAACACCAACAAATTCAACAACAACCTCAACAATGAAAGACACCAAAAAATTCAACAGCAACCTCAACATTCAAATACACCAACAAATTCAACAACAACCTCAACAATGAAAAACACCAAAACATTCAACAACAACCTCAACATTCAAAAACACCAACAAATTCAACAACAACCTCAGCAATGAAAAACATCAAAAAATTCAACAGCAAAAACCTCAACAATGAAAAACACCAACAACATCAACAACAACCTCAACAATGTAAAACACCAAAAAATTCAACAAAAAGCTTAACATTGAAAATCGCCATCAAATTCAACAAAAATCTCAACCATGAAAAACATCAAAAAATTCAACACCAAACTCAACATTCCAAAACACCAACAAATTCATCAAAAACCTCAACAATGAAAAAACAGAAAAATTCAACAACGAACACAACTTTGAAAAACACCAACCAATTCAACAACCTCAACATTGAAAAATACTAACAAATTCAATTTCAAATTAACTTTGGAAAACACAAAAAAGTTTAAAAAAAAACATTGATAACACCAATAACCTCAATATTGAAAATCACCAACAAATTCATCAACAACCTCAGCAATGAAAAAGAGCAAAAAATTCAACAACAACGACCTCAACAATGAAAAACACCAAAAAATTAAACAACAAAGTCAACTTTTATAAACAACAACAAATTCAACAACCTCAACATTGAATTACACCAACAAATTCAACAACAAACTCAACATTGAAAATCATCAACAAAATCAACAACGACCTCAACAATGAAAAGCACCAAAAAAAACAACAACAAACTCAACATTGAAAAACTCCAACAACTTGAATAACAACCTCAACATTGAAAATCACCAACAAATTCAACATCAACCTCAACAATGAAAAATATCAACTTTGAAAAGCACCAACAAATTCAACAACCTCAACATTGAATTACACCAACAAATTCAACTGCAACCTCAACTTTGAAAAATACAAAAAAGTTCAAGAGAAACCATTCATAACACCAATAAATTCAACCACAACCTCAATATTCAAAATCACCAATAAATTCAACAACGATCTCAGCAATGAAAAACATGAAAAAATTCAACAACAACCTCAACAATGAAAAACAGCAAATAATTCAACAACAACCTCAACATGCAAAACACCAACAAATTCAACAACAACCTCAGCATGCAAAAACAACATTAAATTCAACAACAACCTCAACAATGAAAAACACGAAAAAATTTAACAACAACTTCAACATTCAACAACACCAACAATTTCAACAACAATCTCAGCAATGAAAAACATCAAAAAATTCAACAACAACCTCAACAATAAAAAACACCGAATAAATTCAACAACAACCTCAACAATGAAAAACACCAAAAAAATCAATAAAAACCTCAACATTGAAAAACTCCAAGAACTTCAACAACTACCACATCAATTTACACACCAGAAATTCGACAACAAACTCAACATTGAAAATCACCATCAAATTCAACAAAAACCTCAACAATGAAAAACACTAAAAAAATTCATCAACATCCTCAACATTCAAAAACACAAACAAAATCAACAAAAACCTCAACAATGAAAAACACCCAAAAATTCAACAACAACATCAACAATGAAAAACACCAACAAATTCAACAACAACCTCAACATTCAAAAACACCAGCAAATTCAACAACAACCTCAGCAATGAAAAACATCAAAAGATAAAAACAACAACCTCAACATTTAAAAACACCAACAAATTCAACCAAAACCTCAACAATGAAAAACACCAATAAATTCAACAAAAACCTCAACTTTGAAAAACACCAACAAATACAACAACCTCAACATTGAAAAACACCGACAACTTCAACAACAACCTCAACATTGAAAAACTCCAACCAATTCAACAACAACCTGAACAATGAAAATCACCAGAAAATTCAACAACAACCACAACATTCAAAAACACCAACAATTTCAACAACAACCTCAGCAATGAAAAACATCAAAAAATTCAAAAACAACATCAACAATGAAAAACACCAACAAATTCAACAACAACCTCAACATTCAAAAACACCAACAAATTTATCAACAACCTCAACAATGAAATACATCAAAAAATTCAACAACAACAACCTCAACAATGAAAAACACCAAACAATTCAACAACAACCTCAACATTCAAAAACACCAACAATTTCAACAACAACCTCAACAATGAAAAACATCAAAAAAATCAACATCAACCTCAACAATGAAAAACACCAAAAAAATCAATTAAAACCTCAACATTGAAAAACTCCACGAATTTCAACAATTACCACAACAATTTAAAACACCAAAAATTCGACAACAAACTCAACATTGAAAGTTACCATCAAATTAAACAAAAACCACAACAATGAAAAACACCAAAATATTCATCAGCATCCTCAACATTCAAAAACAACAACAAATTCAACAAAAACCTCAACAATGAAAAATACCCAAAAATTCAACAACATCAACAATGAAAAACACCAACAAAATCAACAACAACCTCAACATTCAAAAACACCAACAAATTGAACAACAACCTCAATTTTGAAAAACACCAACAGATTTAACAACCTCAACATTCAAATACACCAACAAATTCAACAACAACATCAACATTGAAAAACTCCAACAAATTCAACAACAACCTCAACAGAGAAAAACACCAAAAAAATCAACACAAAACTCAACATTCAAAAACACCAACAATTTCAACAACAACCTCAATATTTAAAATCACCAACAAATTTAACAACAACCTCAACAATGAAATACATCAAAAAATTCAACAGCAACAACCTCAACAATGAAAAACACCAAACAATTCAACAACAACCTCAACATTCAAAAACACCAAAAAATAAAAACAGCAACCTCAACATTCAAAAACACCAACAAATTCAACCAAAACCTCAACAATGAAAAACACCAAAAAATTCAACAACAACCTCAACATTCAACAACACCATCAATTTCAACAACAACCTCAACAATGAAAAGCATCAAAAAATTCAACAACAACCTCAGCAATAAAAAACAGCGAAAAAATAGAAACAACAACCTCAACAATGAAAAACACCAATAAAATCAATAAAAACCTAAACATTGAAAAACTCCAAGAATTTCAACAACTACCACATCAATTTAAACACCAGAAATTCGACAACAAACTCAACATTGAAAATCACCATCAAATTCAACAAAAACCTCAACAATGAAAAACACCCAAAAATTCAACAACAACATCAACATTCAACAACACCAACAATTTCAACAACAACCTCAGCAATGAAAAACATCAAAAAATTCAACAACAACCTCAACAATAAAAAACACCGAATAAATTCAACAACAACCTCAACAATGAAAAACACCAAAAAAATCAATAAAAACCTCAACATTGAAAAACTCCAAGAACTTCAACAACTACCACATCAATTTAAACACCAGAAATTCGACAACAAACTCAACATTGAAAATCACCATCAAATTCAACAAAAACCTCAACAATGAAAAACACTAAAAAAATTCATCAACATCCTCAACATTCAAAAACACAAACAAAATCAACAAAAACCTCAACAATGAAAAACACCCAAAAATTCAACAACAACATCAACAATGAAAAACACCAACAAATTCAACAACAACCTCAACATTCAAAAACACCAGCAAATTCAACAACAACCTCAGCAATGAAAAACATCAAAAAATTCAACAACAACCTCAACAATGAAAAACAACAAAATATTCAACAACAACCTCAACATTCAAAAACACCAAAAGATAAAAACAACAACCTCAACATTTAAAAACAACAACAAATTCAACCAAAACCTCAACAATGAAAAACACCAATAAATTCAACAAAAACCTCAACTTTGAAAAACACCAACAAATACAACAACCTCAACATTGAAAAACACCGACAACTTCAACAACAACCTTAACATTGAAAAACTCCAACCAATTCAACAACAACCTGAACAATGAAAATCACCAGAAAATTCAACAACAACCACAACATTCAAAAACACCAACAATTTCAACAACAACCTCAGCAATGAAAAACACCAAAAAATTCAACAACAACCTCAACAATGAAAAACAACAAAATATTCAACAACAACCTCAACATTCAAAAACACCAAAAGATAAAAACAACAACCTCAACATTTAAAAACACCAACAAATTCAACCAAAACCTCAACATTCAAATACACCAACAAATTCAACAACAACATCAACATTGAAAAACTCCAACAAATTCAACAACAACCTCAACAGAGAAAAACACCAAAAAAATCAACACAAAACTCAACATTCAAAAACACCAACAATTTCAACAACAACCTCAATATTTAAAATCACCAACAAATTTAACAACAACCTCAACAATGAAATACATCAAAAAATTCAACAACAACAACCTCAACAATGAAAAACACCAAACAATTCAACAACAACCTCAACATTCAAAAACACCAACAAATTCAACAACAACCTCAACATTCAACAACACCATCAATTTCAACAACAACCTCAACAATGAAAAGCATCAAAAAATTCAACAACAACCTCAGCAATAAAAAACAGCGAAAAAATAAAAACAACAACCTCAACAATGAAAAACACCAATAAAATCAATAAAAACCTAAACATTGAAAAACTCCAAGAATTTCAACAACTACCACATCAATTTAAACACCAGAATTTCGACAACAAACTCAACATTGAAAATCACCATCAAATTCAACAAAAACCTCAACAATGAAAAACACCAAAAAATTCATCAACATCCTCAACATTCAAAAACACAAACAAATTCAACAAAAACCTCAACAATGAAAAACACCCAAAAATTCAACAACAACATCAACATTCAACAACACCAACAATTTCAACAACAACCTCAGCAATGAAAAACATCAAAAAATTCAACAACAACCTCAACAATAAAAAACACCAAAAAAATTCAACAACAACCTCAACAATGAACAACACCAAAAAAATCAATAAAAACATCAACATTGAAAAACTCCAAGAACTTCAACAACTACCACATCAATTTAAACACCAAAAATTCGACAACAAACTCAACATTGAAAATCACCATCAAATTCAACAACAACCTCAACAATGAAAAACACCAACAAATTCATCAGCATCATCAACATTCAAAAACACCAACAAATTCAACAAAAACCTCAACAATGAATAACACCCAAAAATTCAACAACAACATCAACATTGAAAAACACCAGTGAATTCAACAACAACCTCAACAATGAAAAAGACCAAAAAATTCAACAAAAACCTCAACTTTGAAAAACACCATCAAATTCAACAACCTCAACATTGAAAAACACCGACAAATTCAACAACAACCTCAACATTGAAAAACTCCAACCAATTCAACAACAACCTCAACAATGAAAAACACCAACAAATTCAACAACAACCTCAGCAATGAAAAACATGACAAAATTCAACAGCAACAAAC
Organism: Cetorhinus maximus; assembly: GCF_964194155.1. Taxonomy (NCBI): domain Eukaryota; kingdom Metazoa; phylum Chordata; class Chondrichthyes; order Lamniformes; family Cetorhinidae; genus Cetorhinus; species Cetorhinus maximus. The sequence goes on along the minus strand of NW_027596246.1, from coordinate 158,638 downwards.
TCAACAATGAAAAACACCAACAACTTCAACAACAACCTCAACAATGAAAAACACCAAAAAATAAAAATAGCAACCTCAACATTCAAAAACACCAACAAATTCAACCAAAACCTCAACAATGAAGAACACCAAAAAATTCAACAACAACCTCAACATTCAACAACACCATCAATTTCAACAACAACCTCAACAATGAAAAGCATCAAAAAATTCAACAACAACCTCAGCAATAAAAAACAGCGAAAAAAATAAAAACAACAACCTCAACAATGAAAAACACCAATAAAATCAATAAAAACCTCAACATTGAAAAACTCCAAGAATTGCAACAACTACCACATCAATTTAAACACCAGAAATTCGACAACAAAGTCAACATTGAAAATCACCATCAAATTCAACAAAAACCTCAACAATGAAAAACACCAAAAAATTCATCAACATCCTCAACATTCAAAAACACAAACAAATTCAACAAAAACCTCAACAATGAAAAACACCCAAAAATTCAACAACAACATCAACATTCAACAACACCAACAATTTCAACAACAACCTCAGCAATGAAAAACATCAAAAAATTCAACAACAACCTCAACAATAAAAAACACCGAATAAATTCAACAACAGCCTCAACAATGAAAAACACCAAAAAAATCAATTAAAACCTCAACATTGAAAAACTCCAAGAACTTCAACAACTACCACATCAATTTAAACATCAAAAATTCGACAACAAACTCAACATTGAAAATCACCATCAAATTCAACAACAACCTCAACAATGAAAAACACCAACAAATTCATCAGCATCATCAACATTCAAAAACACCAACAAATTCAACAAAAACCTCAACAATGAAAAACACCCAAAAATTCAACAACAACATCAACATTCAACAACACCAACAATTTCAACAACAACCTCAGCAATGAAAAACATCAAAAAATTCAACAACAACCTCAACAATAAAAAACACCGAATAAATTCAACAACAACCTCAACAATGAAAAACACCAAAAAAATCAATAATAACCTCAACATTGAAAAACTCCAAGAACTTCAACAACTACCACATCAATTTAAACACCAGAAATTCGACAACAAACTCAACATTGAAATTCACCATCAAATTCAACAAAAACCTCAACAATGAAAAACACTAAAAAAATTCATCAACATCCTCAACATTCAAAAACACAAACAAAATCAACAAAAACCTCAACAATGAAAAACACCCAAAAATTCAACAACAACATCAACAATGAAAAACACCAACAAATTCAACAAAAACCTCAACATTCAAAAACACCAGCAAATTCAACAACAACCTCAGCAATGAAAAACATCAAAAAATTCAACAACAACCTCAACAATGAAAAACACCAATAAATTCAACAAAAACCTCAACTTTGAAAAACACCAACAAATACAACAACCTCAACATTGAAAAACACCGACAACTTCAACAACAACCTCAACATTGAAAAACTCCAACCAATTCAACAACAACCTGAACAATGAAAAACACCAGAAAATTCAACAACAACCACAACATTCAAAAACACCAACAATTTCAACAACAACCTCAGCAATGAAAAACATCAAAAAATTCAAAAACAACATCAACAATGAAAAACACCAAACAATTCAACAACAACCTCAACATTCAAAAACACCAACAATTTCAACAACAACCTCAACAATGAAAAACATCAAAAAAATTCAACAACAACCTCAACAATGAAAAACACCAAAAAAATCAATAAAAACCTCAACATTGAAAAACTCCATGAATTTCAACAATTACCACAACAATTTAAAACACCAAAAATTCGACAACAAACTCAACATTGAAAATCACCATCAAATTAAACAAAAACCACAACAATGAAAAACACCAAAAAATTCATCAGCATCCTCAACATTCAAAAACAACAACAAATTCAACAAAAACCTCAACAATGAAAAATACCCAAAAATTCAACAACAACATCAACAATGAAAAACACCAACAAAATCAACAACAACCTCAACATTCAAAAACACCAACAAATTCAACAACAACCTCAATTCTGAAAAACACCAACCGATTTAACAACCTCAACATTCAAATACACCAACAAATTCAACAACAACATCAACATTGAAAAACTCCAACAAATTCAACAACAACCTCAACAGTGAAAAACACCAAAAAATTCAACACAAACCTCAACATTCAAAAACACCAACAATTTCAACAACAACCTCAATATTTAAAATCACCAACAAATTTAACAACAACCTCAACAATGAAATACATCAAAAAATTCAACAACAACAACCTCAACAATGAAAAACACCAAACAATTCAACAACAACCGCAACATTCAAAAACACCAACAAATTCAACAACAACCTCAACAATGAAAAAAACCAAAAAAATCAATAAAAACATCAACATTGAAAAACGACAAGAATTTCAACAACTACCACAACAATTTAAAACACCAAAAATTCGACAACAAACTCAACATTGAAAATCACCATCAAATTCAACAACAACCTCAACAATGAAAAACACCAACAAATTCATCAGCATCATCAACATTCAAAAACACCAACAAATTCAACAAAAACCTCAACAATGAAAAACACCCAAAAATTCAACAACAACATCAACATTGAATAACACCAGTAAATCCAACAACAACCTCAACAATAAAAAAGACCAAAAAATTCAACAAAAACCTCAACTTTGAAAAACACCATCAAATTCAACAACCTCAACATTGAAAAACACCGACAAATTCAACAACAACCTCAACATTGAAAAACTCCAACCAATTCAACAACAACCTCAACAATGAAAAACACCAACAAATTCAACAACAACCTCAGCAATGAAAAACATGACAAAATTCAACAGCAACAAACTCAACAATGAAAAACACCAACAACTTCAACAACAACCTGAACAATGAAAAACACCAAAAAATTCAACAACGAACTCAACATTGAAAATCACCATCAAATTCAACAAAAATCTCAACAATGCAAAACATCAAAAAATTCAACAACAAACTCAACATTCCAAAACAACAACAAATTCATTAAAAACCTCAAGAATGAAAACACCAAAAAATTCAACAACAGCCACAACTTTGAAAAGCACCAACAAATTCAACAACCTCAACATTGAAAAATACCAACAAATTCAATTGCAAACTCAACTTTGAAAAACACAAAAAAGTTTAAAAAAAAACACGGATAACACCAATAAATTCAACAACAACCTCAATATTGAAAATCACCAACAAATTCATCAACAACTACCTCAACAATGAAAAGCACTAAAAAATTCAACAACAAACTCAACATTGAAAAACTCCAACAATTTGAATAATAACCTCAACAATGAAAAACACCAACAATTTCAACTGCAACCTCAACTTTGAAAAATACAAACAGATTCAAAAAAAACATTGAATACACAATAAATGCAACAACAACGTCAATATTGAAAATCACCAACAAATTCAACAACAACCCCAACTTTGAAAAACACCAACAAATTCAAAAACATCAACATTGAAAAACACCAACAAATTCAACTACAACCTCAATATTGTTAATCACCAACAAATTCAACTACAACCTCAACATTCAAAAACACCAACAAATTCAACAAAAACCTCAACAATGGAAAACACCAACATATTCAGCAAACACCTCAGCAATGAAAAACACCAAAAATTTCATCAACAACCTCAACATTCAAAAACACCAACAAATTCAACAAAAACCTCAACAATGAAAAAGACCAAAACATTCAACAGCAACCTCAACGTTGAAAAACATCAAAACATTCAACAACCTCAACGTTCAAGAAAACGACCAAATTCAACAAAAACGTCAACAATTAAAAACACCAAAAAATTCAACAACAACCTCATCTTTGAAAAAAACCAACAAATTCAACAATCTCAACATTTAAAAACACCAACAAATTCAACAACAACCTCAACATTGAATAACTCCAACAAATTCAACAAAAACCTCAACAATGAAAAACACCAAAAAATTCAACAACAACCTCAACTTTGAAAAACACCAACAAATTCAACAACCTCAACATTGAATTACACCGACATATTCAACTGCACCCTCAATTTTGAAAAATACAAAAAAGTTCAAGAAAAACCATTGATAACACCAATAAATTCAACCACAACTTCAATATTCAAAATCACCAATAAATTCAACAACAACCTCAAAAATGAAAAACATGAAAAAATACAACAACAACCTCAACATTCAAAAACACCAACAAATTTATCAACAACCTCAACAATGAAATACATCAAAAAATTCAACAACAACCTCAACAATGAAAAACACCAAACAATTCAACAACAACCTCAACATTCAAAAACACCAACAATTTCAACAACAACCTCAACAATGAAAAACATCAAAAAAATTCAACAACAACCTCAACAATGAAATACATCAAAAAATTCAACAACAACAACCTCAACAATGAAAAACACCAAACAATTCAACAACAACCTCAACATTCAAAAACGCCAAATAATAAAAACAGCAACCTCAACATTCAAAAACACCAACAAATTCAACCAAAACCTCAACAATGAAAAACACCAAAAAATTCAACAACAACCTCAACATTCAACAACACCATCAATTTCAACAACAACCTCAACAATGAAAAGCATCAAAAAATTCAACAACAACCTCAGCAATAAAAAACAGCGAAAAAATAGAAACAACAACCTCAACAATGAAAAACACCAATAAAATCAATAAAAACCTAAACATTGAAAAACTCCAAGAATTTCAACAACTACCACATCAATTTAAACACCAGAAATTCGACAACAAACTCAACATTGAAAATCACCATCAAATTCAACAAAAACCTCAACAATGAAAAACATCAAAAAATTCATCAACATCCTCAACATTCAAAAACACAAACAATTCAACAAAAACCTCAACAATGAAAAACACCCAAAAATTCAACAACAACATCAACATTCAACAACACCAACAATTTCAACAACAACCTCAGCAATGAAAAACATCAAAAAATTCAACAACAACCTCAACAATAAAAAACACCGAATAAATTCAACAACAACCTCAACAATGAAAAACACCAAAAAAATCAATAAAAACCTCAACATTGAAAAACTCCAAGAACTTCAACAACTACCACATCAATTTACACACCAGAAATTCGACAACAAACTCAACATTGAAAATCACCATCAAATTCAACAAAAACCTCAACAATGAAAAACACTAAAAAAATTCATCAACATCCTCAACATTCAAAAACACAAACAAAATCAACAAAAACCTCAACAATGAAAAACACCCAAAAATTCAACAACAACATCAACAATGAAAAACACCAACAAATTCAACAACAACCTCAACATTCAAAAACACCAGCAAATTCAACAACAACCTCAGCAATGAAAAACATCAAAAAATTCAACAACAACCTCAACAATGAAAAACAACAAAATATTCAACAACAACCTCAACATTCAAAAACACCAAAAGATAAAAACAACAACCTCAACATTTAAAAACACCAACAAATTCAACCAAAACCTCAACAATGAAAAACACCAATAAATTCAACAAAAACCTCAACTTTGAAAAACACCAACAAATACAACAACCTCAACATTGAAAAACACCGACAACTTCAACAACAACCTTAACATTGAAAAACTCCAACCAATTCAACAACAACCTGAACAATGAAAATCACCAGAAAATTCAACAACAACCACAACATTCAAAAACACCAACAATTTCAACAACAACCTCAACAGAGAAAAACACCAAAAAAATCAACACAAAACTCAACATTCAAAAACACCAACAATTTCAACAACAACCTCAATATTTAAAATCACCAACAAATTTAACAACAACCTCAACAATGAAATACATCAAAAAATTCAACAGCAACAACCTCAACAATGAAAAACACCAAACAATTCAACAACAACCTCAACATTCAAAAACACCAAAAAATAAAAACAGCAACCTCAACATTCAAAAACACCAACAAATTCAACCAAAACCTCAACAATGAAAAACACCAAAAAATTCAACAACAACCTCAAAATTCAACAACACCATCAATTTCAACAACAACCTCAACAATGAAAAGCATCAAAAAATTCAACAACAACCTCAGCAATAAAGAACAGCGAAAAAATAGAAACAACAACCTCAACAATGAAAAACACCAATAAAATCAATAAAAACCTAAACATTGAAAAACTCCAAGAATTTCAACAACTACCACATCAATTTAAACACCAGAAATTCGACAACAAACTCAACATTGAAAATCACCATCAAATTCAACAAAAACCTCAACAATGAAAAACACCAAAAAATTCATCAACATCCTCAACATTCAAAAACACAAACAATTCAACAAAAACCTCAACAATGAAAAACACCCAAAAATTCAACAACAACATCAACATTCAACAACACCAACAATTTCAACAACAACCTCAGCAATGAAAAACATCAAAAAATTCAACAACAACCTCAACAATAAAAAACACCGAATAAATTCAACAACAACCTCAACAATGAAAATCACCAAAAAAATCAATAAAAACCTCAACATTGAAAAACTCCAAGAACTTCAACAACTACCACATCAATTTACACACCAGAAATTCGACAACAAACTCAACATTGAAAATCACCATCAAATTCAACAAAAACCTCAACAATGAAAAACACTAAAAAAATTCATCAACATCCTCAACATTCAAAAACACAAACAAAATCAACAAAAACCTCAACAATGAAAAACACCCAAAAATTCAACAACAACATCAACAATGAAAAACACCAACAAATTCAACAACAACCTCAACATTCAAAAACACCAGCAAATTCAACAACAACCTCAGCAATGAAAAACATCAAAAAATTCAACAACAACCTCAACAATGAAAAACAACAAAATATTCAACAACAACCTCAACATTCAAAAACACCAAAAGATAAAAACAACAACCTCAACATTTAAAAACACCAACAAATTCAACCAAAACCTCAACATTCAAATACACCAACAAATTCAACAACAACATCAACATTGAAAAACTCCAACAAATTCAACAACAACCTCAACAGAGAAAAACACCAAAAAAATCAACACAAAACTCAACATTCAAAAACACCAACAATTTCAACAACAACCTCAATATTTAAAATCACCAACAAATTTAACAACAACCTCAACAATGAAATACATCAAAAAATTCAACAACAACAACCTCAACAATGAAAAACACCAAACAATTCAACAACAACCTCAACATTCAAAAACACCAACAAATTCAACAACAACCTCAACATTCAACAACACCATCAATTTCAACAACAACCTCAACAATGAAAAGCATCAAAAAATTCAACAACAACCTCAGCAATAAAAAACAGCGAAAAAATAAAAACAACAACCTCAACAATGAAAAACACCAATAAAATCAATAAAAACCTAAACATTGAAAAACTCCAAGAATTTCAACAACTACCACATCAATTTAAACACCAGAATTTCGACAACAAACTCAACATTGAAAATCACCATCAAATTCAACAAAAACCTCAACAATGAAAAACACCAAAAAATTCATCAACATCCTCAACATTCAAAAACACAAACAAATTCAACAAAAACCTCAACAATGAAAAACACCCAAAAATTCAACAACAACATCAACATTCAACAACACCAACAATTTCAACAACAACCTCAGCAATGAAAAACATCAAAAAATTCAACAACAACCTCAACAATAAAAAACACCAAAAAAATTCAACAACAACCTCAACAATGAACAACACCAAAAAAATCAATAAAAACATCAACATTGAAAAACTCCAAGAACTTCAACAACTACCACATCAATTTAAACACCAAAAATTCGACAACAAACTCAACATTGAAAATCACCATCAAATTCAACAACAACCTCAACAATGAAAAACACCAACAAATTCATCAGCATCATCAACATTCAAAAACACCAACAAATTCAACAAAAACCTCAACAATGAATAACACCCAAAAATTCAACAACAACATCAACATTGAAAAACACCAGTAAATTCAACAACAACCTCAACAATGAAAAAGACCAAAAAATTCAACAAAAACCTCAACTTTGAAAAACACCATCAAATTCAACAACCTCAACATTGAAAAACACCGACAAATTCAACAACAACCTCAACATTGAAAAACTCCAACCAATTCAACAACAACCTCAACAATGAAAAACACCAACAAATTCAACAACAACCTCAGCAATGAAAAACATGACAAAATTCAACAGCAACAAACTCAACAATGAAAAACACCAACAACTTCAACAACAACCTCAACAATGAAAAACACCAAAAAATAAAAATAGCAACCTCAACATTCAAAAACACCAACAAATTCAACCAAAACCTCAACAATGAAGAACACCAAAAAATTCAACAACAACCTCAACATTCAACAACACCATCAATTTCAACAACAACCTCAACAATGAAAAGCATCAAAAAATTCAACAACAACCTCAGCAATAAAAAACAGCGAAAAAAATAAAAACAACAACCTCAACAATGAAAAACACCAATAAAATCAATAAAAACCTCAACATTGAAAAACTCCAAGAATTGCAACAACTACCACATCAATTTAAACACCAGAAATTCGACAACAAAGTCAACATTGAAAATCACCATCAAATTCAACAAAAACCTCAACAATGAAAAACACCAAAAAATTCATCAACATCCTCAACATTCAAAAACACAAACAAATTCAACAAAAACCTCAACAATGAAAAACACCCAAAAATTCAACAACAACATCAACATTCAACAACACCAACAATTTCAACAACAACCTCAGCAATGAAAAACATCAAAAAATTCAACAACAACCTCAACAATAAAAAACACCGAATAAATTCAACAACAGCCTCAACAATGAAAAACACCAAAAAAATCAATTAAAACCTCAACATTGAAAAACTCCAAGAACTTCAACAACTACCACATCAATTTAAACATCAAAAATTCGACAACAAACTCAACATTGAAAATCACCATCAAATTCAACAACAACCTCAACAATGAAAAACACCAACAAATTCATCAGCATCATCAACATTCAAAAACACCAACAAATTCAACAAAAACCTCAACAATGAAAAACACCCAAAAATTCAACAACAACATCAACATTCAACAACACCAACAATTTCAACAACAACCTCAGCAATGAAAAACATCAAAAAATTCAACAACAACCTCAACAATAAAAAACACCGAATAAATTCAACAACAACCTCAACAATGAAAAACACCAAAAAAATCAATAATAACCTCAACATTGAAAAACTCCAAGAACTTCAACAACTACCACATCAATTTAAACACCAGAAATTCGACAACAAACTCAACATTGAAATTCACCATCAAATTCAACAAAAACCTCAACAATGAAAAACACTAAAAAAATTCATCAACATCCTCAACATTCAAAAACACAAACAAAATCAACAAAAACCTCAACAATGAAAAACACCCAAAAATTCAACAACAACATCAACAATGAAAAACACCAACAAATTCAACAAAAACCTCAACATTCAAAAACACCAGCAAATTCAACAACAACCTCAGCAATGAAAAACATCAAAAAATTCAACAACAACCTCAACAATGAAAAACACCAATAAATTCAACAAAAACCTCAACTTTGAAAAACACCAACAAATACAACAACCTCAACATTGAAAAACACCGACAACTTCAACAACAACCTCAACATTGAAAAACTCCAACCAATTCAACAACAACCTGAACAATGAAAAACACCAGAAAATTCAACAACAACCACAACATTCAAAAACACCAACAATTTCAACAACAACCTCAGCAATGAAAAACATCAAAAAATTCAAAAACAACATCAACAATGAAAAACACCAAACAATTCAACAACAACCTCAACATTCAAAAACACCAACAATTTCAACAACAACCTCAACAATGAAAAACATCAAAAAAATTCAACAACAACCTCAACAATGAAAAACACCAAAAAAATCAATAAAAACCTCAACATTGAAAAACTCCATGAATTTCAACAATTACCACAACAATTTAAAACACCAAAAATTCGACAACAAACTCAACATTGAAAATCACCATCAAATTAAACAAAAACCACAACAATGAAAAACACCAAAAAATTCATCAGCATCCTCAACATTCAAAAACAACAACAAATTCAACAAAAACCTCAACAATGAAAAATACCCAAAAATTCAACAGCAACATCAACAATGAAAAACACCAACAAAATCAACAACAACCTCAACATTCAAAAACACCAACAAATTCAACAACAACCTCAATTCTGAAAAACACCAACCGATTTAACAACCTCAACATTCAAATACACCAACAAATTCAACAACAACATCAACATTGAAAAACTCCAACAAATTCAACAACAACCTCAACAGTGAAAAACACCAAAAAATTCAACACAAACCTCAACATTCAAAAACACCAACAATTTCAACAACAACCTCAATATTTAAAATCACCAACAAATTTAACAACAACCTCAACAATGAAATACATCAAAAAATTCAACAACAACAACCTCAACAATGAAAAACACCAAACAATTCAACAACAACCGCAACATTCAAAAACACCAACAAATTCAACAACAACCTCAACAATGAAAAAAACCAAAAAAATCAATAAAAACATCAACATTGAAAAACGACAAGAATTTCAACAACTACCACAACAATTTAAAACACCAAAAATTCGACAACAAACTCAACATTGAAAATCACCATCAAATTCAACAACAACCTCAACAATGAAAAACACCAACAAATTCATCAGCATCATCAACATTCAAAAACACCAACAAATTCAACAAAAACCTCAACAATGAAAAACACCCAATAATTCAACAACAACATCAACATTGAATAACACCAGTAAATTCAACAACAACCTCAACAATAAAAAAGACCAAAAAATTCAACAAAAACCTCAACTTTGAAAAACACCATCAAATTCAACAACCTCAACATTGAAAAACACCGACAAATTCAACAACAACCTCAACATTGAAAAACTCCAACCAATTCAACAACAACCTCAACAATGAAAAACACCAACAAATTCAACAACAACCTCAGCAATGAAAAACATGACAAAATTCAACAGCAACAAACTCAACAATGAAAAACACCAACAACTTCAACAACAACCTGAACAATGAAAAACACCAAAAAATTCAACAACGAACTCAACATTGAAAATCACCATCAAATTCAACAAAAATCTCAACAATGCAAAACATCAAAAAATTCAACAACAAACTCAACATTCCAAAACAACAACAAATTCATTAAAAACCTCAAGAATGAAAACACCAAAAAATTCAACAACAGCCACAACTTTGAAAAGCACCAACAAATTCAACAACCTCAACATTGAAAAATACCAACAAATTCAATTGCAAACTCAACTTTGAAAAACACAAAAAAGTTTAAAAAAAAACACGGATAACACCAATAAATTCAACAACAACCTCAATATTGAAAATCACCAACAAATTCATCAACAACTACCTCAACAATGAAAAGCACTAAAAAATTCAACAACAAACTCAACATTGAAAAACTCCAACAATTTGAATAATAACCTCAACAATGAAAAACACCAACAATTTCAACTGCAACCTCAACTTTGAAAAATACAAACAGATTCAAAAAAAACATTGAATACACAATAAATGCAACAACAACGTCAATATTGAAAATCACCAACAAATTCAACAACAACCCCAACTTTGAAAAACACCAACAAATTCAACTACAACCTCAATATTGTTAATCACCAACAAATTCAACTACAACCTCAACATTCAAAAACACCAACAAATTCAACAAAAACCTCAACAATGGAAAACACCAACATATTCAGCAAACACCTCAGCAATGAAAAACACCAAAAATTTCATCAACAACCTCAACATTCAAAAACACCAACAAATTCAACAAAAACCTCAACAATGAAAAAGACCAAAACATTCAACAGCAACCTCAACGTTGAAAAACATCAAAACATTCAACAACCTCAACGTTCAAGAAAACGACCAAATTCAACAAAAACGTCAACAATTAAAAACACCAAAAAATTCAACAACAACCTCATCTTTGAAAAAAACCAACAAATTCAACAATCTCAACATTTAAAAACACCAACAAATTCAACAACAACCTCAACATTGAATAACTCCAACAAATTCAACAAAAACCTCAACAATGAAAAACACCAAAAAATTCAACAACAACCTCAACTTTGAAAAACACCAACAAATTCAACAACCTCAACATTGAATTACACCGACATATTCAACTGCACCCTCAATTTTGAAAAATACAAAAAAGTTCAAGAAAAACCATTGATAACACCAATAAATTCAACCACAACTTCAATATTCAAAATCACCAATAAATTCAACAACAACCTCAAAAATGAAAAACATGAAAAAATACAACAACAACCTCAACAATGAAAAAAACCAACAAATTCAACAATCTCAACATTAAAAAACACCAACAAATTCAACAACAACCTCAACAATGAAAAACTCCAACAAATTCAACAACAACCTCAACAATGAAAAACAACAAAAAATTCAACAACAACCTCAGCATTCAAAAACACCAACAAATTCAACAACAACCTCAGCAATTAAAAACATCAAAAAATACAACAACAACCTCAACAATGAAAAACACCAAAAAAATTCAACAACAACCTCAACAATGAAAAATACCAAAAAAATCAATAACAACATTTACATTGCAAAACACCAAAAATTTCAACAACTACCACAACAATGAAAAAGACCCAAAAATTCAATAACGACCTCAACTTTGAAAAACAGAAACAGATTTAACAACCTCAACATTCAAAAACCACGACAAATTTAACAACAACCTCAGCTCTGCAAAACACCAACAAATTCAACAACCTCAACATTGAAAAACATCAACAAATTCAACAACAACCTCAACTTTTAAAAATAAAAAAAGGTTCAACATAAAAAAATTGATAACACCAACAAACCTCAATTTTGAAAATCACCAACAAATTTATCAATAACCTCAACAATGAAAAAAATCGAAAAATTCAACAACAACCTCAACAATGAAAAACACCAAACAATTCAACAACAACCTCAACATTCAAAAACACCTGCCGATTAACAACAACCTCAACAATGAAAAACACCAAAAAATTCAACAACAACATCAACATTCAAAAACACCAACAAATTCAGCAACAACCTCAACAATGAAAAACACCAAAAAATAAAATCAACAACCTCAACATTCAAAAAGACGAGCAAAATCAACCAAAACCTCAACAATGAAGCAAACCATAAAATTCAACAACAACCTCAAATTTGAAAAACACCAACAAATTCAACAACCTCAACATTGAAAAACACCAACAAATTCAACAACAACCTCAACATTGAAAAACTCCAACATGTTCAACAACAACCTCAACAATGAAAAACAACAAATAAATCAATAAAATCCTCAACATTGAAAAACTCCAAGAATTTCAACAACTACCACAACAATGAAAAACACCAATAAATTCGACAACAAAGCCAACATGGAAAATCACCATCAAATTCAACAAAAACCTCAACAATGAAAAACACCAAACAATTCAACAACAGCATCAATTTTGAGAAACACCAACAGATTTAACAACCTCAACATTCAAATACACCAACAAATTCAACAACAAACTCAGCTTTAAAAACACCAACAAATTCAACAACCTCAAAATTGAATAACAACAACAAATTCAACAACAACCTCATCTTAAAAATACAAAAAGGTTCAACAAAATAAAAATTGAAAACACCAACAAATTCAACAACAACCTCAATATTGAAAATCACCAACAAATTTAACAACAACCTCAACAATGAAAAGCAACAAAAAATGCAACAACAACCTCAAAAACGAAAAACACCAAACAATTCAACAACAACCTCAACATTCAAAAACACCAACAAATTCAACAAAAACCTCAACAATGAAAAACACCAAAACATCAACAGCAAGCTCAAATTTGAAAAAACATTAAAAGATTCAACAACCTCAACATTCAAGAAAACCAAGAAATTCAACAAAAACGTCAACAATTCAAAACACCAAAAAATCCAACAACAACCTCATCTTTGAAAAAAACCAACAAATTCAACAATCTCAACATTAAAAAACACCAACAAATTCAACAACAACCTCAACATTGAAAAACTCCAACAAATTCAACAACAACCTCAACAATGAAAAACAACAAAAAATTCAACAACAACCTCAACAAAGAAAAACACCAAACAATTCAACAACAACCTCAACATTCAAAAACAACAACAAATTCAACAACAACCTCAACAATCAAAAACATCAAAAAAATTCAACAACAACCTCAACAATGAAAAACACCAAAAAAATCAATAAAAACCTCAACATTGAAAAACGCCAAGAATTTCAACAACTACCACAACAATTTAAAACACCAAAAATTCGACAACAAACTCAACATTGAAAATCACCATCAAATTCAACAAAAACCTCAACTTTGAAAAACACCGAAAAATTCATCAGCATCCTCATCATTCAAAAACACCAACAAATTCAACAAAAGCCTCAACAATGAAAAACACCAACAAATTCAACAACAACATCAACAATGAAAAACACCAAACAATTCAACAACAAACTTAACATTCAAAAACGCCAACAAATTCAACAAAAACCTCAACAATGAAAAGCACCAAAAAATTCAACAACAACATCAACAATGAAAAACACCATCAAATTCAACAAAAACCTCAACTTTGAAAAACACCGAGAAATTCAACAACAACCTCAATTTTGAAAAACACCAACAGATTTAACAACCTCAGCATTCCAATACATCAACATATTCAACAACAACCTCAACATTCAAAAACACCAACAAATTCAACAACAACCTCAACAATGAAAAAAACCAAAAAAATCAATAAAAACATCAACATTGAAAAACGACAAGAATTTCAACAACTACCACAACAATTTAAAACACCAAAAATTCGACAACAAACTCAACATTGAAAATCACCATCAAATTCAACAACAACCTCAACAATGAAAAACACCAACAAATTCATCAGCATCATCAACATTCAAAAACACCAACAAATTCAACAAAAACCTCAACAATGAAAAACACCCAATAATTCAACAACAACATCAACATTGAATAACACCAGTAAATTCAACAACAACCTCAACAATAAAAAAGACCAAAAAATTCAACAAAAACCTCAACTTTGAAAAACACCATCAAATTCAACAACCTCAACATTGAAAAACACCGACAAATTCAACAACAACCTCAACATTGAAAAACTCCAACCAATTCAACAACAACCTCAACAATGAAAAACACCAACAAATTCAACAACAACCTCAGCAATGAAAAACATGACAAAATTCAACAGCAACAAACTCAACAATGAAAAACACCAACAACTTCAACAACAACCTGAACAATGAAAAACACCAAAAAATTCAACAACGAACTCAACATTGAAAATCACCATCAAATTCAACAAAAATCTCAACAATGAAAAACATCAAAAAATTCAACAACAAACTCAACATTCCAAAACAACAACAAATTCATTAAAAACCTCAAGAATGAAAACACCAAAAAATTCAACAACAGCCACAACTTTGAAAAGCACCAACAAATTCAACAACCTCAACATTGAAAAATACCAACAAATTCAATTGCAAACTCAACTTTGAAAAACACAAAAAAGTTTAAAAAAAAACACGGATAACACCAATAAATTCAACAACAACCTCAATATTGAAAATCACCAACAAATTCATCAACAACTACCTCAACAATGAAAAGCACTAAAAAATTCAACAACAAACTCAACATTGAAAAACTCCAACAATTTGAATAATAACCTCAACAATGAAAAACACCAACAATTTCAACTGCAACCTCAACTTTGAAAAATACAAACAGATTCAAAAAAAACATTGAATACACAATAAATGCAACAACAACGTCAATATTGAAAATCACCAACAAATTCAACAACAACCCCAACTTTGAAAAACACCAACAAATTCAAAAACATCAACATTGAAAAACACCAACAAATTCAACTACAACCTCAATATTGTTAATCACCAACAAATTCAACTACAACCTCAACATTCAAAAACACCAACAAATTCAACAAAAACCTCAACAATGGAAAACACCAACATATTCAGCAAACACCTCAGCAATGAAAAACACCAAAAATTTCATCAACAACCTCAACATTCAAAAACACCAACAAATTCAACAAAAACCTCAACAATGAAAAAGACCAAAACATTCAACAGCAACCTCAACGTTGAAAAACATCAAAACATTCAACAACCTCAACGTTCAAGAAAACGACCAAATTCAACAAAAACGTCAACAATTAAAAACACCAAAAAATTCAACAACAACCTCATCTTTGAAAAAAACCAACAAATTCAACAATCTCAACATTTAAAAACACCAACAAATTCAACAACAACCTCAACATTGAATAACTCCAACAAATTCAACAAAAACCTCAACAATGAAAAACACCAAAAAATTCAACAACAACCTCAACTTTGAAAAACACCAACAAATTCAACAACCTCAACATTGAATTACACCGACATATTCAACTGCACCCTCAATTTTGAAAAATACAAAAAAGTTCAAGAAAAACCATTGATAACACCAATAAATTCAACCACAACTTCAATATTCAAAATCACCAATAAATTCAACAACAACCTCAAAAATGAAAAACATGAAAAAATACAACAACAACCTCAACAATGAAAAAAACCAACAAATTCAACAATCTCAACATTAAAAAACACCAACAAATTCAACAACAACCTCAACAATGAAAAACTCCAACAAATTCAACAACAACCTCAACAATGAAAAACAACAAAAAATTCAACAACAACCTCAGCATTCAAAAACACCAACAAATTCAACAACAACCTCAGCAATTAAAAACATCAAAAAATACAACAACAACCTCAACAATGAAAAACACCAAAAAAATTCAACAACAACCTCAACAATGAAAAATACCAAAAAAATCAATAACAACATTTACATTGCAAAACACCAAAAATTTCAACAACTACCACAACAATGAAAAAGACCCAAAAATTCAATAACGACCTCAACTTTGAAAAACAGAAACAGATTTAACAACCTCAACATTCAAAAACCACGACAAATTTAACAACAACCTCAGCTCTGCAAAACACCAACAAATTCAACAACCTCAACATTGAAAAACATCAACAAATTCAACAACAACCTCAACTTTTAAAAATAAAAAAAGGTTCAACATAAAAAAATTGATAACACCAACAAACCTCAATTTTGAAAATCACCAACAAATTTATCAATAACCTCAACAATGAAAAAAATCGAAAAATTCAACAACAACCTCAACAATGAAAAACACCAAACAATTCAACAACAACCTCAACATTCAAAAACATCTGCCGATTAACAACAACCTCAACAATGAAAAACACCAAAAAATTCAACAACAACATCAACATTCAAAAACACCAACAAATTCAGCAACAACCTCAACAATGAAAAACACCAAAAAATAAAATCAACAACCTCAACATTCAAAAAGACGAGCAAAATCAACCAAAACCTCAACAATGAAGCAAACCATAAAATTCAACAACAACCTCAAATTTGAAAAACACCAACAAATTCAACAACCTCAACATTGAAAAACACCAACAAATTCAACAACAACCTCAACATTGAAAAACTCCAACATGCTCAACAACAACCTCAACAATGAAAAACAACAAATAAATCAATAAAATCCTCAACATTGAAAAACTCCAAGAATTTCAACAACTACCACAACAATGAAAAACACCAATAAATTCGACAACAAAGCCAACATGGAAAATCACCATCAAATTCAACAAAAACCTCAACAATGAAAAACACCAAACAATTCAACAACAGCATCAATTTTGAGAAACACCAACAGATTTAACAACCTCAACATTCAAATACACCAACAAATTCAACAACAAACTCAGCTTTAAAAACACCAACAAATTCAACAACCTCAAAATTGAATAACAACAACAAATTCAACAACAACCTCATCTTAAAAATACAAAAAGGTTCAACAAAATAAAAATTGAAAACACCAACAAATTCAACAACAACCTCAATATTGAAAATCACCAACAAATTTAACAACAACCTCAACAATGAAAAGCAACAAAAAATGCAACAACAACCTCAAAAACGAAAAACACCAAACAATTCAACAACAACCTCAACATTCAAAAACACCAACAAATTCAACAAAAACCTCAACAATGAAAAACACCAAAACATCAACAGCAAGCTCAAATTTGAAAAAACATTAAAAGATTCAACAACCTCAACATTCAAGAAAACCAAGAAATTCAACAAAAACGTCAACAATTCAAAACACCAAAAAATCCAACAACAACCTCATCTTTGAAAAAAACCAACAAATTCAACAATCTCAACATTAAAAAACACCAACAAATTCAACAACAACCTCAACATTGAAAAACTCCAACAAATTCAACAACAACCTCAACAATGAAAAACAACAAAAAATTCAACAACAACCTCAACAAAGAAAAACACCAAACAATTCAACAACAACCTCAACATTCAAAAACAACAACAAATTCAACAACAACCTCAACAATCAAAAACATCAAAAAAATTCAACAACAACCTCAACAATGAAAAACACCAAAAAAATCAATAAAAACCTCAACATTGAAAAACGCCAAGAATTTCAACAACTACCACAACAATTTAAAACACCAAAAATTCGACAACAAACTCAACATTGAAAATCACCATCAAATTCAACAAAAACCTCAACTTTGAAAAACACCGAAAAATTCATCAGCATCCTCATCATTCAAAAACACCAACAAATTCAACAAAAGCCTCAACAATGAAAAACACCAACAAATTCAACAACAACATCAACAATGAAAAACACCAAACAATTCAACAACAAACTTAACATTCAAAAACGCCAACAAATTCAACAAAAACCTCAACAATGAAAAGCACCAAAAAATTCAACAACAACATCAACAATGAAAAACACCATCAAATTCAACAAAAACCTCAACTTTGAAAAACACCGAGAAATTCAACAACAACCTCAATTTTGAAAAACACCAACAGATTTAACAACCTCAGCATTCCAATACATCAACATATTCAACAACAACCTCAACATTGAAAAACTCCAACAATTTCAACAACAACCTCAATATTGAAAATTACCAACAAATATAACAACAACCTCAACAATGAAAAACACCAAATAATTCAACAAGAACAACCTCAACAATGAAAAACACCAAACAATTCAACAACAACTTCAACTTTGAAAAACACCAACAAATTCAAAAACTTCAACATTGAAAAACACCAACAAATTCAACAACAACCTCAACAATGAAAAATATCCGAAAATTCAACAACAACCTCAACAATGAAAAACACCAAAAAAATCAATAAAAACCTCAACATTGAAAAACGCCAAGAATTTCAACAACTACCACAACAATTTAAAACACCAAAAATTCGACAACAAACTCAACATTGAAAATCACCATCAAATTCAACAAAAACCTCAACTTTGAAAAACACCGAAAAATTCATCAGCATCCTCATCATTCAAAAACACCAACAAATTCAACAAAAGCCTCAACAATGAAAAACACCAACAAATTCAACAACAACATCAACAATGAAAAACACCAAACAATTCAACAACAAACTTAACATTCAAAAACGCCAACAAATTCAACAAAAACCTCAACAATGAAAAGCACCAAAAAATTCAACAACAACATCAACAATGAAAAACACCATCAAATTCAACAAAAACCTCAACTTTGAAAAACACCGAGAAATTCAACAACAACCTCAATTTTGAAAAACACCAACAGATTTAACAACCTCAGCATTCCAATACATCAACATATTCAACAACAACCTCAACATTGAAAAACTCCAACAATTTCAACAACAACCTCAATATTGAAAATTACCAACAAATATAACAACAACCTCAACAATGAAAAACACCAAATAATTCAACAAGAACAACCTCAACAATGAAAAACACCAAACAATTCAACAACAACTTCAACTTTGAAAAACACCAACAAATTCAAAAACTTCAACATTGAAAAACACCAACAAATTCAACAACAACCTCAACAATGAAAAATATCCGAAAATTCAACAACAACCTCAACAATGAAAAACACCAAAAAAATCAATAAAAACCTCAACATTGAAAAACGCCAAGAATTTCAACAACTACCACAACAATTTAAAACACCAAAAATTCGACAACAAACTCAACATTGAAAATCACCATCAAATTCAACAAAAACCTCAACTTTGAAAAACACCGAAAAATTCATCAGCATCCTCATCATTCAAAAACACCAACAAATTCAACAAAAGCCTCAACAATGAAAAACACCAACAAATTCAACAACAACATCAACAATGAAAAACACCAAACAATTCAACAACAAACTTAACATTCAAAAACGCCAACAAATTCAACAAAAACCTCAACAATGAAAAGCACCAAAAAATTCAACAACAACATCAACAATGAAAAACACCATCAAATTCAACAAAAACCTCAACTTTGAAAAACACCGAGAAATTCAACAACAACCTCAATTTTGAAAAACACCAACAGATTTAACAACCTCAGCATTCCAATACATCAACATATTCAACAACAACCTCAACATTGAAAAACTCCAACAATTTCAACAACAACCTCAATATTGAAAATTACCAACAAATATAACAACAACCTCAACAATGAAAAACACCAAATAATTCAACAAGAACAACCTCAACAATGAAAAACACCAAACAATTCAACAACAACTTCAACTTTGAAAAACACCAACAAATTCAAAAACTTCAACATTGAAAAACACCAACAAATTCAACAACAACCTCAACAATGAAAAATATCCGAAAATTCAACAACAACCTCAACAATGAAAAACACCAAAAAAATCAATAAAAACCTCAACATTGAAAAACGCCAAGAATTTCAACAACTACCACAACAATTTAAAACACCAAAAATTCGACAACAAACTCAACATTGAAAATCACCATCAAATTCAACAAAAACCTCAACTTTGAAAAACACCGAAAAATTCATCAGCATCCTCATCATTCAAAAACACCAACAAATTCAACAAAAGCCTCAACAATGAAAAACACCAACAAATTCAACAACAACATCAACAATGAAAAACACCAAACAATTCAACAACAAACTTAACATTCAAAAACGCCAACAAATTCAACAAAAACCTCAACAATGAAAAGCACCAAAAAATTCAAAAACAACATCAACAATGAAAAACACCATCAAATTCAACAAAAACCTCAACTTTGAAAAACACCGAGAAATTCAACAACAACCTCAATTTTGAAAAACACCAACAGATTTAACAACCTCAGCATTCCAATACATCAACATATTCAACAACAACCTCAACATTGAAAAACTCCAACAATTTCAACAACAACCTCAATATTGAAAATTACCAACAAATATAACAACAACCTCAACAATGAAAAACATCAAATAATTCAACAAGAACAACCTCAACAATGAAAAACACCAAACAATTCAACAACAACTTCAACTTTGAAAAACACCAACAAATTCAAAAACTTCAACATTGAAAAACACCAACAAATTCAACAACAACCTCAACAATGAAAAATATCCGAAAATTCAACAACAACCTCAACATTCAAAAACCCCAACAAATTCAACCAAAACCTCGACATTGAAACACACCAAAAAATTCAGCAAAAATCTCAACTTTGAAAAACACCAACAAATTCAACAACCTCATCATTGAAAAACACCGACAAATTCAACAAAAACCTCAACAATGAAACACACCAATAAATTCAACAACAACCTCAACATTGAATAACACCAATAAATTCAACAACAACCTCAACAATGAAAAACACCAAAAAATTCAACAACAACCTCAACATTCAAAAACACCAAAAAATAAAAACAGCAACCTCAACATTCAAAAACACCAACAAATTCAACCAAAACCTCAACAATGAAAAACACCAAAGAATTCAACAACAACGTCAACATTCAACAACACCAACAATTTCAACAACAACCTCAGCAATGAAAAGCATCAAAAAATTCAACAACAACCTCAGCAATAAAAAACAGCGAAAAAATAAAAACAACAACCTCAACAATGAAAAAAACCAAAAAAATCAATGAAAACCTCAACATTGAAAAAGTCCAAGAATTTCAACAACTACCACATCAATTTAAACACCAGAAATTCGACAACAAACTCAACATTGAAAATCACCATCAAATTCAACAAAAACCTCAACAATGAAAAACACCAAAAAAGTCATCAACATCCGCAACATTCAAAAACACAAACAGATTCAACAAAAACCTCAACAATGAAAAACACCCAAATATTCAACAACAACATCAACATTCAACAACACCAACAATTTCAACAACAACCTCAGCAATGAAAACCATCAAAAAATTAAACAACAACCTCAACAATAAAAAACACCGAAAAAATTCAACAACAACCTCAACAATGAAAAACACCAAAAAAATCAATAAAAACCTCAACATTGAAAAACTCCAAGAATTTCAACAACTACCACATCAATTTAAACACCAGAAATTCGACAACAAACTCAACATTGAAAATCACCATCAAATTAAACAAAAACCTCAACAATGAAAATCACTAAAAAAAAATCATCAACATCATCAACATTAAAAAACACAAACAAAATCAACAAAAACCTCAACAATGAAAAACACACAAAAATTCAACAACAACATCAACAATGAAAAACACCAACAAATTCAACAACAATCTCAACATTCAAAAACACCAGCAAAGTCAACAACAACCTCAGCAATGAAAAACATCAAAAAATTCAACAACAACTTCAACAATAAAAACAACAAAATATTCAACAACAACCTCAACATTCAAAAACACCTCAAGATAAAAACAACAACCTCAACATTTAAAAACACCAACAAATTCAACGAAAACCTCAACTTTAAAAAACACCAACAAATACAACAACCTCAACATTGAAAAACACCGACAACTTCAACAACAACCTCAACATTGAAAAACTCCAACCAATTCAACAACAACCTGAACAATGAAAAACACCAGAAAATTCAACAACAACCACAACATTCAAAAACACCAACAAATTCAACAACAAGCTCAACATTCAAAAACACCAACAAATTTATCAACAACCTCAACAATGAAAAACAGCAAAAAATTCAACAACAACAACCTCAACAATGAAAAACACCAAACAATTCAACAACAACCTCAACATTCAAAAACACCAACAATTTCAACAACAACCTCAACAATGAAAAACATCAAAAAAATTCAACAACAACCTCAACAATGAAAAACACCAAAAAAAATCAATAAAAACCTCAACATTGAAAAACTCCATGAATTTCAACAATTACCACAACAATTTAAAACACCAAAAATTCGACAACAAACTCAACATTGAAAATCACCATCAAATTAAACAAAAACCACAACAATGAAAAACACCAAAAAATTCATCAGCATCCTCAACATTCAAAAACACCAACAAATTCAACAAAAACCTCAACAATGAAAAATACCCAAAAATTCAACAACAACATCAACAATGAAAAACACCAACAAAATCAACAACAACCTCAACATTCAAAAACACCAACAAATTGAACAACAACCTCAATTTTGAAAAACACCAACAGATTTAACAACCTCAACATTCAAATACACCAACAAATTCAACAACAACATCAACATTGAAAAACTCCAACAAATTCAACAACAACCTCAACAGTGAAAAACACCAAAAAATTCAACACAAACCTCAACATTCAAAAACACCAACAATTTCAACAACAACCTCAATATTTAAAATCACCAACAAATTTAACAACAACCTCAACAATGAAATACATCAAAAAATTCAACAACAACCTCAACAATGAAAAACACCAAACAATTCAACAACAACCTCAACATTCAAAAACACCAACAAATTCAACAACAACCTCAACAATCAAAAACACCAAAAAAATTCAACAACAACCTCAACAATGAAAAAAACCAAAAAAATCAATAAAAACATCAACATTGAAAAACGACAAGAATTTCAACAACTACCACAACAATTTAAAACACCAGAAATTCGACAACAAACTCAACATTGAAAATCACCATCAAATTCAACAACAACCTCAACAATGAAAAACACCAACAAATTCATCAGCATCATCAACATTCAAAAACACCAACAAATTCCACAAAAACCTCAACAATGAAAAACACCCAAAAATTCAACAACAACATCAACATTGAATAACACCAGTAAATTCAACAACAACCTCAACAATGAAAAAGACCAAAAAATTCAACAAAAACCTCAACTTTGAAAAACACCATCAAATTCAACAACCTCAACATTGAAAAACACCGACAAATTAAACAACAACCTCAACATTGAAAAACTCCAACCAATTCAACAACAACCTCAACAATAAAAAACACCAACAAATTCAACAACAACCTCAACATTCAAAAACACCAACAATTTCAACAACAACCTCAGCAATGAAAAACATCAAAAAATTCAACAACAACGTCAACAATGAAAAACAACAAACAATTCACCAACAACAACATCATTCAAAAACACCAACAAATTTGACAACAACCTCAACAATCAAAAACACCAAAAAAATTCAACAACAACCTCAACAATGAAAAACACCAAAAAAATCAATAAAAACCTCAACATTGAAAAACTCCTAGAATTTCAACAACTACCAGGATAATTTAAAACATCAAAAATTCGACAACAAACTCAACATTGAAAATCACCATCAAATTCAATTAAAACCTCAACAATGAATAACATCAAAAAATTCATCAGCATCCTCAACATTCAAAAACACCAACAAATTCAACAAAAAGATCAACAATGAAAAACACCAACAAATTCAACAAAAACCTCAACAATGAAAAACACCAATAAATTCAACAACAACCTCAACATTGAATAACACCAATAAATTCAACAACAACCTCAACAATGAAAAACACCAAAAAATTCAACAACAACCTCAACATTCAAAAACAGCAACAAATTCAACCAAAACCTCAACAATGAAAAACACCAAAAAATTCAAAAAAAACCTCAACTTTGAAAAACACCAACAAGTTCAACAACCTCAATATTGAAAAATACCGACAAATTCGACAACAATCTCAACATTGAAAAATTCCAAACAATTCAACAACAACCTCAACCATGAAAAACACCAAAAAATTCAACAACAACATCATTTTGAGAAACACCAACAGATTTAACAACCTCAACATTCAAATACACCAACAATTTCAGCAACATCCTCAGCTTTGAAACACACCAACAAATTCAACAACCTCAAGATTGAAAAACACCAAAAAATCCAACAACAACCTCATCATTAAAAATACAAAAAGGTTCAACAAAATAAAAATTGATAACACCAACAAAATCAACAACAACCTCAATATTGAAAATCACCAACAAATTTAACAACAACCTCAGCAATGAAAAACACCAACAAATTCAACAAGTACCGCAACAATGGATAACACCAAAAAATTCAACAACCACCTCAACAATGAAAAACACCAACAAATTCAACAACAACCTCAACTTTGAAAATCACCAACAAATTTAACAACAACCTCAACAATGAAAAACATCAAAAAATTCAACAACAACAATCTCAACAAAGAAAAACACCAATCAATTCAACAACAACCTCAACATTCAAAAACATCAACAAATTCAACAACAACCACAACATTGAAAGACTCCAAAAAATTCAACAACTACCTCAACAATGAAAAACACCAAAAAATTCAACAACAACCTCAACATTCAAAAACACCAACAATTTCAACAACAACCTCAACATTGAAAGACTCCAAACAATTCAACAACAACCTCAACCATGAAAAACACCAAAAAATTCAACAACAACATCATTTTGAGAAACACCAACAGATTTAACAACCTCAACATTCAAATACACCAACAATTTCAGCAACATCCTCAGCTTTGAAACACACCAACAAATTCAACAACCTCAAGATTGAAAAACACCAAAAAATCCAACAACAACCTCATCATTAAAAATACAAAAAGGTTCAACAAAATAAAAATTGATAACACCAACAAAATCAACAACAACCTCAATATTGAAAATCACCAACAAATTTAACAACAACCTCAGCAATGAAAAACACCAACAAATTCAACAAGTACCGCAACAATGGATAACACCAAAAAATTCAACAACCACCTCAACAATGAAAAACACCAACAAATTCAACAACAACCTCAACTTTGAAAATCACCAACAAATTTAACAACAACCTCAACAATGAAAAACATCAAAAAATTCAACAACAACAATCTCAACAAAGAAAAACACCAATCAATTCAACAACAACCTCAACATTCAAAAACATCAACAAATTCAACAACAACCTCAACATTGAAAGACTCCAAAAAATTCAACAACTACCTCAACAATGAAAAACATCAAAAAATTCAACAACAACAACCTCAACAATGAAAAACACCAAACAATTCAACAACAACCTCAACATTCAAAAACACCAACAATTTCAACAACAACCTCAACAATGAAAAACATCAAAAAAATTCAACAACAACCTCAACAATGAAAAACACCAAAAAAAAATCAATAAAAACCTCAACATTGAAAAACTCCACGAATTTCAACAATTACCACAACAATTTAAAACACCAAAAATTCGACAACAAACTCAACATTGAAAATCACCATCAAATTAAACAAAAACCACAACAATGAAAAACACCAAAAAATTCATCAGCATCCTCAACATTCAAAAACACCAACAAATTCAACAAAAACCTCAACAATGAAAAATACCCAAAAATTCAACAACAACATCAACAATGAAAAACACCAACAAAATCAACAACAACCTCAACATTCAAAAACACCAACAAATTGAACAACAACCTCAATTTTGAAAAACACCAACAGATTTAACAACCTCAACATTCAAATACACCAACAAATTCAACAACAACATCAACATTGAAAAACTCCAACAAATTCAACAACAACCTCAACAGTGAAAAACACCAAAAAATTCAAAACAAACCTCAACATTCAAAAACACCAACAATTTCAACAACAACCTCAATATTTAAAATCACCAACAAATTTAACAACAACCTCAACAATGAAATACATCAAAAAATTCAACAACAACAACCTCAACAATGAAAAACACCAAACAATTCAACAACAACCTCAACATTCAAAAACACCAACAAATTCAACAACAACCTCAACAATCAAAAACAGCAAAAAAATTCAACAACAACCTCAACAATGAAAAAAACCAAAAAAATCAATAAAAACATCAACATTGCAAAACGACAAGAATTTCAACAACTACCACAACAATTTTAAACACCAAAAATTCGACAACAAACTCAACATTGAAAATCACCATCAAATTCAACAACAACCTCAACAATGAAAAACACCAACAAATTCATCAGCATCATCAACATTCAAAAACACCAACAAATTCCACAAAAACCTCAACAATGAAAAACACCCAAAAATTCAACAACAACATCAACATTGAATAACACCAGTAAATTCAACAACAACCTCAACAATGAAAAAGACCAAAAAATTCAACAAAAACCTCAACTTTGAAAAACACCATCAAATTCAACAACCTCAACATTGAAAAACACCGACAAATTAAACAACAACCTCAACATTGAAAAACTCCAACCAATTCAACAACAACCTCAACAATAAAAAACACCAACAAATTCAACAACAACCTCAACATTCAAAAACACCAACAATTTCAACAACAACCTCAGCAATGAAAAACATCAAAAAATTCAACAACAACGTCAACAATGAAAAACAACAAACAATTCACCAACAACAACATCATTCAAAAACACCAACAAATTTGACAACAACCTCAACAATCAAAAACACCAAAAAAATTCAACAACAACCTCAACAATGAAAAACACCAAAAAAATCAATAAAAACCTCAACATTGAAAAACTCCTAGAATTTCAACAACTACCAGGATAATTTAAAACATCAAAAATTCGACAACAAACTCAACATTGAAAATCACCATCAAATTCAATTAAAACCTCAACAATGAATAACATCAAAAAATTCATCAGCATCCTCAACATTCAAAAACACCAACAAATTCAACAAAAAGATCAACAATGAAAAACACCAACAAATTCAACAAAAACCTCAACAATGAAAAACACCAATAAATTCAACAACAACCTCAACATTGAATAACACCAATAAATTCAACAACAACCTCAACAATGAAAAACACCAAAAAATTCAACAACAACCTCAACATTCAAAAACAGCAACAAATTCAACCAAAACCTCAACAATGAAAAACACCAAAAAATTCAAAAAAAACCTCAACTTTGAAAAACACCAACAAGTTCAACAACCTCAATATTGAAAAATACCGACAAATTCGACAACAATCTCAACATTGAAAAATTCCAAACAATTCAACAACAACCTCAACCATGAAAAACACCAAAAAATTCAACAACAACATCATTTTGAGAAACACCAACAGATTTAACAACCTCAACATTCAAATACACCAACAATTTCAGCAACATCCTCAGCTTTGAAACACACCAACAAATTCAACAACCTCAAGATTGAAAAACACCAAAAAATCCAACAACAACCTCATCATTAAAAATACAAAAAGGTTCAACAAAATAAAAATTGATAACACCAACAAAATCAACAACAACCTCAATATTGAAAATCACCAACAAATTTAACAACAACCTCAGCAATGAAAAACACCAACAAATTCAACAAGTACCGCAACAATGGATAACACCAAAAAATTCAACAACCACCTCAACAATGAAAAACACCAACAAATTCAACAACAACCTCAACTTTGAAAATCACCAACAAATTTAACAACAACCTCAACAATGAAAAACATCAAAAAATTCAACAACAACAATCTCAACAAAGAAAAACACCAATCAATTCAACAACAACCTCAACATTCAAAAACATCAACAAATTCAACAACAACCTCAACATTGAAAGACTCCAAAAAATTCAACAACTACCTCAACAATGAAAAACACCAAAAAATTCAACAACAACCTCAACATTCAAAAACACCAACAATTTCAACAACAACCTCAACATTGAAAGACTCCAAACAATTCAACAACAACCTCAACCATGAAAAACACCAAAAAATTCAACAACAACATCATTTTGAGAAACACCAACAGATTTAACAACCTCAACATTCAAATACACCAACAATTTCCGCAACATCCTCAGCTTTGAAACACACCAACAAATTCAACAACCTCAAGATTGAAAAACACCAAAAAATCCAACAACAACCTCATCATTAAAAATACAAAAAGGTTCAACAAAATAAAAATTGATAACACCAACAAAATCAACAACAACCTCAATATTGAAAATCACCAACAAATTTAACAACAACCTCAGCAATGAAAAACACCAACAAATTCAACAAGTACCGCAACAATGGATAACACCAAAAAATTCAACAACCACCTCAACAATGAAAAACACCAACAAATTCAACAACAACCTCAACTTTGAAAATCACCAACAAATTTAACAACAACCTCAACAATGAAAAACATCAAAAAATTCAACAACAACAATCTCAACAAAGAAAAACACCAATCAATTCAACAACAACCTCAACATTCAAAAACATCAACAAATTCAACAACAACCTCAACATTGAAAGACTCCAAAAAATTCAACAACTACCTCAACAATGAAAAACATCAAAAAATTCAACAACAACAACCTCAACAATGAAAAACACCAAACAATTCAACAACAACCTCAACATTCAAAAACACCAACAATTTCAACAACAACCTCAACAATGAAAAACATCAAAAAAATTCAACAACAACCTCAACAATGAAAAACACCAAAAAAAAATCAATAAAAACCTCAACATTGAAAAACTCCACGAATTTCAACAATTACCACAACAATTTAAAACACCAAAAATTCGACAACAAACTCAACATTGAAAATCACCATCAAATTAAACAAAAACCACAACAATGAAAAACACCAAAAAATTCATCAGCATCCTCAACATTCAAAAACACCAACAAATTCAACAAAAACCTCAACAATGAAAAATACCCAAAAATTCAACAACAACATCAACAATGAAAAACACCAACAAAATCAACAACAACCTCAACATTCAAAAACACCAACAAATTGAACAACAACCTCAATTTTGAAAAACACCAACAGATTTAACAACCTCAACATTCAAATACACCAACAAATTCAACAACAACATCAACATTGAAAAACTCCAACAAATTCAACAACAACCTCAACAGTGAAAAACACCAAAAAATTCAACACAAACCTCAACATTCAAAAACACCAACAATTTCAACAACAACCTCAATATTTAAAATCACCAACAAATTTAACAACAACCTCAACAATGAAATACATCAAAAAATTCAACAACAACAACCTCAACAATGAAAAACACCAAACAATTCAACAACAACCTCAACATTCAAAAACACCAACAAATTCAACAACAACCTCAACAATCAAAAACACCAAAAAAATTCAACAACAACCTCAACAATGAAAAAAACCAAAAAAATCAATAAAAACATCAACATTGAAAAACGACAAGAATTTCAACAACTACCACAACAATTTAAAACACCAGAAATTCGACAACAAACTCAACATTGAAAATCACCATCAAATTCAACAACAACCTCAACAATGAAAAACACCAACAAATTCATCAGCATCATCAACATTCAAAAACACCAACAAATTCCACAAAAACCTCAACAATGAAAAACACCCAAAAATTCAACAACAACATCAACATTGAATAACACCAGTAAATTCAACAACAACCTCAACAATGAAAAAGACCAAAAAATTCAACAAAAACCTCAACTTTGAAAAACACCATCAAATTCAACAACCTCAACATTGAAAAACACCGACAAATTAAACAACAACCTCAACATTGAAAAACTCCAACCAATTCAACAACAACCTCAACAATAAAAAACACCAACAAATTCAACAACAACCTCAACATTCAAAAACACCAACAATTTCAACAACAACCTCAGCAATGAAAAACATCAAAAAATTCAACAACAACGTCAACAATGAAAAACAACAAACAATTCACCAACAACAACATCATTCAAAAACACCAACAAATTTGACAACAACCTCAACAATCAAAAACACCAAAAAAATTCAACAACAACCTCAACAATGAAAAACACCAAAAAAATCAATAAAAACCTCAACATTGAAAAACTCCTAGAATTTCAACAACTACCAGGATAATTTAAAACATCAAAAATTCGACAACAAACTCAACATTGAAAATCACCATCAAATTCAATTAAAACCTCAACAATGAATAACATCAAAAAATTCATCAGCATCCTCAACATTCAAAAACACCAACAAATTCAACAAAAAGATCAACAATGAAAAACACCAACAAATTCAACAAAAACCTCAACAATGAAAAACACCAATAAATTCAACAACAACCTCAACATTGAATAACACCAATAAATTCAACAACAACCTCAACAATGAAAAACACCAAAAAATTCAACAACAACCTCAACATTCAAAAACAGCAACAAATTCAACCAAAACCTCAACAATGAAAAACACCAAAAAATTCAAAAAAAACCTCAACTTTGAAAAACACCAACAAGTTCAACAACCTCAATATTGAAAAATACCGACAAATTCGACAACAATCTCAACATTGAAAAATTCCAAACAATTCAACAACAACCTCAACCATGAAAAACACCAAAAAATTCAACAACAACATCATTTTGAGAAACACCAACAGATTTAACAACCTCAACATTCAAATACACCAACAATTTCAGCAACATCCTCAGCTTTGAAACACACCAACAAATTCAACAACCTCAAGATTGAAAAACACCAAAAAATCCAACAACAACCTCATCATTAAAAATACAAAAAGGTTCAACAAAATAAAAATTGATAACACCAACAAAATCAACAACAACCTCAATATTGAAAATCACCAACAAATTTAACAACAACCTCAGCAATGAAAAACACCAACAAATTCAACAAGTACCGCAACAATGGATAACACCAAAAAATTCAACAACCACCTCAACAATGAAAAACACCAACAAATTCAACAACAACCTCAACTTTGAAAATCACCAACAAATTTAACAACAACCTCAACAATGAAAAACATCAAAAAATTCAACAACAACAATCTCAACAAAGAAAAACACCAATCAATTCAACAACAACCTCAACATTCAAAAACATCAACAAATTCAACAACAACCTCAACATTGAAAGACTCCAAAAAATTCAACAACTACCTCAACAATGAAAAACACCAAAAAATTCAACAACAACCTCAACATTCAAAAACACCAACAATTTCAACAACAACCTCAACATTGAAAGACTCCAAACAATTCAACAACAACCTCAACCATGAAAAACACCAAAAAATTCAACAACAACATCATTTTGAGAAACACCAACAGATTTAACAACCTCAACATTCAAATACACCAACAATTTCCGCAACATCCTCAGCTTTGAAACACACCAACAAATTCAACAACCTCAAGATTGAAAAACACCAAAAAATCCAACAACAACCTCATCATTAAAAATACAAAAAGGTTCAACAAAATAAAAATTGATAACACCAACAAAATCAACAACAACCTCAATATTGAAAATCACCAACAAATTTAACAACAACCTCAGCAATGAAAAACACCAACAAATTCAACAAGTACCGCAACAATGGATAACACCAAAAAATTCAACAACCACCTCAACAATGAAAATCACCAACAAATTTAACAACAACCTCAACAATGAAAAACATCAAAAAATTCAACAACAACAATCTCAACAAAGAAAAACACCAATCAATTCAACAACAACCTCAACATTCAAAAACATCAACAAATTCAACAACAACCTCAACATTGAAAGACTCCAAAAAATTCAACAACTACCTCAACAATGAAAAACATCAAAAAATTCAACAACAACAACCTCAACAATGAAAAACACCAAACAATTCAACAACAACCTCAACATTCAAAAACACCAACAATTTCAACAACAACCTCAACAATGAAAAACATCAAAAAAATTCAACAACAACCTCAACAATGAAAAACACCAAAAAAAAATCAATAAAAACCTCAACATTGAAAAACTCCACGAATTTCAACAATTACCACAACAATTTAAAACACCAAAAATTCGACAACAAACTCAACATTGAAAATCACCATCAAATTAAACAAAAACCACAACAATGAAAAACACCAAAAAATTCATCAGCATCCTCAACATTCAAAAACACCAACAAATTCAACAAAAACCTCAACAATGAAAAATACCCAAAAATTCAACAACAACATCAACAATGAAAAACACCAACAAAATCAACAACAACCTCAACATTCAAAAACACCAACAAATTGAACAACAACCTCAATTTTGAAAAACACCAACAGATTTAACAACCTCAACATTCAAATACACCAACAAATTCAACAACAACATCAACATTGAAAAACTCCAACAAATTCAACAACAACCTCAACAGTGAAAAACACCAAAAAATTCAACACAAACCTCAACATTCAAAAACACCAACAATTTCAACAACAACCTCAATATTTAAAATCACCAACAAATTTAACAACAACCTCAACAATGAAATACATCAAAAAATTCAACAACAACAACCTCAACAATGAAAAACACCAAACAATTCAACAACAACCTCAACATTCAAAAACACCAACAAATTCAACAACAACCTCAACAATCAAAAACACCAAAAAAATTCAACAACAACCTCAACAATGAAAAAAACCAAAAAAATCAATAAAAACATCAACATTGAAAAACGACAAGAATTTCAACAACTACCACAACAATTTAAAACACCAGAAATTCGACAACAAACTCAACATTGAAAATCACCATCAAATTCAACAACAACCTCAACAATGAAAAACACCAACAAATTCATCAGCATCATCAACATTCAAAAACACCAACAAATTCCACAAAAACCTCAACAATGAAAAACACCCAAAAATTCAACAACAACATCAACATTGAATAACACCAGTAAATTCAACAACAACCTCAACAATGAAAAAGACCAAAAAATTCAACAAAAACCTCAACTTTGAAAAACACCATCAAATTCAACAACCTCAACATTGAAAAACACCGACAAATTAAACAACAACCTCAACATTGAAAAACTCCAACCAATTCAACAACAACCTCAACAATAAAAAACACCAACAAATTCAACAACAACCTCAACATTCAAAAACACCAACAATTTCAACAACAACCTCAGCAATGAAAAACATCAAAAAATTCAACAACAACGTCAACAATGAAAAACAACAAACAATTCACCAACAACAACATCATTCAAAAACACCAACAAATTTGACAACAACCTCAACAATCAAAAACACCAAAAAAATTCAACAACAACCTCAACAATGAAAAACACCAAAAAAATCAATAAAAACCTCAACATTGAAAAACTCCTAGAATTTCAACAACTACCAGGATAATTTAAAACATCAAAAATTCGACAACAAACTCAACATTGAAAATCACCATCAAATTCAATTAAAACCTCAACAATGAATAACATCAAAAAATTCATCAGCATCCTCAACATTCAAAAACACCAACAAATTCAACAAAAAGATCAACAATGAAAAACACCAACAAATTCAACAAAAACCTCAACAATGAAAAACACCAATAAATTCAACAACAACCTCAACATTGAATAACACCAATAAATTCAACAACAACCTCAACAATGAAAAACACCAAAAAATTCAACAACAACCTCAACATTCAAAAACAGCAACAAATTCAACCAAAACCTCAACAATGAAAAACACCAAAAAATTCAAAAAAAACCTCAACTTTGAAAAACACCAACAAGTTCAACAACCTCAATATTGAAAAATACCGACAAATTCGACAACAATCTCAACATTGAAAAATTCCAAACAATTCAACAACAACCTCAACCATGAAAAACACCAAAAAATTCAACAACAACATCATTTTGAGAAACACCAACAGATTTAACAACCTCAACATTCAAATACACCAACAATTTCAGCAACATCCTCAGCTTTGAAACACACCAACAAATTCAACAACCTCAAGATTGAAAAACACCAAAAAATCCAACAACAACCTCATCATTAAAAATACAAAAAGGTTCAACAAAATAAAAATTGATAACACCAACAAAATCAACAACAACCTCAATATTGAAAATCACCAACAAATTTAACAACAACCTCAGCAATGAAAAACACCAACAAATTCAACAAGTACCGCAACAATGGATAACACCAAAAAATTCAACAACCACCTCAACAATGAAAAACACCAACAAATTCAACAACAACCTCAACTTTGAAAATCACCAACAAATTTAACAACAACCTCAACAATGAAAAACATCAAAAAATTCAACAACAACAATCTCAACAAAGAAAAACACCAATCAATTCAACAACAACCTCAACATTCAAAAACATCAACAAATTCAACAACAACCTCAACATTGAAAGACTCCAAAAAATTCAACAACTACCTCAACAATGAAAAACACCAAAAAATTCAACAACAACCTCAACATTCAAAAACACCAACAATTTCAACAACAACCTCAACATTGAAAGACTCCAAACAATTCAACAACAACCTCAACCATGAAAAACACCAAAAAATTCAACAACAACATCATTTTGAGAAACACCAACAGATTTAACAACCTCAACATTCAAATACACCAACAATTTCCGCAACATCCTCAGCTTTGAAACACACCAACAAATTCAACAACCTCAAGATTGAAAAACACCAAAAAATCCAACAACAACCTCATCATTAAAAATACAAAAAGGTTCAACAAAATAAAAATTGATAACACCAACAAAATCAACAACAACCTCAATATTGAAAATCACCAACAAATTTAACAACAACCTCAGCATTGAAAAACACCAACAAATTCAACAAGTACCGCAACAATGGATAACACCAAAAAATTCAACAACCACCTCAACAATGAAAAACACCAACAAATTCAACAACAACCTCAACTTTGAAAATCACCAACAAATTTAACAACAACCTCAACAATGAAAAACATCAAAAAATTCAACAACAACAATCTCAACAAAGAAAAACACCAATCAATTCAACAACAACCTCAACATTCAAAAACATCAACAAATTCAACAACAACCTCAACATTGAAAGACTCCAAAAAATTCAACAACTACCTCAACAATGAAAAACATCAAAAAATTCAACAACAACAACCTCAACAATGAAAAACACCAAACAATTCAACAACAACCTCAACATTCAAAAACACCAACAATTTCAACAACAACCTCAACAATGAAAAACATCAAAAAAATTCAACAACAACCTCAACAATGAAAAACACCAAAAAAAATCAATAAAAACCTCAACATTGAAAAACTCCACGAATTTCAACAATTACCACAACAATTTAAAACACCAAAAATTCGACAACAAACTCAACATTGAAAATCACCATCAAATTAAACAAAAACCACAACAATGAAAAACACCAAAAAATTCATCAGCATCCTCAACATTCAAAAACACCAACAAATTCAACAAAAACCTCAACAATGAAAAATACCCAAAAATTCAACAACAACATCAACAATGAAAAACACCAACAAAATCAACAACAACCTCAACATTCAAAAACACCAACAAATTGAACAACAACCTCAATTTTGAAAAACACCAACAGATTTAACAACCTCAACATTCAAATACACCAACAAATTCAACAACAACATCAACATTGAAAAACTCCAACAAATTCAACAACAACCTCAACAGTGAAAAACACCAAAAAATTCAACACAAACCTCAACATTCAAAAACACCAACAATTTCAACAACAACCTCAATATTTAAAATCACCAACAAATTTAACAACAACCTCAACAATGAAATACATCAAAAAATTCAACAACAACAACCTCAACAATGAAAAACACCAAACAATTCAACAACAACCTCAACATTCAAAAACACCAACAAATTCAACAACAACCTCAACAATCAAAAACACCAAAAAAATTCAACAACAACCTCAACAATGAAAAAAACCAAAAAAATCAATAAAAACATCAACATTGAAAAACGACAAGAATTTCAACAACTACCACAACAATTTAAAACACCAGAAATTCGACAACAAACTCAACATTGAAAATCACCATCAAATTCAACAACAACCTCAACAATGAAAAACACCAACAAATTCATCAGCATCATCAACATTCAAAAACACCAACAAATTCCACAAAAACCTCAACAATGAAAAACACCCAAAAATTCAACAACAACATCAACATTGAATAACACCAGTAAATTCAACAACAACCTCAACAATGAAAAAGACCAAAAAATTCAACAAAAACCTCAACTTTGAAAAACACCATCAAATTCAACAACCTCAACATTGAAAAACACCGACAAATTAAACAACAACCTCAACATTGAAAAACTCCAACCAATTCAACAACAACCTCAACAATAAAAAACACCAACAAATTCAACAACAACCTCAACATTCAAAAACACCAACAATTTCAACAACAACCTCAGCAATGAAAAACATCAAAAAATTCAACAACAACGTCAACAATGAAAAACAACAAACAATTCACCAACAACAACATCATTCAAAAACACCAACAAATTTGACAACAACCTCAACAATCAAAAACACCAAAAAAATTCAACAACAACCTCAACAATGAAAAACACCAAAAAAATCAATAAAAACCTCAACATTGAAAAACTCCTAGAATTTCAACAACTACCAGGATAATTTAAAACATCAAAAATTCGACAACAAACTCAACATTGAAAATCACCATCAAATTCAATTAAAACCTCAACAATGAATAACATCAAAAAATTCATCAGCATCCTCAACATTCAAAAACACCAACAAATTCAACAAAAAGATCAACAATGAAAAACACCAACAAATTCAACAAAAACCTCAACAATGAAAAACACCAATAAATTCAACAACAACCTCAACATTGAATAACACCAATAAATTCAACAACAACCTCAACAATGAAAAACACCAAAAAAATCAATAAAAACCTCAACATTGAAAAACTCCTAGAATTTCAACAACTACCAGGATAATTTAAAACATCAAAAATTCGACAACAAACTCAACATTGAAAATCACCATCAAATTCAATTAAAACCTCAACAATGAATAACATCAAAAAATTCATCAGCATCCTCAACATTCAAAAACACCAACAAATTCAACAAAAAGATCAACAATGAAAAACACCAACAAATTCAACAAAAACCTCAACAATGAAAAACACCAATAAATTCAACAACAACCTCAACATTCAAAAACAGCAACAAATTCAACCAAAACCTCAACAATGAAAAACACCAAAAAATTCAAAAAAAACCTCAACTTTGAAAAACACCAACAAGTTCAACAACCTCAATATTGAAAAATACCGACAAATTCGACAACAATCTCAACATTGAAAAATTCCAAACAATTCAACAACAACCTCAACCATGAAAAACACCAAAAAATTCAACAACAACATCATTTTGAGAAACACCAACAGATTTAACAACCTCAACATTCAAATACACCAACAATTTCAGCAACATCCTCAGCTTTGAAACACACCAACAAATTCAACAACCTCAAGATTGAAAAACACCAAAAAATCCAACAACAACCTCATCATTAAAAATACAAAAAGGTTCAACAAAATAAAAATTGATAACACCAACAAAATCAACAACAACCTCAATATTGAAAATCACCAACAAATTTAACAACAACCTCAGCAATGAAAAACACCAACAAATTCAACAAGTACCGCAACAATGGATAACACCAAAAAATTCAACAACCACCTCAACAATGAAAAACACCAACAAATTCAACAACAACCTCAACTTTGAAAATCACCAACAAATTTAACAACAACCTCAACAATGAAAAACATCAAAAAATTCAACAACAACAATCTCAACAAAGAAAAACACCAATCAATTCAACAACAACCTCAACATTCAAAAACATCAACAAATTCAACAACAACCTCAACATTGAAAGACTCCAAAAAATTCAACAACTACCTCAACAATGAAAAACACCAAAAAATTCAACAACAACCTCAACATTCAAAAACACCAACAATTTCAACAACAACCTCAACATTGAAAGACTCCAAACAATTCAACAACAACCTCAACCATGAAAAACACCAAAAAATTCAACAACAACATCATTTTGAGAAACACCAACAGATTTAACAACCTCAACATTCAAATACACCAACAATTTCCGCAACATCCTCAGCTTTGAAACACACCAACAAATTCAACAACCTCAAGATTGAAAAACACCAAAAAATCCAACAACAACCTCATCATTAAAAATACAAAAAGGTTCAACAAAATAAAAATTGATAACACCAACAAAATCAACAACAACCTCAATATTGAAAATCACCAACAAATTTAACAACAACCTCAGCATTGAAAAACACCAACAAATTCAACAAGTACCGCAACAATGGATAACACCAAAAAATTCAACAACCACCTCAACAATGAAAAACACCAACAAATTCAACAACAACCTCAACTTTGAAAATCACCAACAAATTTAACAACAACCTCAACAATGAAAAACATCAAAAAATTCAACAACAACAATCTCAACAAAGAAAAACACCAATCAATTCAACAACAACCTCAACATTCAAAAACATCAACAAATTCAACAACAACCTCAACATTGAAAGACTCCAAAAAATTCAACAACTACCTCAACAATGAAAAACATCAAAAAATTCAACAACAACAACCTCAACAATGAAAAACACCAAACAATTCAACAACAACCTCAACATTCAAAAACACCAACAATTTCAACAACAACCTCAACAATGAAAAACATCAAAAAAATTCAACAACAACCTCAACAATGAAAAACACCAAAAAAAATCAATAAAAACCTCAACATTGAAAAACTCCACGAATTTCAACAATTACCACAACAATTTAAAACACCAAAAATTCGACAACAAACTCAACATTGAAAATCACCATCAAATTAAACAAAAACCACAACAATGAAAAACACCAAAAAATTCATCAGCATCCTCAACATTCAAAAACACCAACAAATTCAACAAAAACCTCAACAATGAAAAATACCCAAAAATTCAACAACAACATCAACAATGAAAAACACCAACAAAATCAACAACAACCTCAACATTCAAAAACACCAACAAATTGAACAACAACCTCAATTTTGAAAAACACCAACAGATTTAACAACCTCAACATTCAAATACACCAACAAATTCAACAACAACATCAACATTGAAAAACTCCAACAAATTCAACAACAACCTCAACAGTGAAAAACACCAAAAAATTCAACACAAACCTCAACATTCAAAAACACCAACAATTTCAACAACAACCTCAATATTTAAAATCACCAACAAATTTAACAACAACCTCAACAATGAAATACATCAAAAAATTCAACAACAACAACCTCAACAATGAAAAACACCAAACAATT
Source organism: Cetorhinus maximus (assembly GCF_964194155.1). NCBI lineage: Eukaryota > Metazoa > Chordata > Chondrichthyes > Lamniformes > Cetorhinidae > Cetorhinus > Cetorhinus maximus. The sequence continues at coordinate 117,256 of NW_027596246.1, read as the reverse complement.
CAACAACAACCTCAACATTCAAAAACACCAACAAATTCAACAACAACCTCAACAATCAAAAACACCAAAAAAATTCAACAACAACCTCAACAATGAAAAAAACCAAAAAAATCAATAAAAACATCAACATTGAAAAACGACAAGAATTTCAACAACTACCACAACAATTTAAAACACCAGAAATTCGACAACAAACTCAACATTGAAAATCACCATCAAATTCAACAACAACCTCAACAATGAAAAACACCAACAAATTCATCAGCATCATCAACATTCAAAAACACCAACAAATTCCACAAAAACCTCAACAATGAAAAACACCCAAAAATTCAACAACAACATCAACATTGAATAACACCAGTAAATTCAACAACAACCTCAACAATGAAAAAGACCAAAAAATTCAACAAAAACCTCAACTTTGAAAAACACCATCAAATTCAACAACCTCAACATTGAAAAACACCGACAAATTAAACAACAACCTCAACATTGAAAAACTCCAACCAATTCAACAACAACCTCAACAATAAAAAACACCAACAAATTCAACAACAACCTCAACATTCAAAAACACCAACAATTTCAACAACAACCTCAGCAATGAAAAACATCAAAAAATTCAACAACAACGTCAACAATGAAAAACAACAAACAATTCACCAACAACAACATCATTCAAAAACACCAACAAATTTGACAACAACCTCAACAATCAAAAACACCAAAAAAATTCAACAACAACCTCAACAATGAAAAACACCAAAAAAATCAATAAAAACCTCAACATTGAAAAACTCCTACAATTTCAACAACTACCAGGATAATTTAAAACATCAAAAATTCGACAACAAACTCAACATTGAAAATCACCATCAAATTCAATTAAAACCTCAACAATGAATAACATCAAAAAATTCATCAGCATCCTCAACATTCAAAAACACCAACAAATTCAACAAAAAGATCAACAATGAAAAACACCAACAAATTCAACAAAAACCTCAACAATGAAAAACACCAATAAATTCAACAACAACCTCAACATTGAATAACACCAATAAATTCAACAACAACCTCAACAATGAAAAACACCAAAAAAATCAATAAAAACCTCAACATTGAAAAACTCCTAGAATTTCAACAACTACCAGGATAATTTAAAACATCAAAAATTCGACAACAAACTCAACATTGAAAATCACCATCAAATTCAATTAAAACCTCAACAATGAATAACATCAAAAAATTCATCAGCATCCTCAACATTCAAAAACACCAACAAATTCAACAAAAAGATCAACAATGAAAAACACCAACAAATTCAACAAAAACCTCAACAATGAAAAACACCAATAAATTCAACAACAACCTCAACATTCAAAAACAGCAACAAATTCAACCAAAACCTCAACAATGAAAAACACCAAAACATTCAAAAAAAACCTCAACTTTGAAAAACACCAACAAGTTCAACAACCTCAATATTGAAAAATACCGACAAATTCGACAACAATCTCAACATTGAAAAATTCCAAACAATTCAACAACAACCTCAACCATGAAAAACACCAAAAAATTCAACAACAACATCATTTTGAGAAACACCAACAGATTTAACAACCTCAACATTCAAATACACCAACAATTTCAGCAACATCCTCAGCTTTGAAACACACCAACAAATTCAACAACCTCAAGATTGAAAAACACCAAAAAATCCAACAACAACCTCATCATTAAAAATACAAAAAGGTTCAACAAAATAAAAATTGATAACACCAACAAAATCAACAACAACCTCAATATTGAAAATCACCAACAAATTTAACAACAACCTCAGCAATGAAAAACACCAACAAATTCAACAAGTACCGCAACAATGGATAACACCAAAAAATTCAACAACCACCTCAACAATGAAAAACACCAACAAATTCAACAACAACCTCAACTTTGAAAATCACCAACAAATTTAACAACAACCTCAACAATGAAAAACATCAAAAAATTCAACAACAACAATCTCAACAAAGAAAAACACCAATCAATTCAACAACAACCTCAACATTCAAAAACATCAACAAATTCAACAACAACCTCAACATTGAAAGACTCCAAAAAATTCAACAACAACCTCAACAATGAAAAACACCAAAAAAATCAATAAAAACCTCAACATTGAAAAACTCCTAGAATTTCAACAACTACCAGGATAATTTAAAACATCAAAAATTCGACAACAAACTCAACATTGAAAATCACCATCAAATTCAATTAAAACCTCAACAATGAATAACATCAAAAAATTCATCAGCATCCTCAACATTCAAAAACACCAACAAATTCAACAAAAAGATCAACAATGAAAAACACCAACAAATTCAACAACAACCTCAACAATGAAAAACACCAAAAAATTCAACAACAACCTCCACATTCAAAAACAGCAACAAATTCAACCAAAACCTCAACAATGAAAAACACCAAAAAATTCAAAAAAAACCTCAACTTTGAAAAACACCAACAAGTTCAACAACCTCAATATTGAAAAATACCGACAAATTCGACAACAATCTCAACATTGAAAAATTCCAAACAATTCAACAACAACCTCAACCATGAAAAACACCAAAAAATTCAACAACAACATCATTTTGAGAAACACCAACAGATTTAACAACCTCAACATTCAAATACACCAACAATTTCAGCAACATCCTCAGCTTTGAAACACACCAACAAATTCAACAACCTCAAGATTGAAAAACACCAAAAAATCCAACAACAACCTCATCATTAAAAATACAAAAAGGTTCAACAAAATAAAAATTGATAACACCAACAAAATCAACAACAACCTCAATATTGAAAATCACCAACAAATTTAACAACAACCTCAGCAATGAAAAACACCAACAAATTCAACAAGTACCGCAACAATGGATAACACCAAAAAATTCAACAACCACCTCAACAATGAAAAACACCAACAAATTCAACAACAACCTCAACTTTGAAAATCACCAACAAATTTAACAACAACCTCAACAATGAAAAACATCAAAAAATTCAACAACAACAATCTCAACAAAGAAAAACACCAATCAATTCAACAACAACCTCAACATTCAAAAACATCAACAAATTCAACAACAACCTCAACATTGAAAGACTCCAAAAAATTCAACAACAACCTCAACCATGAAAAACACCAAAAAATTCAACAACAACATCATTTTGAGAAACACCAACAGATTTAACAACCTCAACATTCAAATACACCAACAATTTCAGCAACATCCTCAGCTTTGAAGCACACCAACAAATTCAACAACCTCAAGATTGAAAAACACCAAAAAATCCAACAACAACCTCATCATTAAAAATACAAAAAGGTTCAACAAAATAAAAATTGATAACACCAACAAAATCAACAACAACCTCAATATTGAAAATCACCAACAAATTTAACAACAACCTCAGCAATGAAAAACACCAACAAATTCAACAAGTACCGCAACAATGGATAACACCAAAAAATTCAACAACCACCTCAACAATGAAAAATACCAACAAATTCAACAACAACCTCAACTTTGAAAATCACCAACAAATTTAACAACAACCTCAACAATGAAAAACATCAAAAAATTCAACAACAACAATCTCAACAAAGAAAAACACCAATCAATTCAACAACAACCTCAACATTCAAAAACATCAACAAATTCAACAACAACCTCAACATTGAAAGACTCCAAAAAATTCAACAACTACCTCAACAATGAAAAACACCAAAAAATTCAACAACAACCTCAACATTCAAAAACATCAACAATTTCAACAACAACCTCAATATTGAAAATCACCAACAAATTTAACAACAACCTCAACAATGAAAAACATCAAAAAATTCAACAACAACAACCTCAACAATGAAAAATATCAAACAATTCAACAACAACCTCAACATTCAAAAACACCATCAAATTCAACAACAACCTCATGCAATGAAAAACACCTAAAAATTCAACAACAACCTCAACATTCAAAAACAACAACAAAAACCTCAACAACTGAAAACACTAAAAAATTGAACAACAACGTCAACTTTGAAAAACACCAACAAATTCAACAACTTCATCATTGAAAAACACCAACAAATTCAACAAGAACCTCAACAATGAAAAATACCCGAAAATTCAACAACAACCTCAACATTGAAATACACCAACAAATTTAACCAAAACCACAACAATGAAAAACATCGACAAATTCAACAGCAACCTCAACATTGAATAACCCCAATAAATTCAACAACAACTTCAACAATGAAAAACACCAAAAAATTCAACAACAACCTCAACATTCAAAAACACCAAAAAATAAAAACAACAACCTCAACATTCAAAAACACCAACAAATTCAATCAAAACCTCAACAATGAAAAACTCCAAAAAATTCAACAAAAACTTCAACTTTGAAAAACACCAACAAATTCAACAACCTCAACATTGAAAAACACCGACAAATTCAACAACAACCTCAACATTGAAAAACTCCAACCAATTGAACAACAACCTCAACAATGAAAAACACCAAAAAATTCAACAACAACCTCAACATTCAAAAACACCAACAATTTCAACAACAACCTCAGCAATGAAAAACATCAAAATATTCAAAAACAACCTCAACAATTAAAAACACCAAAGAAATTCAACAACAACCTCAACACTGAAAAACAACAAAAAAATCAATAAAAACCTCAACATTGAAAAACTCCAAGAATTTCAACAACTACTACAACAATTTAAAACACCAAAAATTCGACAACAAACCCAACATTGAAAATCACCATCAAATTCAACAAAAACCTCAACAATGAAAAACACAAACAAATTCAACAACAATCTCAACATTCAAAAACACCAACAATTTCAACAAAAAACTCAACAATGAAAAACACCCAAAAATTCAACAACAACCTCAATTTTGAAAAACACCAACAGATTTAACAACCTCAAAATTCAAATACAACAACATATTCAACAACAACCTCAACATTGAAAAACACCAACAATTTCAACAACAACCTCAACATTGAAAAACTCCAACAAATTCAACAACAACCTCAACAATTAAAAACACCAAAAAATTCAACAACAACCTCAACATTCAAAAGAACAACAATTTCAACAACAACCTCAATATTGAAAGTCACCAACAAATTTAACAACAACGAAAAACATCAAAAAATTCAACAACAACAACCTCAACAATGAAAAACTCCAAACAAGTCAACAACAACCTCAACATTCAAAAACAACAACAAATTCAACAACAACCTCAACAATGAAAAACAGCAAAAATAAATTCAACAACAACCTCAACAATGAAAAACACCAATAACATCAATAAAAACCTCAACATTGAAAAACTCCAAGAATTTAAACAACTACCACAACAATTTAAAACACCAAAAATTCGACAACAAACTCAGCATTGAAAATCACCATCAAATTCAACAAAAACCTCAACAATGAAAAACACCAACAAATTCATCAGCATCCTCAACATTCAAAAACAACAAAAAATTCAACAACAACCTCAATTTTTAAAAATACAAAGAGGTTCAACAAAATACAAATTGCTAACACCAACAAATTCAACAACAACCACAATATTGAAAATCACCAACAAATTTAGCAACAACCTCAACAATGAAATACATCAAAAAAATTCAACAATAACAACCTCAACATTGAAAAACACCTAAAAATTCAACAACAACCTCAACATTCAAAAACACCAACAAAGTCAACAAAAACCTCTACAATGAAAAACACCAAAAAATTCAACAGCAACCTCAATTTTCAAAAGCACCAACAGATTTAAAAATCTCAACATTCAAATACACCAACAAATTCAACAACAAACTCAGCTTTGAAAAACACCAACATATTGAACAACCACAATATTGAAAAACACCAACAAATTCAACAGCAACCTCAACTTTTAAAAATACAAAAAGGTTCAACAAAATAAAAATTGATAACACCAACAATTTCAACAACAACCTCAATATTGGAAATCACCAACTTTAACAACAACCTCAACAATGAAAAACATCAAAAAATTCAACAATAACAACCTCAACAATTAAAAACACCAAACAATTCAACAACAACCTCAACATTCAAAAACACAAAAAAATTCAACAACAATCTCAACATTCAAAAACACCAACAAATTCAACAAAAACCTCAACAATTAAAAACACCATATAATTCAACAACAACGTCAACTTTGAAAACACCAACAAATTCAACAACCTCACCATTGAAAAACACCAACAAATTCAACAACAACCTCAACGTTGAAAAACTCCAACAAATTCAACAACAACCTCAACATTCAAAAACACCAACAACAAAAACCTCAACAATGAAAACAGCAAAAAATTCAACAACAATCACAACTTTGAAAAACACCAACAATTTCTACAACATCAACATTGAAAAACACCAGCAAAATACAGGGCAAACTCAAGTTTGAAAAATACAAAAATGATTTAAAAGAAACATTGATAACCGCAGTACATTCAACAACAAGCTCAATATAGAAAATCAACAACAAATTCATCAACAACCTCAACAATGAAAAACAGCAAACAATTCAACAACAACCTCAACAATGAAAAACACCAACACATTCAACAAGTACCGCAACAATGAAAAACACCAAAAAATTCAACAACAAACTCAAAATTGAAAATCACCATCAATTTCAACTAAAATCTCAACATTGAAAAACATCAAAAAATACAACAACAACCTCAACGTTCCAAAACACCCACAAATTCAACAACAACCTCAACATTCGAAAACACCCACAAATTCAACAACGACCTCAACAATGAAAAACACCAAAAAATTCAACAACAACCTCAACATTCATGAACACCAACAGATTCAACAACAACCTCAGCAATGAAAAACAGCAAACAATTCAACTACAACGGCCTCAACAATGAAAAATACCAAAAAAATTCAACAACAACCTCAACATTGAAAAATTCCAACAATTTCAACAACAACCTCAACAATGAAAAACACCAAAAAATTCAACAACAAACTCAACATTGAGAATAACCAACAAATTCAACAACAACCTCAGCAATGAAAAACAACAAAAAATTCAACAACAACCTCAACAATGAAAAACACCAAATATTCAACAAGTACCGCAACAATGGAAAACACCAAAAAATTCAACAACCACCTCAACAATGAAAAACACCAAAAAATTCATCAACAACCTCAACATTCAAAAACAACAACAAATTCAACAAAAAAACTCAACAATGAAAAATACCAAAAAATTCACCAACAAACTCAACGTTCAAAAACACCATCAATTTCAAAAGCAACATCAGCAACGACAAAACATCAAAAAATTCAACAACAACCTCAACAATGAAAAACACCCAAAAATATTCAACAACAACCTCAACGATGAAAAACACCAAAAAAATCAATAAAAACCTCATCATTGAAAAACTCCAAGAATTTCAACAACTACCACAACAATGAAAAATACCAAAAAATTCGACAACAAACCCAACACGGAAAATCACCATCAAATTCAACAAAAACCTCAACAATGAAAAACACCAACAAATTCAACAACAACATCAATATTGAGAAACACCAACAGATTTAACAACCTCAACATTCAAATGCACCAACAAATTCAACATCAACCTCAGCTTTGAAAAACACCAACAAATTCAACAACCTCAACATTGAAAAACACCAAAAAATTCAACAACAACCTCATCATCAAAAATACAGAAAGGTTCAACAAAATAAAAATTGATAACACCAACAAATTCAACAACAACCTCAATATTGAAAATCACCAACAAATTTAACAACAACCTCAACAATGAAAAACATCAAAAAATGCAACAACAACAACCTCAACAATGAAAAACACCAAACAATTCAACAACAACCTCAGCATTTAAAAACACCAACAAATTCAGCAACAACCTCAACAATGAAAAACACCAAAAAATTCATCAACAACCTCAACATTCAAAAACACCAACAAATTCAACAAAAACCTCAACATTGAAAAACACAAAAAAATTCAACGACAACCTCAACTTTGAAAAACACCAACAAATTCAAAAACCTCAACATGCAAAAACACCAACAAATTCAACTACAACCTCAATATTGAAAATCACCAACAAATTCAACAACAACCTCAACAATGAAAAACAACAATAAATTCAACAACAACCTCAACATTGAATAACACCAATAAATTCAACAACAACCTCAACAATGAAAAACACCAAAAATTCAACAACAACCTCAACATTCAAAAGCACCAACAAATTCAACCAAAACCTCAACAATGGAAAACACCAAAAAATTCAACAAAAACCTCAACTTTGAAAAACACCAACAAATTCAACAACTTCAACATTGAAAAACACCGACAAATTCAACAACAACCTCAACATTGAAAAACCCCAACCAATTCAACAACAACCTCAACAATGAAAAACACAAAAAAATTCAGCAACAACCTCAACATTCAAAAACACCAACAATTACAACAACAACCTCAGCAATGAAAAACATCAAAAAATTCAACATCAACCTCAACAATGAAAAACACCAAAAAATTCAACAAAACAACCTCAACAATGAAAAACACCAAAAAAATCAATAAAAACCTCAACATTGAAAATCTCCAAGAATTTCAACAACTACCACAACAATTTAAACACCAAATATTCACAAGTACCGCAACAATGGAAAACACCAAAAAATTCAACAACCACCTCAACAATGAAAAACACCAAAAAATTCATCAACAACCTCAACATTCAAAAACAACAACAAATTCAACAAAAAAACTCAACAATGAAAAATACCAAAAAATTCACCAACAACCTCAACGTTCAAAAACACCATCAATTTCAACAACAACATCAGCAATGACAAAACATCAAAAAATTCAACAACAACCACAACAATGAAAAGCACCCAAAAATATTCAACAACAACCTCAACGATGAAAAACACCAAAAAAATCAATAAAAACCTCATCATTGAAAAACTCCAAGAATTTCAACAACTACCACAACAATGAAAAACACCAAAAAATTCCACAACAAACTCAACATTGAAAATCACCATCAAATACAACAAAAACCTAAACAATGATAACACCAAAAAATTCAAACAGAACTTCAATTTTGAAAAACACCAACAGATTTAACAACCTCAACATTCAAATACACCAACAAATTCAAAAACAAACTCAGCTTTTAAAAACACCAACAAATTCAACGGCAACCTCAACATTGAAAAACTCCAACAATTTCAATAACAACCTCAACAATGAAAAACACCAACAAATTCAACTGCAACCACAATTTTGAAAAATACAAAAAGATTCAAAAAAAACATTGAATACACCAAAGAATTCAACAACAACCTCAACATTGAAAAACACCAAAATATTCAACAACAACCTTAACTTTGAAAAACACGATCCAATTCCAAAACCTCAACATTGAAAAGCACCAAAAAATTCAACTACAACCTCAATATTGTTAATCAGCAACAAATTCAACAAAAACTTCAACAATGGAAAGCACCAACAAATTCATCAAAAACATCAACAATGAAAAATACCAACAAATTCAACGACAACCTCAACATTCATAAACACCAACAAATTCAACAAAAACCTCAACAATGGAAAACACCAACAAATTCATCAAAATCCTCAACAATGAAAAGCACCAAAAAATACATCAACAACCTCAACATTCAAAAACAGCAACAAATTCAACAAGCTCAACAATGAAGAACTCCAATAAATTCCACAACAACCTCAACAATGAAGAACACCAAAAAATTCAACAACAACCCCAACATTGAAAAACACCAACGAATTCAACAACAACCTCAACATTGAAAATCACCAACAAATTCAACAACAACCTCAACTTTTAAAAATACAAAAAGGTTCAACAAAATTAAAATTGATAACACCAACAAATTCAACAGAAACCTCAACTTTGAAAAACTCCAACAATTTTAATAACAACCTCAACAATGAAAAACACCAACAAATTCAACTGCAATCTCAATTTTGAAAAATACAAAAAGATTAAAAAAAAACATTGAATACACCAAAAAATTCAACAACAACCTCAACATTGAAGAACGCCAACAAATTCAACAACAACCTCAAAGTTCAAAAACTCCAACAAATTCAACAAAAACTTCAACATTGAAAAACACCAAAAAATTCAACAACAACCTCAACAATGAAAAACACCAAAAAATTCAACAAGAACCTCAACATTCAATAACAGCAAAAAATAAAAACAACAACCTCAACATTCAAAAACACCAACAAATTCAACCAAAACCTCAAAAGTGAAAAACACCAAAAAAATCAACAACAACCTCAACTTTGAAAAACTACAACAAATTCAACCACAACCTCAACTTTGAAAATCACGAACAAATTCAACAACCTCAACATTGAAAAACACCAACAAATTCAACAACAACCTCAACATTGAAAATCTCCAACAAATTCAACAACATCCTCAACAATGAAAAACATCAAAAAATTCAACAACAACCTCAACAATGAAAAACACCAAAAAAATTCAACAACAACCTCAACAATGAAATACACCAAAAAAATCAATAAAAACCTCAACATTGAAAAACTCCAAGAATTTGCACAATTACCACAACAATGAAAAGCACCAAAAAATTCGACAACAAACTCAACATTGAAAATCACCAACAGATTTAACAACCGCAACATTCAAATACACCAACAAATTCAACAACACCCTCGGCATTGAAAAACACCAACAAATTCAACAACCTCAACATTGAAAATCACCAACAAATTCAACATCAACCTCAACATTCAAAAACACCAACAAATTCAACTACATCCTCAACAATGAAAAACACCTAAAAATTCAACAACAACCACAACATCAAAAACACCAACAAATTAAACAAAAACCTCAACAATGAAAAACACCAACAAATTCAACAACAACGTAAACTTTTAAAAACACCTACAAATTCAACAACTTCAACATTGAAAAACACCAACAAATTCAACAACAACCTCAACATTGAAAAACTCCAACATATTCAACAACAACCTCTAAAATGAAAAATACCAGAAAATTCAACAACAACCTCAACATTCAAAAACACCAACAAATTAAACAAAAACCTCAACAATGAAAAATACGAAAAAATTCAACTACAACCTCAACTTTGAAAAACACCAACAAATTCAAGAACCTCAACATTGAAAAACACCAACAAATCCAACTGCAACCTCAACTTTGAAAAATACAATAAAGATAAAAAAAAACCATTGGTAACATCAATAAATTCAACAACCTCAACATTGAATATCACCAACAAATTCAACAACAACCTCAGCAATGAAAAATATCAAAAAATTCAACAACAACCTCAACAATGAAAAACACCAACAAATTCAACAAGTACCGCAGCAATGAAAAATACCAAAAAAATTCAACAACAAAGTCAAAATTGAAAATCACCATCAAATTCAACAAAAATCTCAACATTGAAAAGCATCCAAAATTACAACACCAACCTGAACATTCCAAAACACCAACCAATTCAACAAAAACCTCAACAATGAAAGCCCCAAAAAACTCAACAATAATCACAACTTTGAGAAACACCAACAAATTCAGCAACATCAACATTGAAAAACACGAACAATTTAAAGTGCAAACTCAACTTCGAAAAATATAAAAAATTTTAAAAATAACATTGATAACACCAATAAATTCAACAACAACCTCAATGTTGAAAATCACCAACAAATTCATCAACAACCTCAACAATGAAAAACAGCAAACAATTCAACAACTACGACCTCAACAATGAAAATCACCAAAACATTCAACAACAACCTCAACATTAAAAAACGCCAACAATTTCAACAACAACCTCAACAATGAAAAAACACCAAAAAATTCAACAACAAACTCAACATTGAAAATCACCAACAAATTCAACAACAACCTCAACACCGAAAAACATCAAAAAATACAACAAGGACATCAACATTCAAAAACAACAACAAATTCAACAAAAAACTCAACAATGAAAGCACCAAAACATTCAACAACAACATCAACATTGAAAAACTCCAACAAATTCAAAAACATCCTCAACAATGAAAAACACCAAAAATTTCAACAACAACCTCAACATTCAAAAACACCAACAATTTCGACAACAACCTCAGCAATGAAAAACATCAAAAAATTCAACGACAACCTCAACAATGAAAAACACCAAAAAAATTCAACAACAACCTCAACAATGAAATACACGAAAAAATCAATAAAAACCTCAACATTGAAAAACTCCAAGAATTTGAACAATTACCACAACAATGAAAAGCACCAAATAATTCGACAACAAACTCAACATTGAAAATCACCATCAAATTCAACAAAAACCTCAACAATGAAAAACACCAAAAAATTCAACAACAACCTCAATTTTGAAAAACACCAACAGATGAAACAACCGGAATATTCAAATACACCAACAAATTCAACAACACCCTCGGCATTGACAAACACCAACAAATTCAACAACCTCAAAATTGAAAATCACCAACAAATTCAACAACAACCTCAGGAATGAAAAACATCAAAAAATTCAACAACAACCTCAACAATGAAAAACACCAACAAATGCAACAAAAACCTCAATTTTGAAAAACACCAACAGATTTAACAACCTCAACATTCAAATACACCAACAAATTCAACAACACCCTCGGCATTGAAAAACACCAACAAATTCAACAACCTCAACATTGAAAATCACCAACAAATTCAACAACAGCCTCAGGAATGAAAAACACCAAAAAATTCAACAACAACCTCAACAATGAAAAACACCAACAAATTCAACAAGTATTGCAGCAATGAAAAACACCAAAACATTCAACAACAACCTCAATTTTGAAAAACACCAACAGATTTAACAACCTCAACATTCAAATACACCAACAATTTCAACAACAAACACAGCTCTGAAAAACACCAACAAAGTCAACAACCTCAACATTGAAAATCACCAACAAATTCAACACCAACCTCAATATTGAAAATCACCATCAAATTTAACAACAACCTCAACAATGAAAAACGTCAAAAAATTCAACAACAGCCTCAACAATGAAAAACACCGAACAATTCAACAACAACCTCAACATTCATAAACACCAACAAAATCAACTACAACCTCAACAATGAAAAACACCTAAAAATTCAACAACAACCACAACATCAAAAACACCAACAAATTAAACAAAAACCTCAATAATGAAAAACACCAACAAATTCAACAACAACGTAAACTTTTAAAAACACCAACAAATTCAACAACTTCAACATTGAAAAACACCAACAAATTCAACAACAACCTCAACATTGAAAAACTCCAACATATTCAACAACAACCTCTAAAATGAAAAATACCAGAAAATTCAACAACAACCTCAACATTCAAAAACACCAACAAATTAAACCACAACCTCAACAATGAAAAATACGAAAAAATTCAACTACAACCTCAACTTTGAAAAACACCAACAAATCCAACTGCAACCTCAACTTTGAAAAATACAATAAAGATCAAAAAAAACCATTGGTAACATCAATAAATTCAACAACCTCAACATTGAATATCACCAACAAATTCAACAACAACCTCAGCAATGAAAAATATCAAAAAATTCAACAACAACCTCAACAATGAAAAACACCAACAAATTCAACAAGTACCGCAGCAATGAAAAATACCAAAAAAATTCAACAACAAACTCAAAATTGAAAATCACCATCAAATTCAACAAAAATCTCAACATTGAAAAACATCCAAAATTACAACACCAACCTGAACATTCCAAAACACCAACCAATTCAACAAAAACCTCAACAATGAAAGCCCCAAAAAACTCAACAACAATCACAACTTTGAAAAACACCAACAAATTCAGCAACATCAACATTGAAAAACACGAACAATTTAAAGTGCAAACTCAACTTCGAAAAATATAAAAAATTTAAAAAATAACATTGATAACACCAATAAATTCAACAACAACCTCAATGTTGAAAATCACCAACAAATTCATCAACAACCTCAACAATGAAAAACAGCAAACAATTCAACAACTACGACCTCAACAATGAAAATCACCAAAACATTCAACAACAACCTCAACATTAAAAAACGCCAACAATTTCAACAACAACCTCAACAATGAAAAAACACCAAAAAATTCAACAACAAACTCAACATTGAAAATCACCAACAAATTCAACAACAACCTCAACACCGAAAAACATCAAAAAATACAACAAGGACATCAACATTCAAAAACAACAACAAATTCAACAAAAAACTCAACAATGAAAGCACCAAAACATTCAACAACAACCTCAACATTGAAAAACTCCAACAAATCCAAAAACATCCTCAACAATGAAAAACACCAAAAATTTCAACAACAACCTCAACATTCAAAAACACCAACAATTTCGACAACAACCTCAGCAATGAAAAACATCAAAAAATTCAACGACAACCTCAACAATGAAAAACACCAAAAAAATTCAACAACAACCTCAACAATGAAATACACGAAAAAATCAATAAAAACCTCAACATTGAAAAACTACAAGAATTTGAACAATTACCACAACAATGAAAAGCACCAAATAATTCGACAACAAACTCAACATTGAAAATCACCATCAAAACACCAAAAAATTCAACAACAACCTCAATTTTGAAAAACACCAACAGATGAAACAACCGGAATATTCAAATACACCAACAAATTCAACAACACCCTCGGCATTGACAAACACCAACAAATTCAATAACCTCAAAATTGAAAATCACCAACATATTCAACAACAACATCAGGAATGAAAAACATCAAAAAATTCAACAACAACCTCAACAATGAATAACACCATCAAATGCAACAAAAACCTCAATTTTGAAAAACACCAACAGATTTAACAACCTCAACATTCAAATACACCAACAAATTCAATAACAACCTCACCTTTGAATAACACCAACAAATCCTCAACATTGAAAACCACTAACAAATTCAACAACAACCTCAACTATTAAAAATACAAAAAGGTTCAACAAAATAAAAATTGTCAAAATTGTCAAAAAAAATGTCAAAAAATTCAACAACAACAACCTCAACAATGAAAGACACCGAACAATTCAACAACAACCTCAGCAATGAAAAATATTAAAAAATTCAACAACAACCTCAACTTTGAAAAACAGCAACAATTCCACAACCTCAACTTTGTAATACACCAACAAATTCAACTGCAACCTCAATTTTGAAAAGTTCAAGCAAAATCATTGATAACACCAATAAATTCAACAAGAACATTAACATTGAAAAACACCAAAATATTCAACAACTACCTCAACTTTGAAAAACACCAACAAATTTAAAAACCTCAACATGGAAAAACACCAACAAATTCAACTACAACCTCAATATTGAGAATCACCAACAAATTCAACAACAACCTCAACATTCGAAAATACCAACAAATGCAACACCAATCTCAACAATGAAAAACACCAAAGAATTCATCAACAACCTCAACATTCAAAAACACCAACAAATTCAACAACAACCTCAACAATGAAAAGCACCAAAAAATTCAACAAGAACCTCAACATTCAAACACAACAACAAATTCAACAAAAACCTCAACAATTAAAAACACCAAAAAAATCAACAACAACGTCAACTTTGAAAAACACCAACAAATTCAACAACAACCTCAACAATGAACAACACCAAAAAATTCAACAACAACCTCAACATTCAAAAACACCCAAAAATTCAACAAAAACCTCAACAATGAAAAATACCAAAAAATTCAACAACAACCTCAACATTCAAAAACACCCAAAAATTCAACAACAACCTCAACAATGAAAAGCACCAAAAAATTCAACAACAACCTCAACTTTGATAAACACCAACAAATTCAACAACCTCAACAATGAAAAACACCAACAAATTCAAAAACCTCAACATGGAAAAACACCAACAAATTCAAGTACAACTTCAATATTGAAAATCACGAACAAATTCAACAACAACCTCAACAATGAAAAACACCAACATAATCAACAAAAACGTCAACAATGAAAAACACCAAAAAATTCAACAACAACCTCAATTTTGAAAAACGCCATTAGATTTAATAACCTCAACATTCAAATACACAAACAAATTCAACAACAACCTCAGCCTTGAAAATCACCAACAAATTTAACAACAACCTCAACAATGAAAAACACCAAAAAATTCAGCAACAACCTCAACTTGGAAAAACACCAACAAATTCAACAACCACAACATTGAAAAACACCAACAAATTCAACAACAACCTCAACATTGAAAAACTGCAACAAATTCAACAACAACCTCAACAATGAAAATCACCAAATAATTCAACAACAATCTCAACATTCAAAACACCAACAAATTCAACAACAACCTCAACATTCGAAAACACCAAAAAATTCAACAACAACCTCAACTTTGAAAAACGCCAACAAATTCAACAACCTCAACATTGAGAAACACGAACAAATTCAACTGCAAGCTCAACTTTGAAGAATACAAAAAAGATCAAAAAAAACCATTGATAACACCAATAAATTCAACAACCTCAACATTCAAAAACACCAACAATTTCGACAACAACCTCAGCAATGAAAAACATCAAAAAATTCAACGACAACCTCAACAATGAAAAACACCAAAAAAATTCAACAACAACCTCAACAATGAAATACACGAAAAAATCAATAAAAACCTCAACATTGAAAAACTACAAGAATTTGAACAATTACCACAACAATGAAAAGCACCAAATAATTCGACAACAAACTCAACATTGAAAATCACCATCAAATTCAACAAAAACCTCAACAATGAAAAACACCAAAAAATTCAACAACAACCTCAATTTTGAAAAACACCAACAGATGAAACAACCGGAATATTCAAATACACCAACAAATTCAACAACACCCTCGGCATTGACAAACACCAACAAATTCAATAACCTCAAAATTGAAAATCACCAACATATTCAACAACAACATCAGGAATGAAAAACATCAAAAAATTCAAGAACAACCTCAACAATGAATAACACCATCAAATGCAACAAAAACCTCAATTTTGAAAAACACCAACAGATTTAACAACCTCAACATTCAAATACACCAACAAATTCAATAACAACCTCACCTTTGAATAACACCAACAAGTCCTCAACATTGAAAACCACTAACAAATTCAACAACAACCTCAACTATTAAAAATACAAAAAGGTTCAACAAAATAAAAATTGTCAAAATTGCCAAAAAAAATGACAAAAAATTCAACAACAACAACCTCAACAATGAAAAACACCCAACAATTCAACAACAACCTCAGCAATGAAAAATATTTAAAAAATTCAACAACAACATCAACAATGAAAAACACCAAAAAAATTCAGCAACAACCTCAACTTGGAAAAACACCAACAAATTCAACAACCACAACATTGAAAAACAACAACAAATTCAACAACAACCTCAACATTGAAAAACTGCAACAAATTCAACAACAACCTCAATAATGAAAAACACCAAATAATTCAACAACAATCTCAACATTCAAAACACCAACAAATTCAACAACAACCTCAACATTCGAAAAGACCAAAAAATTCAACAACAACCTCAACTTTGAAAAACGCCAACAAATTCAACAACCTCAACATTGAGAAACACGAACAAATTCAACTGCAAGCTCAACTTTGAAAAATACAAAAAAGATCAAAAAAAACCATTGATAACACCAATAAATTCAACAACCTCAACATTGAAAATCGCCAACAAATTCAACTACAACTTCAATATTGAAAATCACCAACAAATTCAACAACAACCTCAACAATGAAAAACACCAACAAATTCAACTAAAACCTCAACAATGAAAAACACCAAATAATTCAACAACAACCTCAATTTTGAAAAACTCCAACAGATTTAACAACCTCAACATTCAAATAAACCAACAAATTCAACAACAAACTCAGCTTTGAAAATCACCAACAATTTCAACAACCTCAACATTGGAAAACACCAACAAATTCAACAACAAACTCAAAATTGAAAATTATCATCAAATTCAACAAATAATCTCAACACTGAAAACATCAAAAAATGCAACAACAATTGAACATTCCAAAAGAGCAACAAATTCAACAAAAACTCAACAATGAGAACACCAAAAAATTCAACAAGCACAACTTTGAAAAGAACCAACAAATTCAACAACATCAACATTGAAAAACACCAACAAATTAAAGTGCAAAAACAACTTTGAAAAATACAAAAAAGTTTAAAAAAAATCATTGATAACACCAATAAATTCAACAACAACCTCAATATTGAAAATCACCAACAAATTCATCAACAACCTCAACAACGAAAACAAGCAAACAATTCAACAACAACGACCTCAACAATGAAAAACACCAAAAAATTCAACAACAACCTCAACATTGAAAAACTCCAACAATTTCAACAACAACCTCAACAATGAAAAACACCAAAAAATTCAACAACAAACTCAACATTGAAAAATTTCCAACAAATTCAACAACAACCTCAACAATGAAAACCATCAAAAAATTGAACGACAACCGCAACATTCAAAAACAACAACAAATTCAACAAAAAACTCAACAATGAAAAACACCAAAAATTTCAACAACAACCTCAACTTTGAAAAACACCAAAAAATTCAACTACCTCAACATTGAGAAACAGCAACAAATTCAACTGCAACCTCAACTTTGAAAAATACAAAAAGATTAAAAAAAAAACATTGAATACACCAATAAATACAACAACAACCTGAACAATGAAAACAGGCAAACAATTCAACAACAACGACCTCAACAATAAAAAACACCAAAAAATTCAACAACAACCTCAACATTGAAAAAATCCAACAATTTCAACAACAACCTCAACAATGAAAAACACAAAAAATTTCAACAACAAACTCAAAATTGAAAATCACCAACAAATTCAACTGCAACCTCAACTATGAAAAATACAAAAAGATTCAAAAAAAAACATTGAATACACCAATAAATTCAAAAACAACCTCAATATTGAAAATCACCAAAAAATTCAACAACAACCTCAACAATGAAAAAGACCAAAAAATTCAACAACAACCTCAACATTCAGAAACACCAACAAATTCAACAAAAACCTCAACAATGAAAAACACCAAAAAATTCAACAACAACCTCAACTTTGGAAAACATCAAGAAATTCAACAACCTCAACATGGAAAAAGACCAACAAATTCAACAGCAACCTCAACTTTGAAAAATACAAAAAAGATTAAAATAAACCATTGATAACACCAATAAATTCAACAACCTCAACATTGAAAATAATCAACAAATTCAACATCAACCTCAGCAATGAAAATAACCAACAATTCAACAACAACCTCAAAAATGCAAAACACCAACAAATTCAACAAGTACCGCAACAATGAAAAACATCATAAAATTCAACAACAACCTGAACATTCAAAAACAACAGCAAATTCAACAACAACCTCAACAACGAAAAACACCAAAAAATTCAACAACAAACTCAACATTGAAAATCACCAACAAATTCAACAACAACCTCAACATTGAAAACCATCATAAAATTCAACAACAACCACAACATTCAAAAACAACAACGAATTCAACAAAAAACTCAACAATGAAAAAAACCAAAAATTTCAACAACAACTTAAACTTTGAAAAATACCAAAAAATTCAACATCCTCAACATTGAGAAACAGCAACAAATTCAACTGCAACCTCAATACTGAAAATCACCAAAAAATTCAACAACAATCACAAATTTGAAAAACACCAACAAATTCAGCAACGTCAACATTGAAAAACACGAACAATTTAAAGTGCAAACTCAACTTCGAAAAATATAAAAAATTTAAAAAATAACATTGATAACACCAATAAATTCAACAACAACCTCAATATTGAAAATCACCAACAAATTCATCAACAACCTCAACAATGAAAATCACCAAAACATTCAACAACAACCTCAACATTAAAAAACGCCAACAATTTCAACAACAACCTCAACAATGAAAAAACACCAAAAAATTCAACAACAAACTCAACATTGAAAAAATCCAACAAATTCAAAAACGACCTCAACAATGAAAAACACCAAAAAATTCAACAACAACCTCAACATTGAAAAAATCCAACAATTTCAACAACTACCTCAAAAATGAACACCATCAAAAAATTCAACAACAACCGCAACATTCAAAAACAACAACAAATTCAACATAAACTCAACAATGAAAAAAACCAAAAATTTCAACAACAACTTAAACTTTGAAAAATAACAAAAAATTCAACAACCTCAACATTGAGAAACAGCAACAAATTCAACTGCAACCTCAACTTTGAAAAATACAAAAAGATTTAAAAAAACATTGAATACACCAATAAATTCAACAAAAACCTCAATATTGAAAATCACCAAAAAATTCAACAACAATCTCAACTTTGAAAAGCACTAACAAATTCAAAAACCTCAACATCGAAAATCACCAACAAATTCAACAACAACATCAACAATGAAAAACACCAACATATTCCACAAAAAACTCAACAATGAAAAACACCAAAAAATTCAACAACAACCTCAATTTTGAAAAACACCAACAGATTTAAAAACCTCAACATTCAAATACACCAACAAATTTAACAACAACCTCAACAATGAAAAACATCAAAAAATTCAACAAAAAGAACCTCAACAATGAAAAACACCAAACAATTCAACACCAACCTCAACATTCAAAAACAACAACAAATTCAACAACAACCTCAACAATGCAAAAGAACAAAAAATTCAACAACAACCTCAACATTCAGAAACACCAACAAATTCAACAAAAACCTCAACAATGAAAAACACCAAAAAATTCAACAACAACCTCAACTTTGGAAAACATCAAGAAATTCAACAACCTCAACATTGAAAAAGACCAACAAATTCAACAGCAACATCAACTTTGAAAAATACAAAAAAGATTAAAATAAACCATTGATAACACCAATAAATTCAACAACCTCAAAATTGAAAATAACCAACAAATTCAACATCAACCTCAGCAATGAAAAAAAACCAACAATTCAACAACAACCTCAAAAATGAAAAACACCAACAAATTCAACAAGTACCGCAAAAATGAAAAACATCAAAAAATTCAACAACAAACAAAAAATTGAAAATAACCATCAAATTCAACAAAAATCTCTACATTGAAAAACATCAAAAAATACAACAACAACCTCAACATTCCAAAACACCAACAAATTCAACAAAAACCTCAACAATGAAAACACCAAAAAAATCAACAACAATAACAACTTTGAAAAACACCAACAAATTCAACAACCTCAACATTCAAAAACACCAACAAATTCAACAAAAACCTCAACATTGAAAGACATCAAAAAATTCAACAACAACCTCAACTTTGAAAAACACCAACAAATTCAACTGCAACCTCAACTTTGAAAAATACAAAAAGCTCAAGAAAAATCATTGACAGCACCAATAAATTCAACAAGATCCTTAATATTGAAAATCACCAATAAATTCAACAACAACCTCAACAATGAAAAACATCAAAAAAATTCAACAAAAACAACAACCTCAACAATGAAAAACACCGAATAATTCAACAAAAATCTCAATATTCAAAACACAAACATATTCAACAACAACATCAACATTCGAAAATACCAACAAATTTAACAACAACCTCAACAATGAAAAACACCAACAAATTCAACAACAACCTCAGCAATGAAAAACAGCAAACAATTCAACAACAACGACCTCAACAATGAAAAACACCAAAAAATTCATTATCAACCACAGCAATGAAAAACAGGAATTAATTCAACAACAACGATCTCATCCATGAAAAATACCAAAAGATTAAACAACAACCTCAACAATGAAAAACATCAATAAATACAACAATAACCACAACATTCAAAAACAACAACAAATTCAACAAAAAACTCAACAATGAAAAACACCAAAAAATTCACCAACAACCTCAACTTTGAAAAACACCAAAAAATTCAACAACCTCAACATTGAGAAACACCAACAAATTCAACTGCAACCTCAACTTTGAAAAATACAATAAGATTCAAAAAAAAAATTGAAAACGCCAATAAATTCAACAAAAACCTCAATATTGAAAATCACCAAAAATTTCAAGAACAACCTCAACATTGAAGAAAACCAAAATATTCAACAAGAACCTCAACTTTGAAAAACACCAACAAATTCAAAAACCCCAACATGCAAAAACACTAACAAATTCAACTACAACCTCAATATTAAAAATCACCAACAAATTCAACAACAACCTCAACAAAGAAAAACACCAACAAATTCAACAAAAACCTCAACATTGAAAAACACCAACAAATTCAACAACAACCTCAACATTCAAAAACACCAACAAATTCAACAAAAACATCAACATTCAAAAACATCAAAAAATTCAACAACAATCTCAACTTTCAAAAACACCAACAAATTCAACTGCAACCTCAACTTTGAAAAATACAAAAAAGTTCAAGAAAAATCATTGATAACACCAATAAATTCAACACGATCCGTAATATTGATAATCAGCAATAAATTCAACAACAACCTCAACAACGAAAAACAGCAAAAAATTCAACAACAACCTCAACAATGAAAAACACCAAATAATTCAACAACAATCTCAATATTCAAAACACCAACAAAATCAACAACAACATCAACATTCGAAAATACCACCAAATTCAACAACAACCTCAACAATGAAAAACACCAAAAAATTCAACAACAAACTCAACATTCAAAAACACCAACAATTTCAACAGCAACCTCAGCAATGAAAAACAACAAACAATTCAACAACAAAGACCTAAACAATGAAAAACACCAAAAAAGTCATCCACAAACTCAGCAATGAAAAACAGGAATTAATTCAACAACAAAGACCTAAACAATGAAAAACACCAAAAAATTAAACAACAACCTCAACATTCAAAAACAACAACAAATTCAACATTAAACTCAACAACGAAAAACACCAAAAAATTCAACAATAACCTCAACTTTGAAAAACACCAACAAATTCAAAAACCTCAACATAGAAAAACACCAACAAATTCAACTACAACCTCAATATTGAAAATCACAAACAAATTCAACAACAACCTCAACAATGAAAAACACCAACAAATTCAACAAAAACCTCAACAATGAAAAACACCAAAAAATTCATCAACAACCTCAACATTCAAAAACACCAACAAATTCAACAAAAACCTCAACAATGAAAAACAACAAAAAATTCAACAACAACCTCAACATTGAAAAACACCAACAAATCCAACAACAACCTCAACATACAAAAACACCAACAAATTGAACAAAAACCACAAGATTGAAAAACATCAAAAAATTCAACAACAACCTCAACTTTGAAAAACACCAACAAATTCAACTGCAACCTCAAATTTGAAAAATACAAAAAAGTTCAAGAAAAATCATTGATTACATCAATAAATTCGACAAGATCCTTAATATTGAAAATCACCAATAAATTCAACAACAACCTCAACAATGAAAAACATCAAAAAATTCAACTACAACAACAACCTCAACAATGAAAAACACCGAATAATTCAACAAAAATCTCAATATTAAAAACACCAACAAATTCAACAACAACAACATCAACATTCGAAAATAACAACAAATTCAACCACAACCTCAACTTTGAAAAACACCAAAAAATTCAACAACCTCAACATTGAGAAACACCAACAAATTCAACTACAACCTCAGTATTGAAAATCACCAACAAATTCAACAACAACCTCAACACTGAAAACCAGCAACAAATTCAACAAAAACCTCAACAACGAAAAACATCAAAAAATTCATCAACAACCTCAACAATCAAAAACAACAACAAATTCAACAACAACCTCAACAATGAAAAACACCAAAAAATTCAACAACAACCTCAACATTCAAAAACACCAGCAAATTCAACAACCTCAACATTGAAAAACACCAACAAATTCAAAAACAACCTCAACTTTGAAAAATACAAAAATGATCAAAAAAAACTATTGATGAGACCAATAAATTCAACAACCTCAACATTGAAAATCACCAACAAATTCAACAACAACCTCAGCAATGAAAAACATCAAAAAATTCAACAAGAACATCAAGAATGAAAAACAGCAACAAATTCAACTACAACCTCAATATTGAAAATCACCAACAAATTCATCAACAACATCAACAATGAAAAACACCAACGTATTTAACAAAAACGACAACAATGAAAAACACCAAAAAATTCAACAACCTCAATTTTGAAAAACGCCATTAGGTTTAACATCCTCAACATTCAAATACACCAACAAATTCAACAACAACCTCAGCTTTGAAAATCACCAACAAATTTAACAACAACCTCAACTTTGAAAAACATCACAAAATTGAACAACAACAACCTCAACAAAGAAAAACACCTAGCAATTCAATACCAACCTCAACATTCAAAAACAACAAAAAATTCAACAACAACCTCAACAATGAAAAACACCAAAAAAATTCAACAACAATCTCAACATTCAAAAACACCAACAAATTCAACAAAAACCTCAACAATTAAAAACACCAAAAAATTCAACAACAAAGTCAATTTAAAAACACCAACAAATTCAACAACCTCAACATTGAAAAACACCAACAAATTCAACAAAACCTCAACATTGAAAAACTCCAACAAATTCAACAACAACCACAACAATGAACAGCACCAAAAAATTCAACAACAACCTCAACATTCAGAAACACCATCAAATTCATCAACAATCTCAACATTCAAAAACACCAAATAATTCAACAAAAACCTCAACAATGAAATACACCAAAAAATTCAACTACAACCTCAACTTTGGAAAGCACCAACAAATTCAACAACCTCAACATTGAAAAACATGACAAATTCAACTGCAACCTCAACTTTGAAAAATACAAAATAGATAAAAAAAACCATTGATAACACCAATAAATTCAACAACCTCAACATTGAAAATCACCAACAAATTCAACATCAACCTCAGCAATGAAAAAACCCAACAATTCAACAACAACCTCAAAAATGAAAAACACCAACAAATTCAACAAGTACCGCAACAATGAAAAACACCAAAAAATTCAACAACAAACTCAACATTGAAAATCACCATCAAATTCAACAAAAATCTCAACATTGAAAAACATCAAAAAATACAACAACAACCTCAACATTCCAAAACACCAACAAATTCAATAAAAACCTCAACATTGAAAACACCAAAAAATTCAACAACAATCACAACTTTGAAAAACACCAACAAATTCAACAACAACCTCAATATTCAAAAACACCAACAAATTCAACAGAAACCTTAACATGAAAAACATCACAAAATTCAACAACAACCTCAACTTTGAAAAACAACAACAAATTCAACTGCAGCCTCAACTTTGAAAAATACAAAAAAGTTCAAGAAAAATCATTGATAACACCAATAAATTCAACAAGATCCTTAATATTGAAAATCACCAATAAATTCAAAAACAACCTGAACAATGAAAAGCATCAAAAAATTCAACCACAATCTCAATATTCAAAACACCAAAAAATTCAAAAACAACATCAACATTCGAAAATACCAACAAATTCAACAACAACCTCAACAATGAAAAACACCAACAAATTCAACAACAACCTCAGCAATGAAAAACAGCAAACAATTCAACAACAACGACCTCAACAACGAAAAACACCAAAAAATTATTCAACAACCTGAGCAATGAAAAACAGGAATAAATTCAACAACAACGATCTCATCCATGAAAAATACCAAAAGATTGAACAACAGCATCAACATTGAAAAACTCCCACAATTTCAACAACAACCTCAACAATGAAAAACACCAAAAAATTCAACAACAAACTCAACATTCAAAAGAACCAAAAAATTCAACAAAAACCTCAACATTGAAAAACACCAAAAAATTCAACAACAACCTCAACTTTGAAAAACACCAAAAAATTCAACAACCTCAACATTGAGAAACACCAACAAATTCAAATGCTACCTCAACTTTGAAAAGTTCAATAAGATTCAAAAAAAATCATTGAATACACCAATAAATTCAACAACAACCTCAACATTGAAAAACACCAAAATATTCAACAACAACCTCAACAATGAAAAACACCAACAAATTCAAAAACCTCAACATGGAAAAACACCAACAAATTCAACTACAACCTCAACATTCAAAAACACCAACAAATTCAACAGAAACCTTAACATGAAAAACATCACAAAATTCAACAACAACCTCAACTTTGAAAAACACCAACAAATTCAAAAGCAACCTCAACTTTGAAAAATACAAAAAAGTTCAAGAAAAATCATTGATAACACCAATAAATTCAACAAGATCCTTAATATTGAAAATCACCAAATAATTCAAAAACAACCTCAACAATGAAAAGCATCAAAAAATTCAACAACAACAACCTCAACAATGAAAAACAACAAATAATTCAATAACAATCTCAATATTCAAAACACCAAAAAATTCAAAAACAACATCAACATTCGAAAATACCAACAAATTCAACAACAACCTCAACAATGAAAAACACCAACAAATTCAACAACAACCTCAGCAATGAAAAACAGCAAACAATTCAACAACAACGACCTCAACAACGAAAAACACCAAAAAATTATTCAACAAACTGAGCAATGAAAAACAGGAATAAATTCAACAACAACGATCTCATCCATGAAAAATACCAAAAGATTGAACAACAACATCAACATTGAAAAACTCCAACAATTTCAACAACAACCTCCACAATGAAAAACACCAAAAAATTCAACAACAAACTCAACATTCAAAAGAACCAAAAAATTCAACAAAAACCTCAACATTGAAAAACACCAAAAAATTCAACAACAACCTCAACTTTGAAAAACACCAAAAAATTCAACAACCTCAACATTGAGAAACACCAACAAATTCAAATGCTACCTCAACTTTGAAAAGTTCAATAAGATTCAAAAAAAATCATTGAATACACCAATAAATTCAACAACAACCTCAACATTGAAAAACACCAAAATATTCAACAACAACCTCAACAATGAAAAACACCAACAAATTCAAAAACCTCAACATGGAAAAACACCAACAAATTCAACTACAACCTCAATATTGAAAATCACGAACAAATTCAACAACAACCTCAAAAATGAAAACACCAACAAATTCAACAAGTACCGCAACAATGAAAAACACCAAAAAATTCAACAACAAACTCAAAATTGAAAATGACCATCAAATTCAACAAAAATCGCAACATTGAAAAACATCAAAAAATACAACAACAACCTCAACATTCCAAAACACCAACAAATTCAACAACATCAACATTGAAAAACACCAACAAATTCAACAACAACCTCAACATTCAAAAACACCAACAAATTCAACAGAAACCTTAACATGAAAAACATCACAAAATTCAACAACAACCTCAACTTTGAAAAACACCAACAAATTCAAAAGCAACCTCAACTTTGAAAAATACAAAAAAGTTCAAGAAAAATCATTGATAACACCAATAAATTCAACAAGATCCTTAATATTGAAAATCACCAAATAATTCAAAAACAACCTCAACAATGAAAAGCATCAAAAAATTCAACAACAACAACCTCAACAATGAAAAACAACAAATAATTCAATAACAATCTCAATATTCAAAACACCAAAAAATTCAAAAACAACATCAACATTCGAAAATACCAACAAATTCAACAACAACCTCAACAATGAAAAACACCAACAAATTCAACAACAACCTCAGCAATGAAAAACAGCAAACAATTCAACAACAACGACCTCAACAACGAAAAACACCAAAAAATTATTCAACAACCTGAGCAATGAAAAACAGGAATAAATTCAACAACAACGATCTCATCCATGAAAAATACCAAAAGATTGAACAACAACATCAACATTGAAAAACTCCAACAATTTCAACAACAACCTCCACAATGAAAAACACCAAAAAATTCAACAACAAACTCAACATTCAAAAGAACCAAAAAATTCAACAAAAACCTCAACATTGAAAAACACCAAAAAATTCAACAACAACCTCAACTTTGAAAAACACCAAAAAATTCAACAACCTCAACATTGAGAAACACCAACAAATTCAAATGCTACCTCAACTTTGAAAAGTTCAATAAGATTCAAAAAAAATCATTGAATACACCAATAAATTCAACAACAACCTCAACATTGAAAAACACCAACATATTCAACAACAACCTCAACAATGAAAAACACCAACAAATTCAAAAACCTCAACATGGAAAAACACCAACAAATTCAACTACAACCTCAATATTGAAAATCACGAACAAATTCAACAACAACCTCAAAAATGAAAACACCAACAAATTCAACAAGTACCGCAACAATGAAAAACACCAAAAAATTCAACAACAAACTCAAAATTGAAAATGACCATCAAATTCAACAAAAATCGCAACATTGAAAAACATCAAAAAATACAACAACAACCTCAACATTCCAAAACACCAACAAATTCAACAACATCAACATTGAAAAACACCAACAAATTCAACAACAACCTCAACATTCAAAAACACCAACAAATTCAACAGAAACCTTAACATGAAAAACATCACAAAATTCAACAACAACCTCAACTTTGAAAAACACCAACAAATTCAAAAGCAACCTCAACTTTGAAAAATACAAAAAAGTTCAAGAAAAATCATTGATAACACCAATAAATTCAACAAGATCCTTAATATTGAAAATCACCAAATAATTCAAAAACAACCTCAACAATGAAAAGCATCAAAAAATTCAACAACAACAACCTCAACAATGAAAAACAACAAATAATTCAATAACAATCTCAATATTCAAAACACCAAAAAATTCAAAAACAACATCAACATTCGAAAATACCAACAAATTCAACAACAACCTCAACAATGAAAAACACCAACAAATTCAACAACAACCTCAGCAATGAAAAACAGCAAACAATTCAACAACAACGACCTCAACAACGAAAAACACCAAAAAATTATTCAACAACCTGAGCAATGAAAAACAGGAATAAATTCAACAACAACGATCTCATCCATGAAAAATACCAAAAGATTGAACAACAACATCAACATTGAAAAACTCCAACAATTTCAACAACAACCTCCACAATGAAAAACACCAAAAAATTCAACAACAAACTCAACATTCAAAAGAACCAAAAAATTCAACAAAAACCTCAACATTGAAAAACACCAAAAAATTCAACAACAACCTCAACTTTGAAAAACACCAAAAAATTCAACAACCTCAACATTGAGAAACACCAACAAATTCAAATGCTACCTCAACTTTGAAAAGTTCAATAAGATTCAAAAAAAATCATTGAATACACCAATAAATTCAACAACAACCTCAACATTGAAAAACACCAACATATTCAACAACAACCTCAACAATGAAAAACACCAACAAATTCAAAAACCTCAACATGGAAAAACACCAACAAATTCAACTACAACCTCAATATTGAAAATCACGAACAAATTCAACAACAACCTCAAAAATGAAAACACCAACAAATTCAACAAGTACCGCAACAATGAAAAACACCAAAAAATTCAACAACAAACTCAAAATTGAAAATGACCATCAAATTCAACAAAAATCGCAACATTGAAAAACATCAAAAAATACAACAACAACCTCAACATTCCAAAACACCAACAAATTCAACAACATCAACATTGAAAAACACCAACAAATTCAACAACAACCTCAACATTCAAAAACACCAACAAATTCAACAGAAACCTTAACATGAAAAACATCACAAAATTCAACAACAACCTCAACTTTGAAAAACACCAACAAATTCAAAAGCAACCTCAACTTTGAAAAATACAAAAAAGTTCAAGAAAAATCATTGATAACACCAATAAATTCAACAAGATCCTTAATATTGAAAATCACCAAATAATTCAAAAACAACCTCAACAATGAAAAGCATCAAAAAATTCAACAACAACAACCTCAACAATGAAAAACAACAAATAATTCAACAACAATCTCAATATTCAAAACACCAAAAAATTCAAAAACAACATCAACATTCGAAAATACCAACAAATTCAACAACAACCTCAACAATGAAAAACACCAACAAATTCAACAACAACCTCAGCAATGAAAAACAGCAAACAATTCAACAACAACGACCTCAACAACGAAAAACACCAAAAAATTATTCAACAACCTGAGCAATGAAAAACAGGAATAAATTCAACAACAACGATCTCATCCATGAAAAATACCAAAAGATTGAACAACAACATCAACATTGAAAAACTCCAACAATTTCAACAACAACCTCAACAATGAAAAACACCAAAAAATTCAACAACAACCTCAACTTTGAAAAACACCAAAAAATTCAACAACCTCAACATTGAGAAACACCAACAAATTCAAATGCTACCTCAACTTTGAAAAGTTCAATAAGATTCAAAAAAAATCATTGAATACACCAATAAATTCAACAACAACCTCAACATTGAAAAACACCAAAATATTCAACAACAACCTCAACAATGAAAAACACCAACAAATTCAACTACAACCACAATATTGAAAATCACGAACAAATTCAACAACAACCTCAAAAATGAAAAACACCAACAAATTCAACAAGTACCGCAACAATGAAAAACACCAAAAAATTCAACAACAAACTTAAAATTGAAAATGACCATCAAATTCAACAAAAATCTCAACATTGAAAAAGATCAAAAAATACAGCAACAACCTCAACATTCCAAAACACCAAAAAATAAAAAAAAAACCTCAACATTCAAAAACACCAACAAATTCAACCAAAATCTCAGCAATGAAAAACACCAAAAAATTCAACAACAACCTCAACTTTGAAAAACACCAACAATTTCAACATCCTCAACATTGAAAAACACCAACAAATTCAACAACAACCTCAACATTGAAAAACCCCAACCAATTCAATAACAACCTCAACAATGAAAAACACCAAAAAATTCAACAACAACCTCAACATTCAAAAATACCAACAATTTCAACAACAACCTGAGCAATGAAAAACATCAAAAAATTCAACATCAACCTAAACATTCCAAAACACCAACAAATACAACAAAAACCTCAACAATGAAAACACCAAAAAATTCAACAACAACCACAACTTTGAAAAACACCAACAAATTCATCAACAACCTCAACAATGAAAAACTACAAAAAATACAACAACAACGACATCAACAATGAAAAACACCATAAAATTCAACAACAACCTCAACATTGAAAAACTCCAACAATTTCAAAAACAACCTCAACAATTAAAAACACCAAAATATTGAACAACAAACTCAACATTGAAAATCACCAACAAATTCAACAACAACCTCAACAATGAAAAACATCAAAAAATTCAACAACAACTTCAACATTCAAAAACTACAACAAATTCAACATAAACCTCAACAATGAAAAACAACAATAAATTCAACAACAACCTCAACTTTGAAAAACACCAACAAATTCAACAACAACCTCCGAAATGATAAATATCAAAAAATTCAACAACAACAACAACCTCAACAATGATAAACACCAAAAAATTCAACAACAACCTCAACAATGAAAAGCAGCGAAATAATCAATAAAAACCTCAACATTTAAAAACTCCAACAATTTCAAAAAGTACCGCAACAATGAAAATTCCTAAAGAATTCAACAACAAACTGAACATTGAAAATCAGCATCAAATTCAACAAAAATATCAACAATGATAAACATCAATAAATTCAAAATCAACCACAACATTCCACAACAATAACAAATTCAACAAAAATCTCAACAATGAAGACACCAAAAAATTCAACAACAACCACAAATTTGAATAGCACCAACAAATTCAACAACCTCAATATTGAAAATCACCAACAAATTCATCAACAACCTCAACAATGAAAAACAGCAAAAAATTCAAAAACAACTTCAACATGTAAAAACTCCAACAATTTCAACAACAACCTCAAGAATGAAAAACACCACAATATTCAAGAACAAACTTAACATTGAAAATCACAAACAAATTCAACAACAACCACAACAATGAAAATCATCAAAAAATTCAACAACAACTTCAACATTCAAAAACTACAACAAATTCCACAGAAACCTCAACAATGAAAAACAACAATAGATTCAACAACAACCTCAACTTTCAAAAACTTCAACAAATTCAACAACCTCAAGAATGAAAAACTCCAGCAAATTCAACAACAACCTCAAAAATGAAAATCACCAAATATTTCAACGACAACCTCAACATTCAAAAACACCAACAAATTCAACAAAAACCTCAACAATAAAAAACACGAAAAAATTCAACAACAACATCAACTTTGAAAAACATCAACAAATTCAACAACCTCAACATTGAAAAATACCAACAAATTCAACTGCAACCTCAACTTTGAAAAATACAAAAAAGATAAAAAAAAATCATTGATAACACCAATAAATGCAACAACCTCAACATTGAAAATCACTAACAAATTCAAAAACAACCTCAGCTATGAAAAACATCAAAAATTTCAACAACAGCCTCAACAATGAAAAACACCAACAAATTCAACAAGTACCGCAACAAAGAAAAACACCAAAAAATTCAACAACAACCACAACAATGAAAAACACCAAAAAATTCAACAACAAACTCAACATTGAAAATCAACAACAAATTCAACATCAACCTCAACAATGAAAAACACCAAAAAATTCAACAACAAACTCAACATTCAAAAATACCAACAATTTCAACAACAACCTGAGCAATGAAAAACACCAAAAAATTCAACAACAACCTCAACAGTGAAAATCACCAAAAAAAATTCAACAACAACCTCAACAATGAAAAACACCAAAAAAATCAATAAAAACCTCAACATTGAAAAACTCCAAGAATTTCAACAACTACCACAACAAATAAAAACACCAAAAATTCGACAACAAACTCAACATTGAAAATCACCATCAACTTCAACAAAAACCTCAACAATGAAAAACACCCAAAAATTCAACAACAATATCAACACTGAAAAACACCAACAAATTCAACAACAACATCAACATTGAAAAACAACAACAAATTCAACAAAAACCTAAACATTGAAAAACACCAAACAAATCCACAACAACCTCAACATTCACAAACACCAAAAAATAAAAACAACAACCTCAACATTCAAATACACCAACAAATTCAACCAAACCCTCAACAATGAAAAACGCCAAAAAATTCAACAACAACCTCAACTTTGAAAAACACCAACAAATACAACAACCTCAACATTGAAAAACGCCATCAAATTCATCAAACACCTCAACAATGAAAAACAGCAAAAAATTCAACAACAACGACCTCAACAATGAAAAACAAAAAAAATTCAACAACAACCTCAACATTGAAAATCACCGACAAATTCAACAACAACCTCAACAATGAAAAACATCAAAAAATTCAACAACAACTTCAACATTCAAAAACTACAACAAATTCAACATAAACCTCAACAATGAAAAACAACAATAAATTCAACAACAGCCTCAACTTTCAAAAACTTCAACAAATTCAACAACCTCAAGATTGAAAAACTCCAACAAATTCAAAAACAACCTCAAAAATGAAAATCACCAAATATTTCAACGACAACCTCAACATTCAAAAACACCAACAAATTCAACAAAAACCTCAACAATTAAAAACACGAAAAAATTCAACAACAACATCAACTTTGAAAAACATCAACAAATTCAACACCTCAACATTGAAAAACACCAACAAATTCAACTGCAACCTCAACTTTGAAAAATACAAAAAAGATCAAAAAAAACCATTGATAACACCAATAAATGCAACAATCTTGAAAATCACTAACAAATTCAACAACAACCTCAGCAATGAAAAACATCAAAAAATTCAACAACAGCCTCAACAATGAAAAACACCAACAAATTCAACAAGTACCGCAACAATGAAAAAGACCAAAAAATTCAACAACAACCTCAACACTGAAAAACACCACTAAATTCAACAACAAACTCAACATTGAAAATCAATAACAAATTCAACATCAACCTCAACAATGAGAAACATCAAAAAATTCAACAACAACCTCAACATTCAAAAACAACAACAAATTCAACAAAAAAACTCAACAATGAAAAACACCAAAAAATTCAACAACAACCTCAACTTTGAAAAACAACTTTGCAAAACACCAAAAGATTCAACAACCTCAACATTGATAAACAGCAACCTGAACAATGAAAAAAACCAACAAATTCAACAAAAACCTCAACAATTAAAAACACGAAAAAATTCAACAACAACATCAACTTTGAAAAACATCAACAAATTCAACAACCTCAACATTGAAAAATACCAACAAATTCAACTGCAACCTTAACTTTGAAAAATACAAAAAAGATCAAAAAAAATTATTGATAACACCAATAAATGCAACAACCTCAACATTGAAAATCACCAACAAATTCAACAACAACCTCAGCTATGAAAAACATCAAAAATTTCAACAACAGCCTCAACAATGAAAAACACCAACAAATTCAACAAGTACCGCAAAAATGAAAAACACGAAAAAATTCAAGAACAACCTCAACAATGAAAAACACCAATAAATTCAACAACAAACTCAACATTAAAAATCAACAACAAATTCAACATCAACCTCAACAATGAAAAACATCAAAAAATTCAACAACAACCTCAACATTGAAAAACAACTTTGAAAAACACCAAAAGTTTCAACAACCTCAACATTGATAAACAACAACCTCAGTAATGAAATACACCAACAAATTCAACAAGTACCTCAACAATGAAAAACACCAAAAAATTCAACAACAACCTCAACAATGAAAAACACCAAAAAATTCAACAACAAACTCAACATTGAAAATCATCAACAAATTCAACATCAACCTCAACAATGGAAAACATCAAAAAATTCAACAACAACCTCAACATTCAAAAACAACAACAAATTCAAAATCCCCAAAAAATTCAACTACAACCTCAATATTGAAAATCACCAACAAATTCAACAACAACCTCATTAATGAAAAACACCAACAAATTCAACAAAAACCTCAACAATGAAAAATCCCAAAAAATTCATCAACATCCTCAACATTCAAAAAGACCAACAAATTTCACAAAAGTCTCAACAATGAAAAACACCAAAAAATTCAACAACACCATCAACATTGAAAAACATCAACAAATTCAACAACATCCTCAACACTCAAAAACACCAACGAATTCAACAAAATCCTCAACATTCAATAACAACAGAAAATTCAACAACAACCTCAACAATGAAAAACACCAAAAAATTCAACAACAACCTCAACATTCAAAAATACCAACAATTTCAACAACAACCTGAGCAATGAAATACATCAAAAAATTCAACAACAACCTCAACAGTGAAAATCACCAAAACAAAATTCAACAACAACCTCAACAATGAAAAACACCAAAAAAATCAATAAAAACCTCAACATTGAAAAACTCCAAGAATTTCAACAACTACCACAACAATTAAAAACACCAGAAATTCGACAACAAACTCAACATTGAAAATCACCAACAAATTCAACAAAAACCTCAACAATTAAAAACACGAATAAATTCAACAACAACATCAACTTTGAAAAACATCAACAAATTCAACAACCTCAACATTGAAAAACACCAACAAATTCAACTGCAACCTCAACTTTGAAAAATACAAAAAAGATCAAAAAAAACCATTGATAACACCAATAAATGCAACAACCTTGAAAATCACTAACAAATTCAACAACAACCTCAGCAATGAAAAACATCAAAAAATTCAACAACAGCCTCAACAATGAAAAACACCAACAAATTCAACAAGTACCGCAACAATGAAAAACACCAAAAAATTCAACAACAACCTCAACAATGAAAAACACCAATACATTCAACAGCAAACTCAACATTGAAAATCAATAACAAATTCAACATCAACCTCAACAATGAGAAACATCAAAAAATTCAACAACAACCTCAACATTCAAAAACAACAACAAATTCAACAAAAAAAACTCAACAATGAAAAACACCAAAAAATTCAACAACAACCTCAACTTTGAAAAACAACTTTGCAAAACACCAAAAGATTCAACAACCTCAACATTGATAAACAGCAACCTGAACAATGAAAAAGACCAACAAATTCAACAAAAACCTCAACAATTAAAAACACGAAAAAATTCAACAACAACATCAACTTTGAAAAACATCAACAAATTCAACAACCTCAACATTGAAAAATACCAACAAATTCAACTGCAACCTTAACTTTGAAAAATACAAAAAAGATCAAAAAAAATTATTGATAACACCAATAAATGCAACAACCTCAACATTGAAAATCACCAACAAATTCAACAACAACCTCAGCTATGAAAAACATCAAAAATTTCAACAACAGCCTCAACAATGAAAAACACCAACAAATTCAACAAGTAGCGCAAAAATGAAAAACACGAAAAAATTCAAGAACAACCTCAACAATGAAAAACACCAATAAATTCAACAACAAACTCAACATTAAAAATCAACAACAAATTCAACATCAACCTCAACAATGAAAAACATCAAAAAATTCAACAACAACCTCAACTTTGAAAAACAACTTTGCAAAACACCAAAAGATTCAACAACCTCAACATTGATAAACAGCAACCTGAACAATGAAAAAGACCAACAAATTCAACAAAAACCTCAACAATTAAAAACACGAAAAAATTCAACAACAACATCAACTTTGAAAAACATCAACAAATTCAACAACCTCAACATTGAAAAATACCAACAAATTCAACTGCAACCTCAACTTTGAAAAATACAAAAAAGATCAAAAAAAATTATTGATAACACCAATAAATGCAACAACCTCAACATTGAAAATCACCAACAAATTCAACAACAACCTCAGCTATGAAAAAAATCAAAAATTTCAACAACAGCCTCAACAATGAAAAACACCAACAAATTCAACAAGTACCGCAACAATGAAAAACACGAAAAAATTCAAGAACAACCTCAACAATGAAAAACACCAATAAATTCAACAACAAACTCAACATTGAAAACCAACAACAAATTCAACATCAACCTCAACAATGAAAAACATCAAAAAATTCTACAACAACCTCAACAATGAAAAACAACTTTGAAAAAT
This sequence comes from Cetorhinus maximus, assembly GCF_964194155.1. Classification (NCBI taxonomy): domain Eukaryota; kingdom Metazoa; phylum Chordata; class Chondrichthyes; order Lamniformes; family Cetorhinidae; genus Cetorhinus; species Cetorhinus maximus. The sequence continues at coordinate 79,383 of NW_027596246.1, read as the reverse complement.
ACCAAAAGTTTCAACAACCTCAACATTGATAAACAACAACCTCAGTAATGAAATACACCAACAAATTCAGCAAGTACCTCAACTATGAAATACACCAAAAAATTCAACAACAAACTCAACATTGAAAATCATCAACAAATTCAACATCAACCTCAACAATGGAAAACATCAAAAAATTCAACAACAACCTCAACATTCAAAAACAACAACAAATTCAAAATCCCCAAAAAATTCAAAAACAACCTCAATATTGAAAATCACCAACAAATTCAACAACAACCTCATTAATGAAAAACACCAACAAATTCAACAAAAACCTCAACAATGAAAAATCCCAAATAATTCATCAACATCCTCAACATTCAAAAAGACCAACAAATTTCACAAAAGTCTCAACAATGAAAAACACCAAAAAATTCAACAACACCATCAACATTGAGAAACATCAACAAATTCAACAACAACCTCAACACTCAAAAACACCAACGAATTCAACAAAATTCTCAACATTGAATAACAACAAAAAATTCAACAACAACCTCAACAATGAAAAACACCAAAAAATTCAACAACAACCTCAACATTCAAAAATACCAACAATTTCAACAACAACCTGAGCAATGAAATACATCAAAAAATTCAACAACAACCTCAACAGTGAAAATCACCAAAAAAAAATTCAACAACAACCTCAACAATGAAAAACACCAAAAAAATCTAAAAAACCTCAACATTGAAAAACTCCAAGAATTTCAACAACTACCACAACAATTAAAAACACCAAAAATTCGACAACAAACTCAACATTGAAAATCACCATCAAATTCAACAAAAACCTCAACAATGAAAAACACCAAATAATTCATCAACATCCTCAACTTTGAAAAACACCAACAAATTCAAAAAAAACCTCAACAATGAAAAACACCAAAAAATTCAACAACAACATGAACACTGAAAAACACCAACAAATTCAACAACAACATCAACATTGAAAAACAACAACAAATTCAACAAAAACCTAAACATTGAAAAACACCAAAAAAATCCACAACAACCTCAACATTCAAAAACACCAAAAAATAAAAACAACAACCTCAACATTCAAATACACCAACAAATTCAACCAAACCCTCAACAATGAAAAACGCCAAAAAATTCAACAACAACCTCAACTTTGAAAAACACCAACAAATTCAACAACCTCAACATTGAAAAACACCAACAACTTCATTAACAACCTCAACTATGAAAAACACCAAAAAATTCAACAACAAACTCAACATTGAAAATCATCAACAAATTCAACATCAACCTCAACAATGGAAAACTTCAAAAAATTCAACAACAACCTCAACATTCAAATACAACAACAAATTCAAAATCCCCAAAAAATTCAACTACAACCTCAATATTGAAAATCACCAACAAATTCAACATCAACCTCATTAATGAAAAACACCAACAAATTCAACAAAAACCTCAACAATGAAAAATCCCAAAAAATTCATCAACATCCTCAACATTCAAAAACACCAACAAATTTCACAAAAGTCTCAACAATGAAAAACACCAAAAAATTCAACAACACCATCAACATTGAGAAACATCAACAAATTCAACAACAACCTCAACACTCAAAAACACCAACGAATTCAACAAAATCCTCAACATTGAATAACAACAAAAAATTCAACAACAACCTCAACAATGAAAAACACCAAAAAATTCAACAACAACCTCAACATTCAAAAATACCAACAATTTCAACAACAACCTGAGCAATGAAATACATCAAAAAATTCAACAACAACCTCAACAGTGAAAATCAGCAAAAAAAATTTCAACAACTACCACAACAATTAAAAACACCAAAAATTCGACAACAAACTCAACATTGAAAATCACCATCAAATTCAACAAAAACCTCAACAATGAAAAACACCAAATAATTCATCAACATCCTCAACTTTGAAAAACACCAACAAATTCAACAAAAACCTCAACAATGAAAAACACCCAAAAATTCAACAACAACATCAACACTGAAAAACACCAACAAATTCAACAACAACATCAACATTGAAAAACAACAACAAATTCAACAAAAACCTAAACATTGAAAAACACCAAAAAAATCCACAACAACCTCAACATTCAAATACACCAACAAATTCAACCAAACCCTCAACAATGAAAAACGCCAAAAAATTCAACAACAACCTCAACTTTGAAAAACACCAACAAATTCAACAACCTCAACATTGAAAAACACCAACAAATTCATTAACAACCTCAACTTTGAAAAACACCAACAAATTCAACAACCTCAACATTAAAAAACACCAACAATTTCATCAACAATTCAACCAAATCCTCAACAATGAAAAACACCAAAAAATTCAACAACAACCTCAACTTTGAAAAACACCAACAAATACAACAACCTCAACATTGAAAAACGCCATCAAATCATCAAATACCTCAACAATGAAAAACAGCAAAAAATTCAACAACAACCACCTCAACAATGAAAAACAACAAAAAATTCAACAACAACCTCAACATTGAAAATCACCAACAAATTCAACAACAACCTCAACAATGAAAAACATCAAAAAATTCAACAACAACTTCAACATTCAAAAACTACAACAAATTCAACATAAACCTCAAGAATGAAAAAAAACAATAAATTCAACAACAGCCTCAACTTTCAAAAACTTCAACAAATTCAACAACCTCAAGATTGAAAAACTCCAACAAATTCAAAAACAACCTCAGCAATGAAAATCACCAAATATTTCAACGACAACCTCAACATTCAAAAACACCAACAAATTCAACAAAAACCTCAACGATTAAAAACACGAAAAAATTCAACAACAACATCAACTTTGAAAAATATCAACAAATTCAACAACCTCAACATTGAAAAACACCAACAAATTCAACTGCAACCTCAACTTTGAAAAATACAAGAAAGATAAAAAAAAACCATTGATAACACCAATAAATGCAACAACCTTGAAAATCACTAACAAATTCAACAACAACCTCAGCAATGAAAAACATCAAAAAATTCAACAACAGCCTCAACAATGAAAAACATCAACAAATTCAACAAGTACCGCAACAATGAAAAACACCAAAAAATTCAACAACAACCTCAACAATGAAAAACACCAATAAATTCAACAACAAACTCAACATTGAAAATCAATAACAAATTCAACATCAACCTCAACAATGAAAAACACTAAAAAATTCAACAACAACCTCAACTTTGAAAAACAACTTTGCAAAACACCAAAAGATTCAACAACCTCAACATTGATAAACAGCAACCTGAACAATGAAAAACACCCACAAATTCAACAAGTACCGCAACAATGAAAAACACCAAAAAATTCAACAACAAACTCAACATTGAAAATCATCAACAAAATCAACATCAACCTCAACAATGAAAAACACCAAAAAATTCAACAACCTCAACATTGAGAAACAGTAACAAATTCAACTGCAATCTCAACTTTGAAAATTACAAAAAGACTCAAAAAAAACATTGAATGCATCAATATTTTCAACAACAACCTCAATATTGAAAATCACCAAAAAATTCAACAACAACCCCAACATTGAAAACCACCAAAATATTCAACAACAACCTCAACTTTGAAAAACACCAACAAATTCGAAATCCTCAACATGGAAAAACACCAACAAATTCAACTACAACCTCAATATTGAAAATCACCAACAAATTCAACAACAACCTCATTAATTAAAAACACCAACAAATTCAACAAAAACCTCAACAATGAAAAATCCCAAAAAATTCAACAACAACCTCAACGTTCAAAAACACCAACGAATTGAACAAAAACCTCAACATTCAGAAACACCAAAAAATAAAAAAAAACCTCAACATTCAAAAACACCAACAAATTCAACCAAAATCTCAGCAATGAAAAACACCAAAAAATTCAACAACAACATCAACGTTCAAAAACACCAACAATTTCAACATCCTCAACATTGAAAAACACCAACAAATTCAACAACAACCTCAACATTGAAAAACCCCAACCAATTCAATAACAGCCTCAACAATGAAAAACACCATCAATTCAACAACCACCTCAACATTCAAAAATACCAACAATTTCAACAACAACCTGAGCAATGAAAAACATCAATAAATTCAACATCAAACTGAACATTCCAAAACACCAACAAATACAACAAAAACCTCAACAATGAAAACACCAAAAAAATCAACAACAACCACAACTTTGAAAAACACCAACAAATTCAACAACCTCAACATTGAAAAACACCAACAATTTCATCAACAATTCAACCAAATCCTCAACAATGAAAAACACCAAAAAATTCAACAACAACCTCAACTTTGAAAAACACCAACAAATACAACAACCTCAACATTGAAAAACGCCATCAAACTCATCAAATACCTCAACAATGAAAAAAAAGCAAAAAATTCAACAACAACGACCTCAACAATGAAAAACAAAAAAAAATTCAACAACAACCTCAACATTGAAAATCACCAACAAATTCAACAACAACCTCAACAATGAAAAACATCAAAAAATTCAACAACAACTTCAACATTCAAAAACTACAACAAATTCAACATAAACCTCAAGAATGAAAAACAACAATAAATTCAACAACAACCTCAACTTTCAAAAACTTCAACAAATTCAACAACCTCAAGAATGAAAAACTCCAACAAATTCAACAACAACCTCAACAATGAAAATCACCAAATATTTCAACGACAACCTCAACATTCAAAAACACCAACAAATTCAACAAAAACCTCAACAATTAAAAACACGAAAAAATTCAACAACAACATCAACTTTGAAAAACATCAACAAATTCAACAACCTCAACATTGAAAAATACCAACAAATTCAACTGCAACCTCAACTTTGAAAAATACAAAAAAGATCAAAAAAAATCATTGATAACACCAATAAATGCAACAACCTCAACATTGAAAATCACCAACAAATTCAACAACAGCCACAACAATGAAAAACACCAACAAATTCAACAAGTACCGCAACAATGCAAAACACCAAAAAATTCAACATCAACCTCAACAATGAAAAACATCAAAAAATTCAACAACAACTTCAACATTGATAAACAACAACCTCAGCAAGAAAAACACCAACAAATTCAACAAGTACCTCAACAATGAAAAACACCAAAAGATTCAACAACAACCTCAACAATGAAAAACACCAAAAAATTCAACAACAAACTCAACATTGAAAATCATCAACAAATTCAACATCAACCTCAACAATGGAAAACATCAAAAAATTCTACAGCATCCTCAACATTCAAAAACACCAACAAATTTCACAGAAGTCTCAACAATGAAAAGCACCAAAAAATTGAACAACACCATCAACATTGAAAAACATCAACAAATTCAAAAACAACCTCAACACTCAAAAACACTAACGAATTCAACAAAATCCTCAACATTGAATAACAACAAAAAATTCAACAACAACCTCAACATTCAAAAATACCAACAATTTCAACAACAACCTGAGCAATGAAATACATCAAAAAATTCAACAACAACCTCAACAGTGAAAATCACCAAAAAAAATTCAACAACAAGCTCAACAATGAAAAACACCAAAAAAAATCAATAAAAACCTCAACATTGAAAAACTCCAAGAATTTCAACAACTACCACAACAATTAAAAACACCAAAAATTCGACAACAAACTCAACATTGAAAATCACCATCAAATTCAACAAAAACCTCAACAATGAAAAACACCAAATAATTCATCAACATCCTCAACATTCAAAAACACCAACAAATTCAACAAAAACATCAACAATGAAAAACACCCAAAAATTCAACAACAACATCAACACTGAAAAACACCAACAAATTCAACAACAACATCAACATTGAAAAACAACAACAAATTCAACAAAAACCTAAACATTGAAAAACACCAAAAAAATCCACAACAACCTCAACATTCAAAAACACCAAAAAATAAAAACAGCAACCTCAACATTCAAATACACCAACAAATTCAACCAAACCCTCAACAATGAAAAACGCCAAAAAATTCAACAACAACCTCAACTTTGAAAAACACCAACAAATTCAACAACCTCAACATTGAAAAAAACCAACAAATTCATTAACAACCTCAACAATGAAAAACACCAACAAATTCAACAACCTCAACATTGAAAAACACCAACAATTTCATCAACAATTCAACCAAATCCTCAACAATGAAAAGCACCAAAAAGTTCAACAACAAGCTCAACTTTGAAAAACACCAACAAATACAACAACCTTAACATTGAAAAACGCCAACAAATTCATCAAATACCTCAACAATGAAGAACAGCAAAAAATTCAAAAGCAACGACCTCAACAATGAAAAACAACAAAAAATTCAACAACAACCTCAACATTGAAAATCACCAACATATTCAACAACAACCTCAGCAATGAAAAAAATCAAAAAATTCAACAACAACGACCTCAACAATGAAAAACAACAAAAAATTCAACAACAACCTCAACATTGAAAAACATCAACAAATTCAACAACAACCTCAACATTCAACAACACCAACAAATTCAACTAAAACCTCAACATTGAAAATCACCAACAAATTCAACAACAACCTCAACAACGAAAAAAATCAAAAAATTCAACAACAACGTCCTCAACAATGATAAACACCAAAAAATTCAACAACAACCTCAACATTGAAAATCACCAACAAATTCATCAACAACCTCAACAATGAAAAACAGCAAAAAATTCTACAACAACGTCCTCAACAATGATAAACACCAAAAAATTCAACACCAACTTCAACATTGAAAAACTCCAACAATTTCAACAACAACCTCAACAATGAAAAACACCGAAATATTGAAGAACAAACTCATCATTGAAAATCACCAACAAATTCATCAACAACCTCAACAATGACAAACATCAACAAATTCAACAACAACCTCAACATTCAAAAACAACAACAAATTCAATGTAAACCTCAACAATGAAAACACGAAAAAATTCAACAACAACTTCAACTTTCATAAACACCAAAAAATACAACAACGACCTCAACAAGGAAAAACACCAAAAAATTCAACAACAACCTCAACAATGAAAAACACCGAAATATTGAACAACAAACTCATCATTGAAAATCACCAACAAATTCAACAAAAACCTCAACAATGAATAACACCGAAAAATTCAACAACACCTCAACTTTGAAAAACACAAACAGATTCAACAACGTCAACAATCAAAACAATCAACAAATTCAACACATACCTCAACAATGAAAAGCACCAAAAAATTGAACAACTTCCTCAACTTTCAAAAATACCAACAAATTCAACAACCTCAACATTGAAAAACTCCAACAAATTCAACATCAACCTCAACAATGAAAATCACCAAATAATTCAACGACAACCTCAACATTCAAAAACAACAACAAATTCAACAAAAACCTCAACAATTAAAAACACGAAAAAATTTAACAACAAAATCAACTTTGAAGAACACCAACAAAATCAACAACCTCAACTTTGAAAAACAACAACAAATTCCACAACCTCAACATTGAAAATCACCAACAAATTCAACAACAACCTCAGCAATGAAAAACATCTAAAAATTCAACAACAACCTCTACAATGAAAAACACCAACAAATTCACCAAGTACCGCAACAATGAAAAACACCAAAAAATTGAACATCAACCTCAACAATGAAAAACACCAAAAAATTCAACAACAAACTCAACATTGAAAATCATCAACAAATTCAACATCAACCTCAACAATGAAAAACCACATAAAATTCAACAACAACCTCAACATTCAAAAACAACAACAAATTCAACAAAAAAACTCAACTATGAAAAGCACCAAAAAATTCAACAGCAACCTAAACTTTGAAAAACACCAAAAAATTCAACGACCTCAACATTGAGAAACAGCAACAAATTCAACTGCAAACTCAACTTTGAAAAATACAAAAAGACTAAAAAAAAAACATTGAATGCACCAATAATTCCAACAACAACCTCAATATTGAAAAACACCAAAAAATTCAACCACAACCTCAACATTGAAAAACATCAAAATATTCAACAACAACCTCAATTTTGAAAAACACCAACAAATTCAAAAACCTCAAAATGGAAAAACACCAACAAATTCAACTACAACCACAATTTTGAAAATCACTAACAAATTCAACAACAACCTCTTTAATGAAAAACACCAACAAATTCAACATAAACCTCAACAATGAAAAATCCCAAAAAATTCATCAACATCCTCAACATTCAAAAACACCAACAAATTCCACAGAAATCTCAACAATTAAAAACACCAAAAAATTCAACAACACCATCAACATTGAAAAACATCAACAAATTCAACAACAAACTCAACATTCAACAACACCAACAAATTCAACTAAAACCTCAACATTGAAAATCACCAACAAATTCAACAACAACCTCAACAATGAAAAAAATCAAAAAATTCAACAACAACGTCCTCAACAATGATAAACACCAAAAAATTCAACAACAACCTCAACATTGAAAATCACCAACAAATTCATCAACAACCTCAACAATGAAAAACAGCAAAAAATTCTACAACAACGACCTCAACAATGAAAGACACCAAAAAATTCAACAATAACTTCAACATTGAAAAACTCCAACAATTTCAACAACAACCTCAACAATGAAAAACACCGAAATATTGAACAACAAACACATCATTGAAAATCACCAACAAATTCAACAACAACCTCAACAATGACAAACATCAACAAATTCAACAACAACCTCAACATTCAAAAACAACAACAAATTCAACGTAAACCTCAACAATGAAAAACACGAAAAAATTCAACAACAACTTCAACTTTCATAAACACCAAAAAATACAACAACGACCTCAACAAGGAAAAACACCAAAAAATTCAACAACAACCTCAACAATGAAAAACACCGAAATATTGAACAACAAACTCATCATTGAAAATCACCAACAAATTCAACAAAAACCTTAACAATGAATAACACCGAAAAATTCAACAACACCTCAACTTTGAAAAACACAAACAGATTCAACAACGTCAACAATCAAAACAATCAACAAATTCAACACATACCTCAACAATGAAAAGCACCAAAAAATTGAACAACTTCCTCAACTTTCAAAAATACCAACAAATTCAACAACATCAACATTGAAAAACTCCAACAAATTCAACAACAACCTCAACAATGAAAATCACCAAATAATTCAACGACAACCTCAACATTCAAAAACAACAACAAATTCAACAAAAGCTTCAACAATTAAAAACACGAAAAAATTTAACAACAAAATCAACTTTGAAAAACACCAACAAAATCAACAACCTCAACTTTGAAAAACACCAACAAATTCCACAACCTCAACATTGAAAATCACCAACAAATTCAACAACAACCTCAGCAATGAAAAACATCAAAAAATTCAACAACAACCTCAACAATGAAAAACACCAACAAATTCACCAAGTACCGCAACAATGAAAAACACCAAAAAATTCAACATCAACCTCAACAATGAAAAACACCAAAAAATTCAACAACAAACTCAACATTGAAAATCATCAACAAATTCAACATCAACCTCAACAATGAAAAACATCATAAAATTCAACAACAACCTCAACATTCAAAAACAACAACAAATTCAACAAAAAAACTCAACTATGAAAAACACCAAAAAATTCAACAGCAACCTAAATTTTGAAAAACACCAAAAAATTCAACGACCTCAACATTGAGAAACAGCAACAAATTCAACTGCAACCTCAACTTTGAATAATACAAAAAGATTAAAAGAAAAACATTGAATGCACCAATAATTCCAACAAAACCTCAAAATGGAAAAACACCAACAAATTCAACTACAACCACAATTTTGAAAATCACTAACAAATTCAACAACAACCTCTTTAATGAAAAACACCAACAAATTCAACAAAAACCTCAACAATGAAAAATCCCAAAAAATTCATCAACATCCTCAACATTCAAAAACACCAACAAATTCCACAGAAATCTCAACAATTAAAAACACCAAAAAATTCAACAACACCATCAACATTGAAAAACATTAGCAAATTCAACAACAAACTCAACATTCAACAACACCAACAAATTCAACTAAAACCTCAACATTGAAAATCACCAACAAATTCAACAACAACCTCAACAATGAAAAAAATCAAAAAATTCAACAACAACGTCCTCAACAATGATAAACACCAAAAAATTCAACAACAACCTCAACATTGAAAATCACCAACAAATTCATCAACAACCTCAACAATGAAAAACAGCAAAAAATTCTACAACAACGACCTCAACAATGAAAAACACCAAAAAATTCAACAACAACCTCAACAATGAAAAACACCGAAATATTGAACAACAAACTCATTATTGAAAATCACCAACAAATTCAACAAAAACCTTAACAATGAATAACACCGAAAAATTCAACAACACCTCAACTTTGAAAAACACAAACAGATTCAACAACGTCAACAATCAAAACAATCAACAAATTCAACACATACCTCAACAATGAAAAGCACCAAAAAATTGAACAACTTCCTCAACTTTCAAAAATACCAACAAATTCAACAACATCAACATTGAAAAACTCCAACAAATTCAACAACAACCTCAACAATGAAAATCACCAAATAATTCAACGACAACCTCAACATTCAAAAACAACAACAAATTCAACAAAAGCTTCAACAATTAAAAACACGAAAAAATTTAACAACAAAATCAACTTTGAAAAACACCAACAAAATCAACAACCTCAACTTTGAAAAACACCAACAAATTCCACAACCTCAACATTGAAAATCACCAACAAATTCAACAACAACCTCAGCAATGAAAAACATCAAAAAATTCAACAACAACCTCAACAATGAAAAACACCAACAAATTCACCAAGTACCGCAACAATGAAAAACACCAAAAAATTCAACATCAACCTCAACAATGAAAAACACCAAAAAATTCAACAACAAACTCAACATTGAAAATCATCAACAAATTCATCAACAACCTCAACAATGAAAAACAGCAAAAAATTCTACAACAACGTCCTCAACAATGATAAACACCAAAAAATTCAACACCAACTTCAACATTGAAAAACTCCAACAATTTCAACAACAACCTCAACAATGAAAAACACCGAAATATTGAAGAACAAACACATCATTGAAAATCACCAACAAATTCATCAACAACCTCAACAATGACAAACATCAACAAATTCAACAACAACCTCAACATTCAAAAACAACAACAAATTCAATGTAAACCTCAACAATGAAAACACGAAAAAATTCAACAACAACTTCAACTTTCATAAACACCAAAAAATACAACAACGACCTCAACAAGGAAAAACACCAAAAAATTCAACAACAACCTCAACAATGAAAAACACCGAAATATTGAACAACAAACTCATCATTGAAAATCACCAACAAATTCAACAAAAACCTCAACAATGAATAACACCGAAAAATTCAACAACACCTCAACTTTGAAAAACACAAACAGATTCAACAACGTCAACAATCAAAACAATCAACAAATTCAACACATACCTCAACAATGAAAAGCACCAAAAAATTGAACAACTTCCTCAACTTTCAAAAATACCAACAAATTCAACAACCTCAACATTGAAAAACTCCAACAAATTCAACAACAACCTCAACAATGAAAATCACCAAATAATTCAACGACAACCTCAACATTCAAAAACAACAACAAATTCAACAAAAGCTTCAACAATTAAAAACACGAAAAAATTTAACAACAAAATCAACTTTGAAAAACACCAACAAAATCAACAACCTCAACTTTGAAAAACACCAACAAATTCCACAACCTCAACATTGAAAATCACCAACAAATTCAACAACAACCTCAGCAATGAAAAACATCAAAAAATTCAACAACAACCTCAACAATGAAAAACACCAACAAATTCACCAAGTACCGCAACAATGAAAAACACCAAAAAATTCAACATCAACCTCAACAATGAAAAACACCAAAAAATTCAACAACAAACTCAACATTGAAAATCATCAACAAATTCAACATCAACCTCAACAATGAAAAACATCATAAAATTCAACAACAACCTCAACATTCAAAAACAACAACAAATTCAACAAAAAAACTCAACTATGAAAAACACCAAAAAATTCAACAGCAACCTAAATTTTGAAAAACACCAAAAAATTCAACGACCTCAACATTGAGAAACAGCAACAAATTCAACTGCAACCTCAACTTTGAATAATACAAAAAGATTAAAAGAAAAACATTGAATGCACCAATAATTCCAACAAAACCTCAAAATGGAAAAACACCAACAAATTCAACTACAACCACAATTTTGAAAATCACTAACAAATTCAACAACAACCTCTTTAATGAAAAACACCAACAAATTCAACAAAAACCTCAACAATGAAAAATCCCAAAAAATTCATCAACATCCTCAACATTCAAAAACACCAACAAATTCCACAGAAATCTCAACAATTAAAAACACCAAAAAATTCAACAACACCATCAACATTGAAAAACATTAGCAAATTCAACAACAAACTCAACATTCAACAACACCAACAAATTCAACTAAAACCTCAACATTGAAAATCACCAACAAATTCAACAACAACCTCAACAATGAAAAAAATCAAAAAATTCAACAACAACGTCCTCAACAATGATAAACACCAAAAAATTCAACAACAACCTCAACATTGAAAATCACCAACAAATTCATCAACAACCTCAACAATGAAAAACAGCAAAAAATTCTACAACAACGACCTCAACAATGAAAAACACCAAAAAATTCAACAACAACCTCAACAATGAAAAACACCGAAATATTGAACAACAAACTCATTATTGAAAATCACCAACAAATTCAACAAAAACCTTAACAATGAATAACACCGAAAAATTCAACAACACCTCAACTTTGAAAAACACAAACAGATTCAACAACGTCAACAATCAAAACAATCAACAAATTCAACACATACCTCAACAATGAAAAGCACCAAAAAATTGAACAACTTCCTCAACTTTCAAAAATACCAACAAATTCAACAACATCAACATTGAAAAACTCCAACAAATTCAACAACAACCTCAACAATGAAAATCACCAAATAATTCAACGACAACCTCAACATTCAAAAACAACAACAAATTCAACAAAAGCTTCAACAATTAAAAACACGAAAAAATTTAACAACAAAATCAACTTTGAAAAACACCAACAAAATCAACAACCTCAACTTTGAAAAACACCAACAAATTCCACAACCTCAACATTGAAAATCACCAACAAATTCAACAACAACCTCAGCAATGAAAAACATCAAAAAATTCAACAACAACCTCAACAATGAAAAACACCAACAAATTCACCAAGTACCGCAACAATGAAAAACACCAAAAAATTCAACATCAACCTCAACAATGAAAAACACCAAAAAATTCAACAACAAACTCAACATTGAAAATCATCAACAAATTCATCAACAACCTCAACAATGAAAAACAGCAAAAAATTCTACAACAACGTCCTCAACAATGATAAACACCAAAAAATTCAACACCAACTTCAACATTGAAAAACTCCAACAATTTCAACAACAACCTCAACAATGAAAAACACTGAAATATTGAAGAACAAACTCATCATTGAAAATCACCAACAAATTCATCAACAACCTCAACAATGACAAACATCAACAAATTCAACAACAACCTCAACATTCAAAAACAACAACAAATTCAATGTAAACCTCAACAATGAAAACACGAAAAAATTCAACAACAACTTCAACTTTCATAAACACCAAAAAATACAACAACGACCTCAACAAGGAAAAACACCAAAAAATTCAACAACAACCTCAACAATGAAAAACACCGAAATATTGAACAACAAACTCATCATTGAAAATCACCAACAAATTCAACAAAAACCTCAACAATGAATAACACCGAAAAATTCAACAACACCTCAACTTTGAAAAACACAAACAGATTCAACAACGTCAACAATCAAAACAATCAACAAATTCAACACATACCTCAACAATGAAAAGCACCAAAAAATTGAACAACTTCCTCAACTTTCAAAAATACCAACAAATTCAACAACCTCAACATTGAAAAACTCCAACAAATTCAACAACAACCTCAACAATGAAAATCACCAAATAATTCAACGACAACCTCAACATTCAAAAACAACAACAAATTCAACAAAAACCTCAACAATTAAAAACACGAAAAAATTTAACAACAAAATCAACTTTGAAGAACACCAACAAAATCAACAACCTCAACTTTGAAAAACAACAACAAATTCCACAACCTCAACATTGAAAATCACCAACAAATTCAACAACAACCTCAGCAATGAAAAACATCTAAAAATTCAACAACAACCTCTACAATGAAAAACACCAACAAATTCACCAAGTACCGCAACAATGAAAAACACCAAAAAATTGAACATCAACCTCAACAATGAAAAACACCAAAAAATTCAACAACAAACTCAACATTGAAAATCATCAACAAATTCAACATCAACCTCAACAATGAAAAACCACATAAAATTCAACAACAACCTCAACATTCAAAAACAACAACAAATTCAACAAAAAAACTCAACTATGAAAAGCACCAAAAAATTCAACAGCAACCTAAACTTTGAAAAACACCAAAAAATTCAACGACCTCAACATTGAGAAACAGCAACAAATTCAACTGCAAACTCAACTTTGAAAAATACAAAAAGACTAAAAAAAAAACATTGAATGCACCAATAATTCCAACAACAACCTCAATATTGAAAAACACCAAAAAATTCAACCACAACCTCAACATTGAAAAACATCAAAATATTCAACAACAACCTCAATTTTGAAAAACACCAACAAATTCAAAAACCTCAAAATAGAAAAACACCAACAAATTCAACTACAACCACAATTTTGAAAATCACTAACAAATTCAACAACAACCTCTTTAATGAAAAACACCAACAAATTCAACATAAACCTCAACAATGAAAAATCCCAAAAAATTCATCAACATCCTCAACATTCAAAAACACCAACAAATTCCACAGAAATCTCAACAATTAAAAACACCAAAAAATTCAACAACACCATCAACATTGAAAAACATCAACAAATTCAACAACAAACTCAACATTCAACAACACCAACAAATTCAACTAAAACCTCAACATTGAAAATCACCAACAAATTCAACAACAACCTCAACAATGAAAAAAATCAAAAAATTCAACAACAACGTCCTCAACAATGATAAACACCAAAAAATTCAACAACAACCTCAACATTGAAAATCACCAACAAATTCATCAACAACCTCAACAATGAAAAACAGCAAAAAATTCTACAACAACGACCTCAACAATGAAAAACACCAAAAAATTCAACAATAACGTCAACATTGAAAAACTCCAACAATTTCAACAACAACCTCAACAATGAAAAACACCGAAATATTGAACAACAAACACATCATTGAAAATCACCAACAAATTCAACAACAACCTCAACAATGACAAACATCAACAAATTCAACAACAACCTCAACATTCAAAAACAACAACAAATTCAACGTAAACCTCAACAATGAAAAACACGAAAAAATTCAACAACAACTTCAACTTTCATAAACACCAAAAAATACAACAACGACCTCAACAAGGAAAAACACCAAAAAATTCAACAACAACCTCAACAATGAAAAACACCGAAATATTGAACAACAAACTCATCATTGAAAATCACCAACAAATTCAACAAAAACCTTAACAATGAATAACACCGAAAAATTCAACAACACCTCAACTTTGAAAAACACAAACAGATTCAACAACGTCAACAATCAAAACAATCAACAAATTCAACACATACCTCAACAATGAAAAGCACCAAAAAATTGAACAACTTCCTCAACTTTCAAAAATACCAACAAATTCAACAACATCAACATTGAAAAACTCCAACAAATTCAACAACAACCTCAACAATGAAAATCACCAAATAATTCAACGACAACCTCAACATTCAAAAACAACAACAAATTCAACAAAAGCTTCAACAATTAAAAACACGAAAAAATTTAACAACAAAATCAACTTTGAAAAACACCAACAAAATCAACAACCTCAACTTTGAAAAACACCAACAAATTCCACAACCTCAACATTGAAAATCACCAACAAATTCAACAACAACCTCAGCAATGAAAAACATCAAAAAATTCAACAACAACCTCAACAATGAAAAACACCAACAAATTCACCAAGTACCGCAACAATGAAAAACACCAAAAAATTCAACATCAACCTCAACAATGAAAAACACCAAAAAATTCAACAACAAACTCAACATTGAAAATCATCAACAAATTCAACATCAACCTCAACAATGAAAAACATCATAAAATTCAACAACAACCTCAACATTCAAAAACAACAACAAATTCAACAAAAAAACTCAACTATGAAAAACACCAAAAAATTCAACAGCAACCTAAATTTTGAAAAACACCAAAAAATTCAACGACCTCAACATTGAGAAACAGCAACAAATTCAACTGCAACCTCAACTTTGAATAATACAAAAAGATTAAAAGAAAAACATTGAATGCACCAATAATTCCAACAAAACCTCAAAATGGAAAAACACCAACAAATTCAACTACAACCACAATTTTGAAAATCACTAACAAATTCAACAACAACCTCTTTAATGAAAAACACCAACAAATTCAACAAAAACCTCAACAATGAAAAATCCCAAAAAATTCATCAACATCCTCAACATTCAAAAACACCAACAAATTCCACAGAAATCTCAACAATTAAAAACACCAAAAAATTCAACAACACCATCAACATTGAAAAACATTAGCAAATTCAACAACAAACTCAACATTCAACAACACCAACAAATTCAACTAAAACCTCAACATTGAAAATCACCAACAAATTCAACAACAACCTCAACAATGAAAAAAATCAAAAAATTCAACAACAACGTCCTAAACAATGATAAACACCAAAAAATTCAACAACAACCTCAACATTGAAAATCACCAACAAATTCATCAACAACCTCAACAATGAAAAACAGCAAAAAATTCTACAACAACGACCTCAACAATGAAAAACACCAAAAAATTCAACAACAACCTCAACAATGAAAAACACCGAAATATTGAACAACAAACTCATTATTGAAAATCACAAACAAATTCAACAAAAACCTTAACAATGAATAACACCGAAAAATTCAACAACACCTCAACTTTGAAAAACACAAACAGATTCAACAACGTCAACAATCAAAACAATCAACAAATTCAACACATACCTCAACAATGAAAAGCACCAAAAAATTGAACAACTTCCTCAACTTTCAAAAATACCAACAAATTCAACAACATCAACATTGAAAAACTCCAACAAATTCAACAACAACCTCAACAATGAAAATCACCAAATAATTCAACGACAACCTCAACATTCAAAAACAACAACAAATTCAACAAAAGCTTCAACAATTAAAAACACGAAAAAATTTAACAACAAAATCAACTTTGAAAAACACCAACAAAATCAACAACCTCAACTTTGAAAAACACCAACAAATTCCACAACCTCAACATTGAAAATCACCAACAAATTCAACAACAACCTCAGCAATGAAAAACATCAAAAAATTCAACAACAACCTCAACAATGAAAAACACCAACAAATTCACCAAGTACCGCAACAATGAAAAACACCAAAAAATTCAACATCAACCTCAACAATGAAAAACACCAAAAAATTCAACAACAAACTCAACATTGAAAATCATCAACAAATTCATCAACAACCTCAACAATGAAAAACAGCAAAAAATTCTACAACAACGTCCTCAACAATGATAAACACCAAAAAATTCAACACCAACTTCAACATTGAAAAACTCCAACAATTTCAACAACAACCTCAACAATGAAAAACACCGAAATATTGAAGAACAAACTCATCATTGAAAATCACCAACAAATTCATCAACAACCTCAACAATGACAAACATCAACAAATTCAACAACAACCTCAACATTCAAAAACAACAACAAATTCAATGTAAACCTCAACAATGAAAACACGAAAAAATTCAACAACAACTTCAACTTTCATAAACACCAAAAAATACAACAACGACCTCAACAAGGAAAAACACCAAAAAATTCAACAACAACCTCAACAATGAAAAACACCGAAATATTGAACAACAAACTCATCATTGAAAATCACCAACAAATTCAACAAAAACCTCAACAATGAATAACACCGAAAAATTCAACAACACCTCAACTTTGAAAAACACAAACAGATTCAACAACGTCAACAATCAAAACAATCAACAAATTCAACACATACCTCAACAATGAAAAGCACCAAAAAATTCAACAACAACCTCAACATTCAAAAACACCATAAAATAAAAACAACAACCTCAACATTCAAAAACACCAACAAATTCAACCAAAACCTCAACAATGAAAAACACCAATAAATTCAACAACAGCCTCAACTATGAAAAACACCAACAAATTCAACAACCTCAACATTGATAAACTCCAACCAATTGAACAACAACCTCAACAATGAAAAACACCAAAAAATTCAACAACAACCTCAACATTCAAAAACACCAACAATTTCAACAACAACCTCAGCAATGAAAAACATCAAACAATTTAACAACAATCTCAACAATGAAAAACACCAAAAAAATTCAACAAAAACCTCAACAATGAAAAACACCAATAAAATCAATTGTAACCTCAAGATTGAAAAACTCCAAGAATTTCAACAACTACCACAACAATTAAAAACACCAAAAATTCGACAACAAACTCAACATTGAAAATCACCATCAAATTCAACAAAAACCTCAACAATGAAAACACCCAAAAATTCATCAACATCCTCAACATTCAAAAATACCAACAAATTCAACAAAAACCGCAACAATGAAAAACACCCAGAAATTCAACAACAACATCAACAATGAAAAACACCAACAAATTCAACAACAACCTCAAAATTGATAACCTCCAACAAATTCAACAAAAACATCAACATTGAAAAACACCAAAAAATACCATAACAAGCTCAACATTCAAAGACACCAAAAAATAAAAACAACAACCTCAACATTCAAATACACCAACAAATTCAACCAAATCGTCAACATTGAAAAACACCAAAAAATTCAACAACAACCTCAACTTTGAAAAACACCAACAAATTCAACAACCTCAACATTGAAAAACACCAACAAATCCATCAACAACCTCAACAATGAAAAACAGCAAAAATTCAACAACAACGACCTCAATAATGAATAACACCAAAAAATTCAACAACAACCTCAACATTGAAAAACTCCAACAATTTCAACAACAACCTCAACAATGAAAAACAACAAAATATTGAACAACAAACTCAACATTGAAAATCACCAACAAATTCAACAACAACCTCAACAATGAAAAACATCAAAAAATTCAACAACAACCTCAACGTTCAAAGACAACAACAAATTCAACATAAACCTCATCAGTGAAAAACACCAAAAAATTCAACAACAACCTCAACTTTCATAAAAACCAAAAAATTCAACCACCTCAACATTGAAAAAAACCAACAAATTCAACAAAAACCTCAACAAATTCAACACATACCTCAACAGTGAAAAACACCAAAAAATTGAACAAATCCCTCAACTTTCAAAAACACCATCAAATTCAACAACCTCAACATTGAAAAACACCAACAAATTCAATGACAACCTCAACAATGAAAATCACCAAAAAATTCAACGACAACCTCAACATTCAAAAACACCAACAAATTCAACAAAAAGCTCAACAAATAAAAACAGGAAAAAATTCAACAACAACATCCACTTTGAAAAATACCAACAAATTCAACAACCTCATCATTGGAAAACACCAACAAATTCAACTGCAACCTCAACTTTGAAAAATACAAAAAAGATTAAAAAAAAACCATTGATAACACCAATAAATGCAACAACCTCAACATTGAAAATCACCAACAAATTCAGCAACAACCTCAGCTATGAAAAACATCAAAAAATTCAACAACAACCTCAACAACGAAAAAGACCAACAAATTCAACAAGTGCCGCAACAAGGAAAAACACCAAAAAATTCAACAACAACCTCAACAATGGAAAACACCAAATAATTCAACAACAAACTCAACATTGAAAATCATCAACAAATTCAACATCAACCTCAAAAATGAAAAACATCAAAAAATTCAACAACAACCTCAACATTGAAAAACAACAACAAATCCAACAACAACCTCAACATTGAAAAACTCCAACATATTCAAAAACAACCTCAACAATGAATAACACCAAAAAATTCAACAACAAACTCAACATTCAAAAACACTACCAATTTCAACAACAACCTCAGCAATGATAAACTTCAAAAAATTCAACAACAACCTCAACAATGAAAAACACGAAATAAATTCAACAACGACCTCAACAATGAAAAACAACAAAAAAATCAATAAAAACCTCAAAATTGAAAAACACCAAAAAATTCCACTACAACCTCAACAATGAAAAACACCAAAAAATTCAACAAAAACCTCAACTTTGAAAAACACCAACAAATTCAACAACCTCAACATTGAAAAACTCCAACCAATTCAACAACAACCTCAACAATGAAAAACACCAAAAAATTCAATAACAACCTCAACATTCAAAAACACCAACAATTTCAACAGAAACCTCAACAATGAAAAACCTTTAAAAAATCAATTGTAACCTCAACATTGAAAAACTCCAAGAATTTCAACATCAACCGCAACAATTAAAAACACGAAAAATTCGACAACAAACTCAACATTGAAAATCACCATCGAATTCAACAAAAACCCCAACAATGAAAAACACCAAAAAATTCAGCAACATCCTCAACATTCAAAAACACCAACAAATTCAACAAAAACATCAACAATGAAAAACAAACAAAAATTCAACAACAACATCAACAATGAAAAACACCAACAAATTCAACATCAACCTCAACTTTGAAAAACACCCAAAAATTCAGCAACAACCTCAACATTGAAAAACTCCAACAAATTCAACAACAACCTCAACAATGAAAAACACCAAAAAATTCAACAACAAAGTCAGCAATGAAAAACATCAAAAAATTCAACAACAGCCTCAACAATGAAAAACACCAAAAAAAATTCATCAACAACCTCAACATTCAAAAACACCAAAAAATAAAACCAACAACTTCATCATTCAAAAACACCAACAAATTCATCAAAAACCTCAAAACTGAAAAATACCAAAAAATTCAACAACAGCCTCAACTTTGAAAAACACCAACAAAATCAACAACCTCAACATTGAAAAACACCAACAAAATCAACAACAACCTCAACATTGAAAAACACCAACAAATTCAACAACAACCTCAACATTGAAAAACTCCAACATATTCAAAAACAACCTCAACAATGAATAACACCAAAAAATTCAACAACAAACTCAACATTAAAAAACACTAACAATTTCAACAACAACCTCAGCAATGATAAACTTCAAAAAATTCAACAACAACCTCAACAATGAAAAACACCAAATAAATTCAACAACGACCTCAACAATGATAAAGAACAATAAAATCAATAAAAACCTCAAAATTGAAAAACACCATAAAATTCCACTACAACCTCAACAATGAAAAACACCAAAAAATTTAACAAAAGCCTCAACTTTGAAAAACACCAACACATTCAACAACCTCAACATTGAAAAACTCCAACCAATTCAACAACAACCTCAACAATGAAAAACACCAAAAAATTCAACAACAACCTCAACATTCAAAAACACCAACAATTTCAACAAAAACCTCAACAATGAAAAACCTTAAAAAAATCAATTGTAACCTCAACATTGAAAAACTCCAAGAATTCCAACATCTACCACAACAATTAAAAACACGAAAAATTCCACAACAATCTCAACATTGAAAATCACCATCAAATTCAACAAAAACATCAACAATGAAAAACGCCAAAAAATTCATCAACATCCTCAACATTCAAAAATACCAAAAAATTCAACAAAAACCGCAACAATGAAAAACACCCAAAAATTCAACAACAACATCAACAATGAAAAACACCAACAAATTGAACAACAACCTCAACATTCAAAAACACCAACAAATTCAACAAAAACCTCAACATTGAAATACACCAAAAATTTCCATAACATCCTCAACATTCAAAAACACCAAAAAATAAAAACAACAACCTCAAAATTCAAATACACCAACAAATTCAATCAAATCCTCAACAATGAAAAACACCAAAAAATTCAACAACAACCTCAACTTTGAAAAACACCAACAAATTCAACAACCTCAACATTGAAAAACACCAACAAATTCATCAACAACCTCAACAATGAAAAACAGCAAAAATTCAACAACAACGACCTCAACAATGAAAAACACCAAAAAATTCAACAACAACCTCAACATTGAAAAACTCCAACAATTTCAACAACAACCTCAACAATGAAAAACAACAAAATATTGAACAACAACCTCAAAGTTCAAAAACAACAACAAATTCAACATAAACCTCAACAATGAAAAACACCAAAAAATTCAACAACACCTCAACTTTGAAAAACACCAACAGATTCAACAACCTCAACATTCATAACAACCAACAAATTCAACACATACCTCAACAATGAAAAACACCAAAAAAGTGAACAAATCGCTCAACTTTCAAAAACACCAACAAATTCAACAACCTCAACATTGAAAAACACCAACAAATTCAATGACAACCTCAACAATGAAAATCACAAAAAAATTCAACGATAACCTCAACATTGAAAAACACCAACAAATTCAACTGCAACCTCAACTTTGAAAAATACAAAAAAGGTTAAAAAAAACACCAATAAATGCAACAACCTCAACATTGAAAATCATCAACAAATTCAGCAACAACCTCAGCAATGAAAAACATCTAAAAATTCAACAACAACCTCAATAATGAAATACACCAACAAATTCAACAAGTACCGCAACAATGAAAAACACCAAAAAATTCAAAAACAAACTCAACAATGAAAAACACCAAAAAAATCAACAACAAACTCAACATTGAAAATCATCAACAAATTCAACATCAACCTCAACAATGAAAAACATCATAAAATTCAACAACAACCTCAACATTCAAAAACAACAACAAATTCAACAAAAAAACTTAACAATGAAAAACACCAAAAAATTCAACAACAACCTCAACTTTGAAAAACACCAAAAAATTCAAGAACTTCAACATTGAGAAACAGCAACAAATTCAACTGCAACCTCAACTTTGAAAAATATAAAAAGATTCAAAAAAAAAAACATTGAATGCACCAATAATTTCAACAACATCCTCAATATTGAAAATAACCAAAAAATTCAACAACAACCTCAACATTGAAAAACACCAAAATATTCAACAACAACCTCAACTTTGAAAAACACCAACAAATTCAAAAACCTCAACATGGAAAAACACCAACAAAATCAACTAGAACCTCAATAAATGAAAAACACCATCAAATTCAACATAAACCTCAACAATGAAAAATCCCAAAAATTCATCAAAATCCTCAACTTTCAAAAACACCAACCAATTCCACAAAAATCTCAAAAAAGAAAAACACCAAATAATTCAACAACACCATCAACATTGAAAAACATCAACAAATTCAACAACAACCGCAACATTGAAAAACACCAAAAAATAAAAACAACAACCTCAACATTCAAAAACACCAACAAATTCAACCAAAACCTCAACAATGAAAAAGACCAAAAAATTCAGCAACATCCTCAAAATTCAAAAACATCAACAAATTCAACAAAAACATCAACAATGAAAAACAACCAAAAATTCAACAACAACATCAACAATGAAAAACACCAACAAATTCAACATCAACCTCAACTTTGAAAAAGAACAACAAATTCAACAAAAACATCAACAATGAAAAACACCCAAAAATTCAACAACAACATCAACAATGAAAAACACCAACAAATTCAACGTCAACCTCAACTTTCAAAAACACCAAAAAATTCAACAACAACCTCAACTTTGAAAAAAAACCAACAAATTCAACAACCTCAACATTGAAAAACACCAACAAATTCAGCAACAACCTCAACATTGAAAAACTCCAACAAATTCAACAACAACCTCAACAATGAAAAACACCAAAAAATTCAACAACACAGTCAACAATGAAAAACATCAAAAAAGTCAACAACAACCTCAACAATGAAAAACACCAAAAAAAATTCAACAACAACCTCAACATTCAAAAACACCAAAAAATAAAACCAACAACTTCAACATTCAAAAACTCCAACAAATTCAACCAAAACCTCAACAATGAAAAATACCAAAAAATTCAACAACGGCCTCAACTTTGAAAAACACCAACAAATTCAACAACCTCAACATTGAAAATCACAAAAAAATTCAACGATAACCTCAACATTCAAAAACATCAACAAATTCAACATAAACCTCAACAAATAAAAACAGGAAAAAATTCAACAACAACATCCACATTGAAAAATACCAACAAATTCAAAAACCTCAACATTTAAAAACACCAACAAACTCAACTGCAACCTCAACTTTGAAAAATACAAAAAATATTTAAAAAAAACACCAATAATTGCAACAACCTCAACATTGAAAATCACCAACAAATTCAGCAACAACCTCAGCAATGAAAAACATCAAAAAATTCAACAACAACCTCAACAATGAAATACACCAACAAATTAAACAAGTACCGCAACAATGAAAAACACCAAAAAATTAAACAACAAACTCAACAATGAAAAACACCAAAAAAATCAACAACAAACTCAACATTGAATATGATCAACAAATTCAACATCAACCTCAACAATGAAAAACATCATAAAATTCAACAACAACCTCAAAATTCAAAAACAACAATAAACTCAACAAAAAAACTCAACAATGAAAAACAACAAAAAATTCAACAACAACCTCAACTTTGAAAAACACCAGAAAATTCAAGAACCTCAACATTGAGAAACAGCAACAAATTCAACTGCAACCTCAACTTTGAAAAATAAAAAAAGATTAAAAAAAAAACATTGAATGCACCAATAATTTCAACAACATCCTCAATATTGAAAATCACCAAAAAATTCAACAACAACCTCAACATTGAAAAACACCAAAATATTCAACAACAACCTCAACTTTGAAAAACACCAACAAATTCAAAAACCTCAACATGGAAAAACACCAACAAATTCAACTACAACCTCAATATTAAAAATCACCACCAAATTCAACAACAACCTCATAAATGAAAAACACCAAGAAATTCAACATAAACCTCAACAATGAAAAATCCCAAAAATTCAACAAAATCCTCAACATTCAAAAACACCAACCAATTCCACAAAAATCTCAAAAATGAAAAACACCAAATAATTCAACAACACCATCAACATTGAAAAACATCAACAAATTCAACAACAACCTCAACATTCAAAAACACCAACAAATTCAACAAAAACCTCAACATTGAATAACAACAAAAAATTCAACAACAACCTCAACAATGAAAAACATCAATAAATTCAACAACAACCGCAACATTGAAAAACACCAAAAAATAAAAACAACAACCTCAACATTCAAAAACACCAACAAATTCAACCAAAACCTCAACAATGAAAAACACCAAAAAATTCAGCAACATCCTCAACATTCAAAAACACCAACAAATTCAACAAAAACATCAACAAAGAAAAACAACCAAAATTCAACAACAACATCAACAATGAAAAACAACAACAAATTCAACATCAACCTCAACTTTGAAAAACAACAACAAATTCAACAAAAACATCAACAATGAAAAACACCCAAAAATTCAACAACAACATCAACAATGAAAAACACCAACAAATTCAACATCAACCTCAACTTTGAAAAACACCAAAAAATTCATCAACAACCTCAACTTTGAAAAAAACCAACAAATTCAACAACCTCAACATTGAAAAACACCAACAAATTCAGCAACAACCTCAACATTGAAAAACTCCAACAAATTCAACAACAACCTCAACAATGAAAAACACCAAAAAAATTCAACAACATAGTCAACAATGAAAAACATCAAAAAATTCAACAACAACCTCAACAATGAAAAACACCAAAAAAAATTCAACAACAACCTCAACATTCAAAAACACCAAAAAATAAAACCAACAACTTCAACATTCAAAAACTCCAACAAATTCAACCAAAACCTCAACATTGAAAAATACCAAAAAATTCAACAACAGCCACAACTTTGAAAAACACCAACAAATTGAACAACCTCAACATTGAAAATCAACAAAAAATTCAACGACAACCTCAACATTCAAAAACACCTACAAATTCAACAAAAACCTCAACAAATAAAAACAGGAAAAAATTCAACAACAACATCCACATTGTAAAATACCAACAAATTCAACAACTACAACATTGAAAAACACCAACAAATTCAACTGCAACCTCAACTTTGAAAAATACAAAAAAGATCAAAATAAAACACCAATAAATGCAACAACCTCAACATTGAAAATCACCATCAAATTCAGCAACAACCTCAGCAATGAAAAACATCAAAAAATTCAACAACCTCAACAATGAAAAACACCAACAAATTTAACACATACCGCAACAATGAAAAACTCCAAAAAATTCAACAACAAACTCAACATTGAAAATCATCAACAAATTCAACATCAACCTCAACAATGAAAAACATCAAAAAATTCAACAACAAACTCAACATTGAAAAACAACAACAAATTCAACAAAAAAACTCAACAATGAAAATCACCAAAAAATTCAAAAACAACCTCAACTTTGAAAAACACCAAAAAATTCACGAACTTCAACATTGAGAAACGGCAACAAATTCAACTGCAACCTCAACTTTGAAAAATACAAAATGATTCAAAAAAAAACATTGAATGCACCAATATTTTCAACAACAACCTCAATATTGAAAATCACCGAAAAATTCAACAACAACCTCAACATTGAAAAACACCAAAATATTCAACAACAACCTCAACTTTGAAAAACACCAACAAACTCAAAAACCTCAACATGGAAAAACACCAACAAATTCAACTACAACCTCAATATTGAAAATCACCAACAAATTCAACAACAACCTCATTAATGAAAAACACCAACAAATTCAACCAAAAACTCAACAATGAAAAATCCCAAAAATTCATCAAAATCCTCAACATTCAAAAACACCAACCAATTCCACAAAAATCTCAAAAATGAAAAACACCAACTAATTCAACAACACCATCAACATTGAAAAACATCAACAAATTCAACAACAACCTCAACATTCAAAAACACCAACAAATTCAACCAAAACCTCAACAATGAAAAACACCAAAAAATTCAACAACAACCTCAACACTGAAAAATACCAATAAATTCAACAACAACCTCAACATTGAAATACTCCAACCAATTCAATAACAACCTCAAAAATGAAAAACACCAAAAAATTAAACAACAACCTCAACAATGAAAAATACCAAAAAAATTCAACAACAACCTCAACAATGAAATAGACCAAACAAAGCAATAAAAACCTCAACATTGAAATACTCAAACAATTTCAACAACTACCACAACAATTAAAAACTCCAAAATTTCGACAACAAACTCAACATTGAAAATTACCATCGAATTCAACAAAAACCTCAACAATGAAAAACACCAACAAATTCAGCAACTTCCTCAACATTCAAAAACACCAACAAATTCAACAAAAACATCAACAATGAAAAACACCCAAAAATTCAACAACAACATCAACAATGAAAAACACCAACAAATTCAACATGAACCTCAACTTTGAAAAACACCAAAAAATTCAACAACAACCTCAACTTTGATAAAAACCAACAAATTCAACAACCTCAACATTGAAAAACACCAACAAATTCATCAACAACATCAACATTGAAAAACTCCAACAAATTCAACAACAACCTCAACAATGAAACCACGAAAAAATTCAACAACAAAGTCAACAATGAAAAACATCAAAAAATTCAACAACAACCTCAACAATGAAAAACACCAAAAAAAATTCAACAACAACCTCAGCATTCAATAACACCATAAAATAAAACCAACAACTTCAACATTCAAAAACACCAACAAATTCAACCAAAACCTCAACAATGAAAAATACCAAAAAATTCAACGACAGCCTCAACTTTGAAAAACACCAACAAATTCAACAACCTCAACATTGAAAAACACCAACAAATTCAACAACAACCTCAACATTGAAAAACACCAACAAATTCAACAACAACCTCAACATTGAAAAACTCCAACATATTCAAAAACAACCTCAACAATGAATAACACCAAAAAATTCAACAACAAACTCAACATTCAAAAACACTAACAATTTCAACAATAACCTCAGCAATGATAAACTTCAAAAAATTCAACAACAACCTCAACAATGAAAAACACCAAATAAATTCAACAACGACCTCAACAATGAGAAACAACAATAAAATCAATAAAAACCTCAAAATTGAAAAACACCAAAAAATTCCACTACAACCTCAACAATGAAAAACACCAAAAAATTCAACAACGACCTCAACTTTCAAAAACACCAAAAAAATAAACAACAACCTCAACATTCAAAAACACCAACAATATTGAAAAACACCAACAAATACAACAACCTCAACATTGACAAACTCCAACAAATTCAACTACAACCTCAACATTGAAAAACTCCAACAAATTCAACAACAACCACAACAATGAAAATCTCCAAAAAATTCAACAACAACCTCAACATTCAAAAACACCAACAATTTCAACAACAACCTCAGCAATGAAAAACATCTAAAAATTCAACAACAACCTCAACAATGAAAAACACCAATAAAATTCAAAAACAACCTTAACATTCAGTAACACCGAAAAATAAAAACAACAACCTCAACAAACAAAAACTCAATCATATTCAACCAAAACCTCAACAATGAAAGACACCAAAAAATTCAACAACAACCTCAACTGTGAAAAACAACAACAAATTGAACAACCTCAACATTGAAAAACGACAACAAATTCAACAACAACCTCAACATTCAAAAACAGCAATAATTTCAACAACAACCTCAGCAATGAAAAAGATCAAAAAATTCAACAACATCCTCAACATTGAAAAACTCCTAGAATTTCAAAAACTACCACAACATTGAAATGCACCAAAAAATTCGACAACAAACGCAACATTGAAAATCACCATCACATTCAACAAAAACATCAACAATGAAAAACATCAAAAAATTCAACATCAACGTTAAGTTTGAAAACCAACAACAGATTTAACAACATCAACATTCAAATACACCAACAAATGCAACAACAACCTCAGCTTTGAAAAACACAAACAAATTCAACAACCTCAACACTGAAAAACACCAACAAATTCAACAACAACCTCATCTTTGAAAAAGACCAACAAATTATACAAGCTCAAAATTGAAAAACACCAACAAATTCAACTGCAACCTCAACTTTGGAAAAAACAAAAAAGATCAAAAAAAACCATTGATAACACCAATAAATTCAACAACCTCAACATTCACAAACACCAGCAATTTCAAAAACAACCTCAACAATGAAAAACATCAAAAAATTCAGCAACAACCTGAACAATGAAAAACACCAAAAAAATTCATCAACAAACTCAACAATGAAAAACACAAAAAAAATCAATAAAAAGCTCAACATTGAAAAACACCAATAAATTCCACAACAACCTCAACAATGAAAAACTCCAAAAAAATTCAACA
This sequence comes from Cetorhinus maximus, assembly GCF_964194155.1. NCBI lineage: Eukaryota > Metazoa > Chordata > Chondrichthyes > Lamniformes > Cetorhinidae > Cetorhinus > Cetorhinus maximus. The sequence continues at coordinate 49,033 of NW_027596246.1, read as the reverse complement.
ACAACCTCAACATTCAAAAACACCGAAAAATAAATACAACAACCTCAACATTCACAAACACCAACAAATACAACCAAAACCTCAACATTGAAAAACGCCAAAAAATTGAACAACAAACTCAACTTTGAAAAACACCAACAAATACAACAACCTCAATATTGAAAAACACCAACAAATTCAACAACAATCTCAACATTGAAAAATTAGAACAAATTCAACAACAACCTCAACAATGAAAAACACCAAAAAATTCAACAACAACCTCAACATTCAAAATCACCAACAATTTCAACAACAACCTCAGCAATGAAAAACATCAAAAAATTCAACAACAACCTCAACAATGAAAAACACCATAAAAATTCAACAAAAACCTTAACATTCAAAAACACCAAAAAATAAAAACAACAACCTCAACATTCAAAAACACCAACAAATTCAACCAAAATCTCAACAATGAAAAACACGAGAAAATTCAACAACAACCTCAACTTTGAAGGTCACCAGCAAATTCAACAACCTCAACATTGAAAAACGCTATCAAATTGAACAACAACATCAACATTGAAAAACTCCAACAAATTCAACAACAACCTCAACAATGAAAAACACCAAAAAATTCAACAACAACCACAACATTCAAAAACAACAACAATTTCAACAGCAACCTTAGCAATGAATAACATCAAAAAATTCAACAACATCCTCAACAATGAAAAACACTAATAAAAATCAATAAAAACCTCAACATTGAAAAACACCAAAAAATTCCACAACAACCTCAACAATGAATAACACCAAAAAATTCAACAACAACCTCAACTTTGAAAATCGCCAGCAAATTCAACAACCTCAACATTGAAAAACTCCAACATATTCAACAACAACCTGAACAATGAAAAGCACCAAAAAATTCAACAACAACCTCAACATTCAAAAACACCAACAATTTCAACAACAACCTCAGCAATGATTAACATCAAATAATTCAACAACATCCTCAACAATGAAAAACACCAAAAAAAATTTACAACTACCTCAACAATGAAAATCACAAATAAAAATCAATAAAAACTTCAACATTGAAAAACACCAAAAAATTCAACAACAACCCCAACAATGAAAAACACCAAAAAATTCAACAACAACCTCAAAATTCAAAAACAGCAAAAAAAAAATACAACAACCTCAACATTCAAAAACACCAACAAATACTGGCAAAACCTCAACAATGAAATACACCAAAAAAGTCAACAACAAACTCAACATTGAAAAACAGCAACAAATACAACAACCTCAACATTGAAAAACACCAACAAATTCAACAACAACCTCAACATTGAAAAACTCCAACAAATTCAACAACAACCTCAACAATGAAAAACACCAAAAAATTCAACAACAACCTCAACATTCAAAAACACCAACAATTTCAAAAACAACCTCAGCAATGAAAAACATCAAAAAATTCAACAACAATCTCAACAATGAAAAACACCAAAAAAATTCAACAAAAACCTGAACATTCAAAAACACCAAAAAATTAAAACAACAACATCAACATTCAAAAACACCAACAAATTCAACCAAAACCTCAACAATGAAAAACACCAAAAAATTCAACAACAACCTCAGCAATAAAAAACACCTTAAAAATTCAACAAAAACCTTAACATTCAAAAACACCAAAAAATAAAAACAACAACCTCATCATTCAAAAACAGCAACAATTTCAACAGCAACCGCAGCAATGAATCACATCAAAAAATTCAACAACATCCTCAACAATGAAAAACACCAAAAAAATTCAACAACAACCTCAACAATGAAAAACACAAATAAAAATCAATAAACACCTCAACATTGAAAAACACTAAAAAATTCCACAACAACCTCAACAATGAAAAACACCAAAAAATTCAACAACAACCTCAACAGTCAAAAACGCCAGAAAATAAATACGACAATTCAACAATCAAAAACACCAACAAATACTGGCAAAACATCAACAATGAAAAACACCAAAAACTCAACAACAAACTCAACTTTGAAAAACAGCAACAAATAGAAAATCCTCAACATTGAAAAACACCAAAAAATTCAACCACAACCTCAACATTGAAAATCACCAAAAAATTCAACAAGAACCTCAACATTCAATAACACCAAGCAATAAAAACAATAACCTCAACATTCAAAAACACCAACAAATTCAACCAAAACCTCAACAATGAAAAATACAAAAAGATTCAAATAAAAACATTGAATACACGAAAAAATTCAGCAACAACTTCAACATTGAAAAACAACAAAATATTCAATAACAACCTCAACTTTGAAAAGCACGATCCAATTCCAAAACCTCAACATTGAAAAGACCAAAAAATTCAATTACAACCTCAATATTGTTAATCACCAACAAATTCAGCTACAACATGCAAAAACTCCAACCAATTCAACAAAAACCTCAAAAATGGAAAACACCAACAAATTCATCAAAACCCGCAAAAATGAAAAACACCAAAAAATTCATCAACAACCACACCATTCAAAAGCACAAACAAATTCAACAACCTCAACATTGAAGAACTCCAAGAAATACAACAACAACCTCAACAATGAAAAACACCATAAAATTCAACAACAACCCCAACATTGAAAAACACCAACAAATTCAACAACAACCTCAATATAGAAAATCACCAACAAATTCAACAATGAAAAACACCAAAAAATTCAACAACAACCTCAACATTGAAAAACTCCAACAAATTCAACAACAACCTCAATATTGAAAATCACCATCAAATTCAACAACAACCTCAACAATGAAAAACATCCAAAAATTCAACAACAACAACCTCAACATTCAAAAACACCAACAAATTCAAAAACAACCTCAACAATGAATAACACCAAAAAATTCATCAACAATCTCAACATTCAAAAAGACCAAAAAATTCAACGATAACCACAAAAATGAAAAAGACCAAGATATTCAACAACAACCTCTACTTTGAAAAACACCAACAAATTCAACAGCCTCAACATTGAAAAAGACCAACATATTCAACAACAACCTCAACAGTGAAAAACACCAAAAAATTCAACAACAAACTCAGCATTCAAAAACAACAACAAATTCAACAAAAACCTCAACAATGAAAAACACCAAAAAATTCAACAACAACCTCAACTTTGAAAAACACCAACAAATTCAACAACTTCAACATTGAAAAACACCAACAAATTCAGCAACAACCTCAACATTGAAAAACTCCAACAAATTAAACAACAACCTCAACAATGAAAAACTCCAACAAATTCAACAACAACCTCAACAATGAAAAACACCAAAAAAATTCAACAACAACCTCAACATTCAAAAACACCAAAAAATAAAACCTTAAACCACAACATTCAAAAACACCAACAAATTCAACCAAAACCTCAACAATGAAAAATATCAAAAAATTCAACAACAACCTCAACTTTCAAAAACACCAAAAAATAAATACAACAACCTCAAAATTCAAATACACCAACAATATTGACAAACACCAAGACATAAAACAATCTCAACATTGAAAAACTCCAACAAGTTCAACAACAACCTCAACATTGAAAAACTCCAACAAATTCAACAACAACCTCAACTATGAAAAACTCCAAAAAATTCAACAACAACCTCAACATTCAAAAACACCAACAATTTCAGCAACAACCTCAGCAATGAAAAACATCTAAAAATTCAACAACAACCTTAACATTCAATAACACCAAAAAATAAAAACAACAACCTCAAAAACAAAAACACCAACAAATTCGACCAAAACCTCAACAATGAATAACACCCAATAAATTCAACAACGACCTCACCAATGAAAAACACAAAAAAAAATCAATAAAAACCTCAAAATTGAAAAACACCAAAAAATTCAACAACAACCTCAACAATGAAAAACATCAAAAAATTCAACAACAACCTCAACTTTCAAAAACACCAAAAAAAAATACAACAACGTCAACATTCAAAAACACGAACAATATTGAAAAACACCGACAAATACAACAATCTCAGCATTGAAAAACTCCAACAATTTCAACAACAACCTCAACATTGAAAAACTCCAACAAATACAACAACAACCACAACAATGAAAAACTCCAAAAAATTCAACAACAACCTCAACATTCAAAAACACCAACAATTTCAACAACAACCTTAGCAATGAAAAACATCTAAAAATTCAACAACAACCTCAACAATGAAAGACACCAATAAAATTCAACAACAACCTTAACATTCAATAACACCAAAAAATAAAAACAACAACCTCAACAAACAAAAACACCAACAAATTAAACCAAAACCTCAACAATGAAAGACACCAAAAAATTCAACAACAACCTCAACTTTGAAAAACACCAACAAATTCAACAACCTCAACATTGAAAAACGACAACAAATTCAACAACAACCTCAACATTCAAAAACACCAACAATTTCAACAACAACCTCAGCAATGAAAAACTTCAAAAAATTCAACAACATCCTCAACAATGAAAAGCACCAAAAAAATTCAACAACAACCTCAACAATGAAAACCACCAAAAAACTCAATAAAAACCTCAACATTGAAAAACTCCAAGAATTTCAACAACTACCACAACATTGAAATGCACCAAATAATTCGACAACAAACGCAACATTGAAAATCACCATCATATTCAACAAAAACCTCAACAATGAAAAACACCAAAAAATTCAACAACAACCTTAAGTTTGAAAAACACGAATAGATTTAACAACGTCAACATTCAAATACACCAACAAATTCAACAACAACCTCAGCTTTGAAAAACACAAACAATTTCAACAACCTCAACATTGAAAAACACCAACAAATTCAACAAGCTCAAAATTGAAATACACCAACGAATTCAACTGCAACCTCAACTTTGAAAAAAACAAAAAAGATCAAAAAAAACCATTAATAACACCAATAAATTGAACAACCTCAACATTGAAAATCACCAACAAATTCAACAACAACCTCAGCAATGAAAAACATCAAAAAATTCAACAAACTCAACATTCACAAACACCAGCAATTTCAACAACAACCTCAACAATGAAAAACATCAGAAAATTCAACAACAAACTCAACAATGAAAAACACCAAAAAAATTCATCAACAACCTCAACAATGAAAAACACCAAAAAATCAATAAAAACCTCAACATTGAAAAAAAACCAAAAAATTCCACAACAACATCAACAACGAAAAACACCAAAAAATTCAACAACAACCTCAACATTCAAAAACACCGAAAAATAAATATAACAACCTCAAAATTAAAAAACACCAGCAAATACAACCAAAACCACAACATTGAAAAACACCAAAAAATCAATAAAAACATCAATATTAATAAACACCAAAAAAATTCCACAACAACCTCAACAATGAAAAACACCAAAAAATTCAACAACAATCTCAACTTTCAAAAACACCAAAAAATAAATACAACAACCTCAAAATTCAAAAACACCAACAATATTGACAAACACCAAGACATAAAACAATCTTAACATTGAAAAACTCCAACAAATTCAACAACAACCTCAACATTGAAAAACTCCAACAAATTCAACAACAACCTCAACTATGAAAAACTCCAAAAAATTCAACAACAACCTCAACATTGAAAAACACCAACAATTTCAGCAACAACCTCAGCAATGAAAAACATCTAAATATTCAAAAACAACCTTAACATTCAATAACACCAAAAAATAAAAACAACAACCTCAACAAACAAAAACACCAACAAATTCGACCAAAACCTCAACAATGAAAGACACCAATAAATTCAACAACCTCAACATTGAAAAACGACAACAAATTCAACAACAACCTCAACATTCAAAAACACCAACAATTTCAACAACAACCTCAGCAATGAAAAACTTCAAAAAATTCAACAACATCCTCAACAATGAAACGCACCAAAAAAATTCAACAAGAACCTCAACATTCAATAACACCAAGCAATAAAAACAATAACCTCAACATTCAAAAACACCAACAAATTCAACCAAAACCTCAACAATGAGAAATACAAAAAGATTCAAATAAAAACATTGAATACACGAAAAAATTCAGCAACAACTTCAACATTGAAAAACAACAAAATATTCAATAACAACCTCAACTTTGAAAAGCACGATCCAATTCCAAAACCTCAACATTGAAAAGACCAAAAAATTCAACTACAACCTCAATATTGTTAATCACCAACAAATTCAGCTACAACATGCAAAAACTCCAACCAATTCAACAAAAACCTCAAAAATGGAAAACACCAACAAATTCATCAAAACCCGCAAAAATGAAAAACACCAAAAAATTCATCAACAACCACACCATTCAAAAGCACAAACAAATTCAACAACCTCAACATTGAAGAACTCCAAGAAATACAACAACAACCTCAACAATGAAAAACACCATAAAATTCAACAACAACCCCAACATTGAAAAACACCAACAAATTCAACAACAACCTCAATATAGAAAATCACCAACAAATTCAACAATGAAAAACACCAAAAAATTCAACAACAACCTCAACATTGAAAAACTCCAACAAATTCAACAACAACCTCAATATTGAAAATCACCATCAAATTCAACAACAACCTCAACAATGAAAAACATCCAAAAATTCAACAACAACAACCTCAACATTCAAAAACACCAACAAATTCAAAAACAACCTCAACAATGAATAACACCAAAAAATTCATCAACAATCTCAACATTCAAAAAGACCAAAAAATTCAACGATAACCACAAAAATGAAAAAGACCAAGATATTCAACAACAACCTCTACTTTGAAAAACACCAACAAATTCAACAGCCTCAACATTGAAAAAGACCAACATATTCAACAACAACCTCAACAGTGAAAAACACCAAAAAATTCAACAACAAACTCAGCATTCAAAAACAACAACAAATTCAACAAAAACCTCAACAATGAAAAACACCAAAAAATTCAACAACAACCTCAACGTTGAAAAACACCAACAAATTCAACAACTTCAACATTGAAAAACACCAACAAATTCAGCAACAACCTCAACATTGAAAAACTCCAACAAATTAAACAACAACCTCAACAATGAAAAACTCCAACAAATTCAACAACAACCTCAACAATGAAAAACACCAAAAAAATTCAACAACAACCTCAACATTCAAAAACACCAAAAAATAAAACCAACAACCACAACATTCAAAAACACCAACAAATTCAACCAAAACCTCAACAATGAAAAATATCAAAAAATTCAACAACAGCCTCAACTTTGAAAAACACCAACTAATTCAACAACCTCAACATTGAAAAACACCAACTAATTCAACAATCTCAACTTTCAAAAACACCAAAAAATAAATACAACAACCTCAAAATTCAAATACACCAACAATATTGACAAACACCAAGACATAAAACAATCTCAACATTGAAAAACTCCAACAAGTTCAACAACAACCTCAACATTGAAAAACTCCAACAAATTCAACAACAACCTCAACTATGAAAAACTCCAAAAAATTCAACAACAACCTCAACATTCAAAAACACCAACAATTTCAGCAACAACCTCAGCAATGAAAAACATCTAAAAATTCAACAACAACCTTAACATTCAATAACACCAAAAAATAAAAACAACAACCTCAAGAAACAAAAACACCAACAAATTCGACCAAAACCTCAACAATGAATAACACCCAATAAATTCAACAACGACCTCACCAATGAAAAACACAAAAAAAAATCAATAAAAACCTCAAAATTGAAAAACACCAAAAAATTCAACAACAACCTCAACAATGAAAAACATCAAAAAATTCAACAACAACCTCAACTTTCAAAAACACCAAAAAAAAATACAACAACGTCAACATTCAAAAACACGAACAATATTGAAAAACACCGACAAATACAACAATCTCAGCATTGAAAAACTCCAACAATTTCAACAACAACCTCAACATTGAAAAACTCCAACAAATACAACAACAACCACAACAATGAAAAACTCCAAAAAATTCAACAACAACCTCAACATTCAAAAACACCAACAATTTCAACAACAACCTTAGCAATGAAAAACATCTAAAAATTCAACAACAACCTCAACAATGAAAGACACCAATAAAATTCAACAACAACCTTAACATTCAATAACACCAAAAAATAAAAACAACAACCTCAACAAACAAAAACACCAACAAATTAAACCAAAACCTCAACAATGAAAGACACCAAAAAATTCAACAACAACCTCAACTTTGAAAAACACCAACAAATTCAACAACCTCAACATTGAAAAACGACAACAAATTCAACAACAACCTCAACATTCAAAAACACCAACAATTTCAACAACAACCTCAGCAATGAAAAACTTCAAAAAATTCAACAACATCCTCAGCAATGAAAAGCACCAAAAAAATTCAACAACAACCTCAACAATGAAAACCACCAAAAAACTCAATAAAAACCTCAACATTGAAAAACTCCAAGAATTTCAACAACTACCACAACATTGAAATGCACCAAATAATTCGACAACAAACGCAACATTGAAAATCACCATCATATTCAACAAAAACCTCAACAATGAAAAACACCAAAAAATTCAACAACAACCTTAAGTTTGAAAAACACGAATAGATTTAACAACGTCAACATTCAAATACACCAACAAATTCAACAACAACCTCAGCTTTGAAAAACACAAACAATTTCAACAACCTCAACATTGAAAAACACCAACAAATTCAACAAGCTCAAAATTGAAATACACCAACGAATTCAACTGCAACCTCAACTTTGAAAAAAACAAAAAAGATCAAAAAAAACCATTAATAACACCAATAAATTGAACAACCTCAACATTGAAAATCACCAACAAATTCAACAACAACCTCAGCAATGAAAAACATCAAAAAATTCAACAAACTCAACATTCACAAACACCAGCAATTTCAACAACAACCTCAACAATGAAAAACATCAGAAAATTCAACAACAAACTCAACAATGAAAAACACCAAAAAAATTCATCAACAACCTCAACAATGAAAAACACCAAAAAATCAATAAAAACCTCAACATTGAAAAAAAACCAAAAAATTCCACAACAACATCAACAACGAAAAACACCAAAAAATTCAACAACAACCTCAACATTCAAAAACACCGAAAAATAAATATAACAACCTCAAAATTAAAAAACACCAGCAAATACAACCAAAACCACAACATTGAAAAACACCAAAAAAATCAATAAAAACATCAATATTAATAAACACCAAAAAAATTCCACAACAACCTCAACAATGAAAAACACCAAAAAATTCAACAACAATCTCAACTTTCAAAAACACCAAAAAATAAATACAACAACCTCAAAATTCAAAAACACCAACAATATTGACAAACACCAAGACATAAAACAATCTTAACATTGAAAAACTCCAACAAATTCAACAACAACCTCAACATTGAAAAACTCCAACAAATTCAACAACAACCTCAACTATGAAAAACTCCAAAAAATTCAACAACAACCTCAACATTGAAAAACACCAACAATTTCAGCAACAACCTCAGCAATGAAAAACATCTAAATATTCAAAAACAACCTTAACATTCAATAACACCAAAAAATAAAAACAACAACCTCAACAAACAAAAACACCAACAAATTCGACCAAAACCTCAACAATGAAAGACACCAATAAATTCAACAACCTCAACATTGAAAAACGACAACAAATTCAACAACAACCTCAACATTCAAAAACACCAACAATTTCAACAACAACCTCAGCAATGAAAAACTTCAAAAAATTCAACAACATCCTCAACAATGAAAAGCACCAAAAAAATTCAACATCAACCTCAACAATGAAAAGCACCAAAAAATTCAATAAAAACCTCAACATTGAAAAACTCCAAGAATTTTAACAATTACCACAACATTGAAAAATACCAAAAAATTCGACAACAAACGCAACATTGAAAATCACCATCATATTCAACAAAAACCTCAACAATGAAAAACACCAAAAAATTCAACAGCAACCTTAAGTTTGAAAGACACGAATAGATTTAACAACGTCAACATTCAAATACACCAACAAATTCAACAACAACCTCAGCTTTGAAAAACACAAACAAATTCAACAACCTCAACATTGAAAAACACCAACAAATTCAACAAGCTCAAAATTGAAAAACACCAACGAATTCAACTGCAACCTCAACTTTGAAAAAAACAATAAGATCAAAAAAACCCCATTAATAACACCAATAAATTCAACAACCTCAACATTGAAAATCACCAACATATTCAACAACAACCTCAGCAATGAAAAACATCAAAAAATTCAACAAACTCAACATTCACAAACACCAGCAATTTCAACAACAACCTCAACAATGAAAAACATCAGAAAATTCAACAACAAACTCAACAATGAAAAACAGCAAAAAAATTCATCAACAACCTCAACAATGAAAAACACCAAAAAAAATCAATAAAAACCTCAACATTGAAAAACACCAAAAAATTCCACAACAACATCAACAACGAAAAAAACCAAAAAATTCAACAACAACCACAACATTCAAAAACACCGAAAAATTAATACAACAACCTCAAAATTAAAAAACACCAGCAATTAGAACCAAAACCACAACATTGAAAAACACCAAAAAATTCATCAACAAATTCAACTTTGAAAAACACCAACAAATACCACAACCTCAACATTGAAAAACGCTAACAAATTCAACAACAACATCAACAGTGAAAAACTACAAAAAATTCAACCTCAACAATGAAAAGCACCAAAAAATTCAAAAACAAACTCAACATTCAAAAACACCAACAATTTCAACAACAACCTCAGCAATGAATAACATCAAAAAATTCAACAACAACCTCGACAATGAAAAACACCTATAAAAATCAATAAACACCTCAGCATTGAAAAACACCAAAAAATTCCACAACAACCTCAACAATGAAAAACACCAAAAAATTCAACAACAACCTCAACTTTGAAAATCACCAGCAAATTCAACAACCTCAACATTGAAAAAAGCTAACAAATTGAACAACAACCTCAACATTGATAAACTCCAACAAATTCAACAACAACCTCAACAATGAAAAACACCAAAAAATTCAACAACAACCTCAACATTCAAAAACACCAAAAAATAAATACAACAGCCTCAACATTCAAAAACACCAACAATTTCAACAACAACCTCAGCAATGAAAAACATCTAAAAATTCAACAACAACCTCAACAATGAAAAACACCAAAAAATTCAACAAAAACCTTAACATTCAAAAACACCAAAAAGTAAAAACAACAACCTCAAAATTCAAAAACACCAACAAATTCAACAAAACCTCAACTTTGAAAAACAGCAACAAATTCAACAAACTCAACTTTGATAAGCGCCAACAAATTCAACAACAACCTCAACATTGAAAAACTCCGACAAATTCAAGAACATCCTCAACAATGAAAAACGCCAAAAAATTCAACAACAACCTCAACATTCAAAAACACCAATAATTTCAACAACAACCTCAGTAATGAAAAACTTCAAAAAATTCAACAACATCCTCAACAATGAAAAACACCAAAAAAATTCAATAACAACCTCAACATTGAAAAACAACAAAATATTCAATAACAACATCAACTTTGAAAAGCACGATACAATTCCAAAACCTCAACATTGAAAAGCACCAAAAAATTCAACTACAACCTCAATATTGTAAATCACCAACAAATTCAACTACAACCTCAACATTCAAAAACACCAACAAATTCAACAAAAACCTCAACAATGGAAAACACCAACAAATTCATCAAAAACCTCAACAATGAAAAACACCAACAAATTCAGCAAAAACATCAAAAATGAAAAACACCAAAAAATTCAACAACAACCTCAATATTGATAATCACCAACAAATTCAACAATGAAAAACATCCAAAAATTCAACAACAACAACCTCAACAATGAAAAACACCAAAAAATTAAACAACAAACCGAACATTGAAAATCACCAACAAATTCAACAACAACCTCAACATTGAAAAACACCATCAAATTCAAAAACCTCAACATGGAAAAACACCAACAAATTCAACCACAACCTCAACATTGAAAATCACCAAAAAATTCAAGAAGAACCTCAACATTCATTAACACCAAACAATAAAAACAACAACCTCAACATTCAAAAACACCAACAAATTCAACCAAAACCTCAACAATGAAAAACACCAAAAAATTCAACAACAACCTCAACATTGAAAAATACAAAAAGAGTCAAAAAAAACATTGAATACGCCAAAACATTCAACAACAACCTCAACATTGAAAATCAACAAAATATTCAATAACAACCTCAACTTTGAAAAGCACGATCCAATTCCAAAACCTCAACATTGAAAAGCACCAAAAGATTCAACTACAACCTCAATTTTGTTAATGACCAACAAATTCAACTACAACCTCAACATGCAAAAATACCAACAAATTCAACAAAAACCTCAAAAATGGAAAACAAAAACAAATTCATCAAAAACCGCAAAGATGAAAAACACCAAAAAATCCATCAACAACCTCAACATTCAAAAGCACAAACAAATTCAACAACCTCAACATTGAAGAACTCCAAGAAATACAACAACAACCACAACAATGAAAAACACCAATAAATTCAACAACAACCCCAATATTGAAAAACACCAACAAATTCAACAACAACCTCAATATTGAAAATCACCAACAAATTCAACAATGAAAAACATCCAAAAATTCAACAACAACAACCTCAACAATGAAAAACATAAACAAATTCAACAACAACCTCAATATTGAAAATCACCATCAAATTCAACAACAACCGCAACAATTAAAAACATCCAAAAATACAACAACAACAACCTCAACATTCAAAAACACCAACAAATTCAAAAACAACCTCAACAATGAATAACACCAAAAAATTCATCAACAATCTCAACATTCAAAAAGACCAAAAAATTCAACGAAAACCTCAAAAATGAAAAAGAACCATAAAATTCAACAACAACCTCTACTTTGAAAAACACCAACAAATTCAACAGCCTCAACATTCAAAAAGACCAACATATTCAACAACAACCTCAACAGTGAAAAACACCGAAAAATTCAACAACAACCTCAGCATTCAAAAACACCAACAAATTCAACAACAACATCAACAATGAAAAATACCAAGAAATTCAACATCAACCTCAACTTTGAAAAACAACAACAAATTCAACAAAAACCTCAACATTGAAAAACACCAAGAAATTCCACAACAACCTCAACATTCAAAAACAACATAAAATAAAAACAACAACATCAACATTCAAATACACCAACAAATTCAACCAAAACCTCAACAATGAAAAACACCAAAAAATTCAACAACAACCTCAACTTTGAAAAACATCAACAAATTCAACAACCTCAACATTGAAAACCGCCAACAAATTCAACAACAACCTCAACATTGAATAACAGCAACAAATTCAACAACATCCTCAACAATGAAAAACGCCAAAAAATTCAACAACAACCTCAACATTGAAAAACAACAAAATATTCAATAACAACCTCAACTTTGAAAAGCACGATACAATTCCAAAACCTCAACATTGAAAAGCACCAAAAAATTCAACTACAACATCAATATTGTAAATCACCAACAAATTCAACTACAACCTCAACATTCAAAAACACCAACAAATTCAACAAAAACCTCAACAATGGAAAACACCAACAAATTCATCAAAAACGTCAACAATGAAAAAGACCAACAAATTCAACAACAACCTCAACATTCAAAAACACCAACAAATTCAACAAAAACCTCAGCAATGGAAAACACCAACAAATTCAGCACAAACCTCAGAAATGAAAAACACCAAAAAATTCATCAACAACCTCAACATTCAAAAGCACCAACAAATTCAACAACCCCAACATTGAAGAACTCCAAGAAATACAACAACAACATCCACAATGAAAAACACCATAACATTCAACAACAACCCCAACATTGAAAAACACAAACAAATTCAACAACAACCTCAATATTGAAAATCACCAACAAATTCAACAATGAAAAACATCCAAAAATTCAACAACAACAACCTCAACAATGAAAAACACCAAAAAATTCAACAACAAACTGAACATTGAAAATCACCAACAAATTCAACAACAACCTCAACTTTGAAAAACACCAACAAATTCAAAAACCTCAACATGGAAAAACACCAACAAATTCAACCACAACCTCAACATTGAAAATCACCAAAAAATTCAAGAAGAACCTCAACATTCATTAACAACAAACAATAAAAACAACAACCTCAACATTCAAAAACACCAACAAATTCAACCAATACCTCAACAATGAAAAACACCAAAAAAATCAACAACAACCTCAACATTGAAAAATACAAAAAGAGTCAAAAAAAAGCATTGAATACACCAAAACATTCAACAGCAACCTCAACATTGAAAATCAACAAAATATTCAATAACAACCTCAACTTTGAAAAGCACGATCCAATTCCAAAACCTCAACATTGAAAAGCACCAAAAAATTCAACTACAACCTCAATATTGTTAATCACCAACAAATTCAACTACAACCTCAACATGCAAAAATACCAACAAATTCAACAAAAACCTCAACAATGGAAAACAAAAACAAATTCATCAAAAACCGAAAAAATGAAAAACACCAAAAAATTCATCAACAACCTCAACATTCAAAAGCACAAACAAATTCAACAACCTCAACATTGAAGAACTCCAAGAAATACAACAACAACCTCAACAATGAAAAACACCAAAAAATTCAACAACAACCCCAATATTGAAAAACACCAACAAATTCAACAAGAACCTCAATATTGAAAATCATCAACAAATTCAACAATGAAAAACATCCAAAAATTCAACAACAACAACCTGAACAATGAAAAACACCAACAAATTCAACAACAACCTCAATATTGAAAATCATCATCAAATTCAACAACAACCTCAATAATTAAAAACATCCAAAAATTCAACAACAACCTCAACATTCAAAAACACCAACAAATTCAAAAACAACCTCAACAATGAATAACAACAAAAAATTCATCAACAATCTCAACATTCAAAAAGACCAAAAAATTCAACGAAAACCTCAAAAATGAAAAACACCATAAAATTCAACAACAACCTCTACTTTGACAAACACCAAAAAATTCAACAGCCTCAACATTCAAAAAGACCAACATATTCAACAACAACCTCAACTTTGAAAAACACCAAAAAATTCAACAGCAACCTCAGCATTCAAAAACACCAACAAATTGAACAACAACATCAACAATGAAAAACACCAACAAATTCAACATCAACCTCAACTTTGAAAAACAACAACAAATTCAACAAAAACCTCAACATTGAAAAACACCAAAAAATTCCACAACAACCTCAACAATGAAAAACAGCAAAAAAGGCAACAACAACCTCAACATTCAAAAACAACATAAAATAAAAACACAACATCAACATTCAAATACACCAACAAATTCAACCAAAACCTCAACAATGAAAAACACCCAATAAATTCAACAACGACCTCACCAATGAAAAACACAAAAAAAAATCAATAAAAACCTCAAAATTGAAAAACACCAAAAAATTCAACAACAACCTCAACAATGAAAAACATCAAAAAATTCAACAACAACCTCAACTTTCAAAAACACCAAAAAAAAATACAACAACGTCAACATTCAAAAACACGAACAATATTGAAAAACACCGACAAATACAACAATCTCAGCATTGAAAAACTCCAACAATTTCAACAACAACCTCAACATTGAAAAACTCCAACAAGTACAACAACAACCACAACAATGAAAAACTCCAAAAAATTCAACAACAACCTCAACATTCAAAAACACCAACAATATCAACAACAACCTTAGCAATGAAAAACATCTAAAAATTCAACAACAACCTCAACAATGAAAGACACCAATAAAATTCAACAACAACCTTAACATTCAATAACACCAAAAAATAAAAACAACAACCTCAACAAACAAAAACACCAACAAATTAAACCAAAACCTCAACAATGAAAGACACCAAAAAATTCAACAACAACCTCAACTTTGAAAAACACCAACAAATTCAACAACCTCAACATTGAAAAACGACAACAAATTCAACAACAGCCTCAACATTCAAAAACACCAACAATTTCAACAACAACCTCAGCAATGAAAAACTTCAAAAAATTCAACAACATCCTCAACAATGAAAAGCACCAAAAAAATTCAACAACAACCTCAACAATGAAAACCACCAAAAAACTCAATAAAAACCTCAACATTGAAAAACTCCAAGAATTTCAACAACTACCACAACATTGAAATGCACCAAATAATTCGACAACAAACGCAACATTGAAAATCACCATCATATTCAACAAAAACCTCAACAATGAAAAACACCAAAAAATTCAACAACAACCTTAAGTTTGAAAAACACGAATAGATTTAACAACGTCAACATTCAAATACACCAACAAATTCAACAACAACCTCAGCTTTGAAAAACACAAACAATTTCAACAACCTCAACATTGAAAAACACCAACAAATTCAACAAGCTCAAAATTGAAATACACCAACGAATTCAACTGCAACCTCAACTTTGAAAAAAACAAAAAAGATCAAAAAAAACCATTAATAACACCAATAAATTGAACAACCTCAACATTGAAAATCACCAACAAATTCAACAACAACCTCAGCAATGAAAAACATCAAAAAATTCAACAAACTCAACATTCACAAACACCAGCAATTTCAACAACAACCTCAACAATGAAAAACATCAGAAAATTCAACAACAACCTCAACAATGAAAAACACCAAAAAAATTCATCAACAACCTCAACAATGAAAAACACCAAAAAATCAATAAAAACCTCAACATTGAAAAAAAACCAAAAAATTCCACAACAACATCAACAACGAAAAACACCAAAAAATTCAACAACAACCTCAACATTCAAAAACACCGAAAAATAAATATAACAACCTCAAAATTAAAAAACACCAGCAAATACAACCAAAACCACAACATTGAAAAACACCAAAAAAATCAATAAAAACATCAATATTAATAAACACCAAAAAAATTCCACAACAACCTCAACAATGAAAAACACCAAAAAATTCAACAACAATCTCAACTTTCAAAAACACCAAAAAATAAATACAACAACCTCAAAATTCAAAAACACCAACAATATTGACAAACACCAAGACATAAAACAATCTTAACATTGAAAAACTCCAACAAATTCAACAACAACCTCAACATTGAAAAACTCCAACAAATTCAACAACAACCTCAACTATGAAAAACTCCAAAAAATTCAACAACAACCTCAACATTGAAAAACACCAACAATTTCAGCAACAACCTCAGCAATGAAAAACATCTAAATATTCAAAAACAACCTTAACATTCAATAACACCAAAAAATAAAAACAACAACCTCAACAAACAAAAACACCAACAAATTCGACCAAAACCTCAACAATGAAAGACACCAATAAATTCAACAACCTCAACATTGAAAAACGACAACAAATTCAACAACAACCTCAACATTCAAAAACACCAACAATTTCAACAACAACCTCAGCAATGAAAAACTTCAAAAAATTCAACAACATCCTCAACAATGAAAAGCACCAAAAAAATTCAACATCAACCTCAACAATGAAAAGCACCAAAAAATTCAATAAAAACCTCAACATTGAAAAACTCCAAGAATTTCAACAATTACCACAACATTGAAATATACCAAAAAATTCGACAACAAACGCAACATTGAAAATCACCATCATATTCAACAAAAACCTCAACAATGAAAAACACCAAAAAATTCAACAACAACCTTAAGTTTGAAAAACACGAATAGATTTAACAACGTCAACATTCAAATACACCAACAAATTCAACAACAACCTCAGCTTTGAAAAACACAAACAAATTCAACAACCTCAACATTGAAAAACACCAACAAATTCAACAAGCTCAAAATTGAAAAACACCAACGAATTCAACTGCAACCTCAACTTTGAAAAAAACAATAAGATCAAAAAAACCCCATTAATAACACCAATAAATTCAACAACCTCAACATTGAAAATCACCAACATATTCAACAACAACCTCAGCAATGAAAAACATCAAAAAATTCAACAAACTCAACATTCACAAACACCAGCAATTTCAACAACAACCTCAACAATGAAAAACATCAGAAAATTCAACAACAAACTCAACAATGAAAAACAGCAAAAAAATTCATCAACAACCTCAACAATGAAAAACACCAAAAAAAATCAATAAAAACCTCAACATTGAAAAACACCAAAAAATTCCACAACAACATCAACAACGAAAAAAACCAAAAAATTCAACAACAACCACAACATTCAAAAACACCGAAAAATTAATACAACAACCTCAAAATTAAAAAACACCAGCAATTAGAACCAAAACCACAACATTGAAAAACACCAAAAAATTCATCAACAAATTCAACTTTGAAAAACACCAACAAATACCACAACCTCAACATTGAAAAACGCTAACAAATTCAACAACAACATCAACAGTGAAAAACTACAAAAAATTCAACCTCAACAATGAAAAGCACCAAAAAATTCAAAAACAAACTCAACATTCAAAAACACCAACAATTTCAACAACAACCTCAGCAATGAATAACATCAAAAAATTCAACAACAACCTCAACATTGAAAAACAACAAAATATTCAATAACAACCTCAACTTTGAAAAGCACGATACAATTCCAAAACCTCAACATTGAAAAGCACCAAAAAATTCAACTACAACATCAATATTGTAAATCACCAACAAATTCAACTACAACCTCAACATTCAAAAACACCAACAAATTCAACAAAAACCTCAACAATGGAAAACACCAACAAATTCATCAAAAACCTCAACAATGAAAAAGACCAACAAATTCAACTACAACCTCAACATTCAAAAACACCAACAAATTCAACAAAAACCTCAGCAATGGAAAACACCAACAAATTCAGCAAAAACCTCAGAAATGAAAAACACCAAAAAATTCATCAACAACCTCAACATTCAAAAGCACCAACAAATTCAACAACCCCAACATTGAAGAACTCCAAGAAATACAACAACAACATCCACAATGAAAAACACCATAACATTCAACAACAACCCCAACATTGAAAAACACAAACAAATTCAACAACAACCTCAACATTCAAAAACACCAACAAATTCAACAATGAAAAACATCCAAAAATTCAACAACAACAACCTCAACAATGAAAAACACCAAAAAATTCAACAACAAACTGAACATTGAAAATCACCAACAAATTCAACAACAACCTCAACTTTGAAAAACACCAACAAATTCAAAAACCTCAACATGGAAAAACACCAACAAATTCAACCACAACCTCAACATTGAAAATCACCAAAAAATTCAAGAAGAACCTCAACATTCATTAACAACAAACAATAAAAACAACAACCTCAACATTCAAAAACACCAACAAATTCAACCAATACCTCAACAATGAAAAACACCAAAAAAATCAACAACAACCTCAACATTGAAAATCAACAAAATATTCAATAACAACCTCAACTTTGAAAAGCACGATCCAATTCCAAAACCTCAACATTGAAAAGCACCAAAAAATTCAACTACAACCTCAATATTGTTAATCACCAACAAATTCAACTACAACCTCAACATGCAAAAATACCAACAAATACAACAAAAACCTCAACAATGGAGAACAAAAACAAATTCATCAAAAACCGAAAAAATGAAAAACACCAAAAAATTCATCAACAACCTCAACATTCAAAAGCACAAACAAATTCAACAACCTCAACATTGAAGAACTCCAAGAAATACAACAACAACCTCAACAATGAAAAACACCAAAAAATTCAACAACAACCCCAATATTGAAAAACACCAACAAATTCAACAAGAACCTCAATATTGAAAATCATCAACAAATTCAACAATGAAAAACATCCAAAAATTCAACAACAACAACCTGAACAATGAAAAACACCAACAAATTCAACAACAACCTCAATATTGAAAATCATCATCAAATTCAACAACAACCTCAACAATTAAAAACATCCAAAAATTCAACAACAACCTCAACATTCAAAAACACCAACAAATTCAAAAACAACCTCAACAATGAATAACAACAAAAAATTCATCAACAATCTCAACATTCAAAAAGACCAAAAAATTCAACGAAAACCTCAAAAATGAAAAAGAACCATAAAATTCAACAACAACCTCTACTTTGAAAAACACCAACAAATTCAACAGCCTCAACATTCAAAAAGACCAACATATTCAACAACAACCTCAACTTTGAAAAACACCAAAAAATAAATACAACAACCTCAAAATTCAAAAACACCAACAATATTGACAAACACCAAGACATAAAACAATCTTAACATTGAAAAACTCCAACAAATTCAACAACAACCTCAACATTGAAAAACTCCAACAAATTCAACAACAACCTCAACTATGAAAAACTCCAAAAAATTCAACAACAACCTCAACATTGAAAAACACCAACAATTTCAGCAACAACCTCAGCAATGAAAAACATCTAAATATTCAAAAACAACCTTAACATTCAATAACACCAAAAAATAAAAACAACAACCTCAACAAACAAAAACACCAACAAATTCGACCAAAACCTCAACAATGAAAGACACCAATAAATTCAACAACAACCTCAACTTTGAAAAACACCAACAAATTCAACAACCTCAACATTGAAAAACGACAACAAATTCAACAACAACCTCAACATTCAAAAACACCAACAATTTCAACAACAACCTCAGCAATGAAAAACTTCAAAAAATTCAACAACATCCTCAACAATGAAAAGCACCAAAAAAATTCAACATCAACCTCAACAATGAAAAGCACCAAAAAATTCAATAAAAACCTCAACATTGAAAAACTCCAAGAATTTCAACAATTACCACAACATTGAAATATACCAAAAAATTCGACAACAAACGCAACATTGAAAATCACCATCATATTCAACAAAAACCTCAACAATGAAAAACACCAAAAAATTCAACAACAACCTTAAGTTTGAAAAACACGAATAGATTTAACAACGTCAACATTCAAATACACCAACAAATTCAACAACATCCTTAGCTTTGAAAAACACAAACAAATTCAACAACCTCAACATTGAAAAACACCAACAAATTCAACAAGCTCAAAATTGAAAAACACCAACGAAATCAACTGCAACCTCAACTTTGAAAAAAACAATAAGATCAAAAAAACCCCATTAATAACACCAATAAATTCAACAACCTCAACATTGAAAATCACCAACATATTCAACAACAACCTCAGCAATGAAAAACATCAAAAAATTCAACAAACTCAACATTCACAAACACCAGCAATTTCAACAACAACCTCAACAATGAAAAACATCAGAAAATTCAACAACAAACTCAACAATGAAAAACACCAAAAAAATTCATCAACAACCTCAACAATGAAAAACACCAAAAAAAATCAATAAAAACCTCAACATTGAAAAACACCAAAAAATTCCACAACAACATCAACAACGAAAAAAACCAAAAAATTCAACAACAACCACAACATTCAAAAACACCGAAAAATTAATACAACAACCTCAAAATTAAAAAACACCAGCAATTAGAACCAAAACCACAACATTGAAAAACACCAAAAAATTCATCAACAAATTCAACTTTGAAAAACACCAACAAATACCACAACCTCAACATTGAAAAACGCTAACAAATTCAACAACAACATCAACAGTGAAAAACTACAAAAAATTCAACCTCAACAATGAAAAGCACCAAAAAATTCAAAAACAAACTCAACATTCAAAAACACCAACAATTTCAACAACAACCTCGACAATGAAAAACACCTATAAAAATCAATAAACACCTCAGCATTGAAAAACACCAAAAAATTCCACAACAACCTCAACAATGAAAAACACCAAAAAATTCAACAACAACCTCAACTTTGAAAATCACCAGCAAATTCAACAACCTCAACATTGAAAAAAGCTAACAAATTGAACAACAACCTCAACATTGATAAACTCCAACAAATTCAACAACAACCTCAACAATGAAAAACACCAAAAAATTCAACAACAACCTCAACATTCAAAAACACCAAAAAATAAATACAACAGCCTCAACATTCAAAAACACCAACAATTTCAACAACAACCTCAGCAATGAAAAACATCTAAAAATTCAACAACAACCTCAACAATGAAAAACACCAAAAAATTCAACAAAAACCTTAACATTCAAAAACACCAAAAAGTAAAAACAACAACCTCAAAATTCAAAAACACCAACAAATTCAACAAAACCTCAACTTTGAAAAACAGCAACAAATTCAACAAACTCAACTTTGATAAGCGCCAACAAATTCAACAACAACCTCAACATTGAAAAACTCCGACAAATTCAAGAACATCCTCAACAATGAAAAACGCCAAAAAATTCAACAACAACCTCAACATTCAAAAACACCAATAATTTCAACAACAACCTCAGTAATGAAAAACTTCAAAAAATTCAACAACATCCTCAACAATGAAAAACACCAAAAAAATTCAATAACAACCTCAACATTGAAAAACAACAAAATATTCAATAACAACATCAACTTTGAAAAGCACGATACAATTCCAAAACCTCAACATTGAAAAGCACCAAAAAATTCAACTACAACCTCAATATTGTAAATCACCAACAAATTCAACTACAACCTCAACATTCAAAAACACCAACAAATTCAACAAAAACCTCAACAATGGAAAACACCAACAAATTCATCAAAAACCTCAACAATGAAAAACACCAACAAATTCAGCAAAAACATCAAAAATGAAAAACACCAAAAAATTCAACAACAACCTCAATATTGATAATCACCAACAAATTCAACAATGAAAAACATCCAAAAATTCAACAACAACAACCTCAACAATGAAAAACACCAAAAAATTAAACAACAAACTGAACATTGAAAATCACCAACAAATTCAACAACAACCTCAACATTGAAAAACACCATCAAATTCAAAAACCTCAACATGGAAAAACACCAACAAATTCAACCACAACCTCAACATTGAAAATCACCAAAAAATTCAAGAAGAACCTCAACATTCATTAACACCAAACAATAAAAACAACAACCTCAACATTCAAAAACACCAACAAATTCAACCAAAACCTCAACAATGAAAAACACCAAAAAATTCAACAACAACCTCAACATTGAAAAATACAAAAAGACTCAAAAAAAACATTGAATACACCAAAACATTCAACAACAACCTCAACATTGAAAATCAACAAAATATTCAATAACAACCTCAACTTTGAAAAGCACGATCCAATTCCAAAACCTCAACATTGAAAAGCACCAAAAGATTCAACTACAACCTCAATTTTGTTAATCACCAACAAATTCAACTACAACCTCAACATGCAAAAATACCAACAAATTCAACAAAAACCTCAAAAATGGAAAACAAAAACAAATTCATCAAAAACCGCAAAGATGAAAAACACCAAAAAATCCATCAACAACCTCAACATTCAAAAGCACAAACAAATTCAACAACCTCAACATTGAAGAACTCCAAGAAATACAACAACAACCACAACAATGAAAAACACCAATAAATTCAACAACAACCCCAATATTGAAAAACACCAACAAATTCAACAACAACCTCAATATTGAAAATCACCAACAAATTCAACAATGAAAAACATCCAAAAATTCAACAACAACAACCTCAACAATGAAAAACATAAACAAATTCAACAACAACCTCAATATTGAAAATCACCATCAAATTCAACAACAACCGCAACAATTAAAAACATCCAAAAATACAACAACAACAACCTCAACATTCAAAAACACCAACAAATTCAAAAACAACCTCAACAATGAATAACACCAAAAAATTCATCAACAATCTCAACATTCAAAAAGACCAAAAAATTCAACGAAAACCTCAAAAATGAAAAAGAACCATAAAATTCAACAACAACCTCTACTTTGAAAAACACCAACAAATTCAACAGCCTCAACATTCAAAAAGACCAACATATTCAACAACAACCTCAACAGTGAAAAACACCGAAAAATTCAACAACAACCTCAGCATTCAAAAACACCAACAAATTCAACAACAACATCAACAATGAAAAATACCAAGAAATTCAACATCAACCTCAACTTTGAAAAACAACAACAAATTCAACAAAAACCTCAACATTGAAAAACACCAAGAAATTCCACAACAACCTCAACATTCAAAAACAACATAAAATAAAAACAACAACATCAACATTCAAATACACCAACAAATTCAACCAAAACCTCAACAATGAAAAACACCAAAAAATTCAACAACAACCTCAACTTTGAAAAACATCAACAAATTCAACAACCTCAACATTGAAAACCGCCAACAATTTCAACAACAACCTCAACATTGAATAACAGCAACAAATTCAACAACATCCCCAACAATGAAAAACGCCAAAAAATTCAACAACAACCTCAACATTGAAAAACAACAAAATATTCAATAACAACCTCAACTTTGAAAAGCACGATACAATTCCAAAACCTCAACATTGAAAAGCACCAAAAAATTCAACTACAACATCAATATTGTAAATCACCAACAAATTCAACTACAACCTCAACATTCAAAAACACCAACAAATTCAACAAAAACCTCAACAATGGAAAACACCAACAAATTCATCAAAAACCTCAACAATGAAAAAGACCAACAAATTCAACTACAACCTCAACATTCAAAAACACCAACAAATTCAACAAAAACCTCAGCAATGGAAAACACCAACAAATTCAGCACAAACCTCAGAAATGAAAAACACCAAAAAATTCATCAACAACCTCAACATTCAAAAGCACCAACAAATTCAACAACCCCAACATTGAAGAACTCCAAGAAATACAACAACAACATCCACAATGAAAAACACCATAACATTCAACAACAACCCCAACATTGAAAAACACAAACAAATTCAACAACAACCTCAATATTGAAAATCACCAACAAATTCAACAATGAAAAACATCCAAAAATTCAACAACAACAACCTCAACAATGAAAAACACCAAAAAATTCAACAACAAACTGAACATTGAAAATCACCAACAAATTCAACAACAACCTCAACTTTGAAAAACGCCAACAAATTCAAAAACCTCAACATGGAAAAACACCAACAAATTCAACCACAACCTCAACATTGAAAATCACCAAAAAATTCAAGAAGAACCTCAACATTCATTAACAACAAACAATAAAAACAACAACCTCAACATTCAAAAACACCAACAAATTCAACCAATACCTCAACAATGAAAAACACCAAAAAAATCAACAACAACCTCAACATTGAAAATCAACAAAGTATTCAATAACAACCTCAACTTTGAAAAGCACGATCCAATTCCAAAACCTCAACATTGAAAAGCACCAAAAAATTCAACTACAACCTCAATATTGTTAATCACCAACAAATTCAACTACAACCTCAACATGCAAAAATACCAACAAATTCAACAAAAACCTCAACAATGGAGAACAAAAACAAATTCATCAAAAACCGAAAAAATGAAAAACACCAAAAAATTCATCAACAACCTCAACATTCAAAAGCACAAACAAATTCAACAACCTCAACATTGAAGAACTCCAAGAAATACAACAACAACCTCAACAATGAAAAACACCAAAAAATTCAACAACAACCCCAATATTGAAAAACACCAACAAATTCAACAAGAACCTCAATATTGAAAATCATCAACAAATTCAACAATGAAAAACATCCAAAAATTCAACAACAACAACCTGAACAATGAAAAACACCAACAAATTCAACAACAACCTCAATATTGAAAATCATCATCAAATTCAACAACAACCTCAACAATTAAAAACATCCAAAAATTCAACAACAACCTCAACATTCAAAAACACCAACAAATTCAAAAACAACCTCAACAATGAATAACAACAAAAAATTCATCAACAATCTCAACATTCAAAAAGACCAAAAAATTCAACGAAAACCTCAAAAATGAAAAACACCATAAAATTCAACAACAACCTCTACTTTGACAAACACCAAAAAAATCAACAGCCTCAACATTCAAAAAGACCAACATATTCAACAACAACCTCAACTTTGAAAAACACCAAAAAATAAATACAACAACCTCAAAATTCAAAAACACCAACAATATTGACAAACACCAAGACATAAAACAATCTTAACATTGAAAAACTCCAACAAATTCAACAACAACCTCAACTTTGAAAAACACCAAAAAATTCAACAGCAACCTCAGCATTCAAAAACACCAACAAATTGAACAACAACATCAACAATGAAAAACACCAACAAATTCAACATCAACCTCAACTTTGAAAAACAACAACAAATTCAACAAAAACCTCAACATTGAAAAACACCAAAAAATTCCACAACAACCTCAACAATGAAAAACAGCAAAAAAGGCAACAACAACCTCAACATTCAAAAACAACATAAAATAAAAACACAACATCAACATTCAAATACACCAACAAATTCAACCAAAACCTCAACAATGAAAAACACCCAATAAATTCAACAACGACCTCACCAATGAAAAACACAAAAAAAAATCAATAAAAACCTCAAAATTGAAAAACACCAAAAAATTCAACAACAACCTCAACAATGAAAAACATCAAAAAATTCAACAACAACCTCAACTTTCAAAAACACCAAAAAAAAATACAACAACGTCAACATTCAAAAACACGAACAATATTGAAAAACACCGACAAATACAACAATCTCAGCATTGAAAAACTCCAACAATTTCAACAACAACCTCAACATTGAAAAACTCCAACAAATACAACAACAACCACAACAATGAAAAACTCCAAAAAATTCAACAACAACCTCAACATTCAAAAACACCAACAATTTCAACAACAACCTTAGCAATGAAAAACATCTAAAAATTCAACAACAACCTCAACAATGAAAGACACCAATAAAATTCAACAACAACCTTAACATTCAATAACACCAAAAAATAAAAACAACAACCTCAACAAACAAAAACACCAACAAATTAAACCAAAACCTCAACAATGAAAGACACCAAAAAATTCAACAACAACCTCAACTTTGAAAAACACCAACAAATTCAACAACCTCAACATTGAAAAACGACAACAAATTCAACAACAACCTCAACATTCAAAAACACCAACAATTTCAACAACAACCTCAGCAATGAAAAACTTCAAAAAATTCAACAACATCCTCAACAATGAAAAGCACCAAAAAAATTCAACAACAACCTCAACAATGAAAACCACCAAAAAATTCAACAACCTCAACATTGAAAAACGACAACAAATTCAACAACAACCTCAACATTCAAAAACACCAACAATTTCAACAACAACCTCAGCAATGAAAAACTTCAAAAAATTCAACAACATCCTCAACAATGAAAAGCACCAAAAAAATTCAACAACAACCTCAACAATGAAAACCACCAAAAAACTCAATAAAAACCTCAACATTGAAAAACTCCAAGAATTTCAACAACTACCACAACATTGAAATGCACCAAATAATTCGACAACAAACGCAACATTGAAAATCACCATCATATTCAACAAAAACCTCAACAATGAAAAACACCAAAAAATTCAACAACAACCTTAAGTTTGAAAAACACGAATAGATTTAACAACGTCAACATTCAAATACACCAACAAATTCAACAACAACCTCAGCTTTGAAAAACACAAACAATTTCAACAACCTCAACATTGAAAAACACCAACAAATTCAACATGCTCAAAATTGAAATACACCAACGAATTCAACTGCAACCTCAACTTTGAAAAAAACAAAAAAGATCAAAAAAAACCATTAATAACACCAATAAATTGAACAACCTCAACATTGAAAATCACCAACAAATTCAACAACAACCTCAGCAATGAAAAACATCAAAAAATTCAACAAACTCAACATTCACAAACACCAGCAATTTCAACAACAACCTCAACAATGAAAAACATCAGAAAATTCAACAACAACCTCAACAATGAAAAACACCAAAAAAATTCATCAACAACCTCAACAATGAAAAACACCAAAAAATCAATAAAAACCTCAACATTGAAAAAAAACCAAAAAATTCCACAACAACATCAACAACGAAAAACACCAAAAAATTCAACAACAACCTCAACATTCAAAAACACCGAAAAATAAATATAACAACCTCAAAATTAAAAAACACCAGCAAATACAACCAAAACCACAACATTGAAAAACACCAAAAAAATCAATAAAAACATCAATATTAATAAACACCAAAAAAATTCCACAACAACCTCAACAATGAAAAACACCAAAAAATTCAACAACAATCTCAACTTTCAAAAACACCAAAAAATAAATACAACAACCTCAAAATTCAAAAACACCAACAATATTGACAAACACCAAGACATAAAACAATCTTAACATTGAAAAACTCCAACAAATTCAACAACAACCTCAACATTGAAAAACTCCAACAAATTCAACAACAACCTCAACTATGAAAAACTCCAAAAAATTCAACAACAACCTCAACATTGAAAAACACCAACAATTTCAGCAACAACCTCAGCAATGAAAAACATCTAAATATTCAAAAACAACCTTAACATTCAATAACACCAAAAAATAAAAACAACAACCTCAACAAACAAAAACACCAACAAATTCGACCAAAACCTCAACAATGAAAGACACCAATAAATTCAACAACAACCTCAACTTTGAAAAACACCAACAAATTCAACAACCTCAACATTGAAAAACGACAACAAATTCAACAACAACCTCAACATTCAAAAACACCAACAATTTCAACAACAACCTCAGCAATGAAAAACTTCAAAAAATTCAACAACATCCTCAACAATGAAAAGCACCAAAAAAATTCAACATCAACCTCAACAATGAAAAGCACCAAAAAATTCAATAAAAACCTCAACATTGAAAAACTCCAAGAATTTCAACAATTACCACAACATTGAAATATACCAAAAAATTCGACAACAAACGCAACATTGAAAATCACCATCATATTCAACAAAAACCTCAACAATGAAAAACACCAAAAAATTCAACAACAACCTTAAGTTTGAAAAACACGAATAGATTTAACAACGTCAACATTCAAATACACCAACAAATTCAACAACAACCTCAGCTTTGAAAAACACAAACAAATTCAACAACCTCAACATTGAAAAACACCAACAAATTCAACAAGCTCAAAATTGAAAAACACCAACGAATTCAACTGCAACCTCAACTTTGAAAAAAACAATAAGATCAAAAAAACCCCATTAATAACACCAATAAATTCAACAACCTCAACATTGAAAATCACCAACATATTCAACAACAACCTCAGCAATGAAAAACATCAAAAAATTCAACAAACTCAACATTCACAAACACCAGCAATTTCAACAACAACCTCAACAATGAAAAACATCAGAAAATTCAACAACAAACTCAACAATGAAAAACAGCAAAAAAATTCATCAACAACCTCAACAATGAAAAACACCAAAAAAAATCAATAAAAACCTCAACATTGAAAAACACCAAAAAATTCCACAACAACATCAACAACGAAAAAAACCAAAAAATTCAACAACAACCACAACATTCAAAAACACCGAAAAATTAATACAACAACCTCAAAATTAAAAAACACCAGCAATTAGAACCAAAACCACAACATTGAAAAACACCAAAAAATTCATCAACAAATTCAACTTTGAAAAACACCAACAAATACCACAACCTCAACATTGAAAAACGCTAACAAATTCAACAACAACATCAACAGTGAAAAACTACAAAAAATTCAACCTCAACAATGAAAAGCACCAAAAAATTCAAAAACAAACTCAACATTCAAAAACACCAACAATTTCAACAACAACCTCAGCAATGAATAACATCAAAAAATTCAACAACAACCTCGACAATGAAAAACACCTATAAAAATCAATAAACACCTCAGCATTGAAAAACACCAAAAAATTCCACAACAACCTCAACAATGAAAAACACCAAAAAATTCAACAACAACCTCAACTTTGAAAATCACCAGCAAATTCAACAACCTCAACATTGAAAAAAGCTAACAAATTGAACAACAACCTCAACATTGATAAACTCCAACAAATTCAACAACAACCTCAACAATGAAAAACACCAAAAAATTCAACAACAACCTCAACATTCAAAAACACCAAAAAATAAATACAACAGCCTCAACATTCAAAAACACCAACAATTTCAACAACAACCTCAGCAATGAAAAACATCTAAAAATTCAACAACAACCTCAACAATGAAAAACACCAAAAAATTCAACAAAAACCTTAACATTCAAAAACACCAAAAAGTAAAAACAACAACCTCAAAATTCAAAAACACCAACAAATTCAACAAAACCTCAACTTTGAAAAACAGCAACAAATTCAACAAACTCAACTTTGATAAGCGCCAACAAATTCAACAACAACCTCAACATTGAAAAACTCCGACAAATTCAAGAACATCCTCAACAATGAAAAACGCCAAAAAATTCAACAACAACCTCAACATTCAAAAACACCAATAATTTCAACAACAACCTCAGTAATGAAAAACTTCAAAAAATTCAACAACATCCTCAACAATGAAAAACACCAAAAAAATTCAATAACAACCTCAACATTGAAAAACAACAAAATATTCAATAACAACATCAACTTTGAAAAGCACGATACAATTCCAAAACCTCAACATTGAAAAGCACCAAAAAATTCAACTACAACCTCAATATTGTAAATCACCAACAAATTCAACTACAACCTCAACATTCAAAAACACCAACAAATTCAACAAAAACCTCAACAATGGAAAACACCAACAAATTCATCAAAAACCTCAACAATGAAAAACACCAACAAATTCAGCAAAAACATCAAAAATGAAAAACACCAAAAAATTCAACAACAACCTCAATATTGATAATCACCAACAAATTCAACAATGAAAAACATCCAAAAATTCAACAACAACAACCTCAACAATGAAAAACACCAAAAAATTAAACAACAAACTGAACATTGAAAATCACCAACAAATTCAACAACAACCTCAACATTGAAAAACACCATCAAATTCAAAAACCTCAACATGGAAAAACACCAACAAATTCAACCACAACCTCAACATTGAAAATCACCAAAAAATTCAAGAAGAACCTCAACATTCATTAACACCAAACAATAAAAACAACAACCTCAACATTCAAAAACACCAACAAATTCAACCAAAACCTCAACAATGAAAAACACCAAAAAAATCAACAACAACCTCAACATTGAAAAATACAAAAAGAGTCAAAAAAAACATTGAATACACCAAAACATTCAACAACAACCTCAACATTGAAAATCAACAAAATATTCAATAACAACCTCAACTTTGAAAAGCACGATCCAATTCCAAAACCTCAACATTGAAAAGCACCAAAAGATTCAACTACAACCTCAATTTTGTTAATCACCAACAAATTCAACTACAACCTCAACATGCAAAAATACCAACAAATTCAACAAAAACCTCAAAAATGGAAAACAAAAACAAATTCATCAAAAACCGCAAAGATGAAAAACACCAAAAAATCCATCAACAACCTCAACATTCAAAAACACAAACAAATTCAACAACCTCGACATTGAAGAACTCCAAGAAATACAACAACAACCACAACAATGAAAAACACCAATAAATTCAACAACAACCCCAATATTGAAAAACACCAACAAATTCAACAACAACCTCAATATTGAAAATCACCAACAAATTCAACAATGAAAAACATCCAAAAATTCAACAACAACAACCTCAACAATGAAAAACATAAACAAATTCAACAACAACCTCAATATTGAAAATCACCATCAAATTCAACAACAACCGCAACAATTAAAAACATCCAAAAATACAACAACAACAACCTCAACATTCAAAAACACCAACAAATTCAAAAACAACCTCAACAATGAATAACACCAAAAAATTCATCAACAATCTCAACATTCAAAAAGACCAAAAAATTCAACGAAAACCTCAAAAATGAAAAAGAACCATAAAATTCAACAACAACCTCTACTTTGAAAAACACCAACAAATTCAACAGCCTCAACATTCAAAAAGACCAACATATTCAACAACAACCTCAACAGTGAAAAACACCGAAAAATTCAACAACAACCTCAGCATTCAAAAACACCAACAAATTCAACAACAACATTAACAATGAAAAATACCAAGAAATTCAACATCAACCTCAACTTTGAAAAACAACAACAAATTCAACAAAAACCTCAACATTGAAAAACACCAAGAAATTCCACAACAACCTCAACATTCAAAAACAACATAAAATAAAAACAACAACATCAACATTCAAATACACCAACAAATTCAACCAAAACCTCAACAATGAAAAACACCAAAAAATTCAACAACAACCTCAACTTTGAAAAACATCAACAAATTCAACAACCTCAACATTGAAAACCGCCAACAAATTCAACAACAACCTCAACATTGAATAACAGCAACAAATTCAACAACATCCTCAACAATGAAAAACGCCAAAAAATTCAACAACAACCTCAACATTGAAAAACAACAAAATATTCAATAACAACCTCAACTTTGAAAAGCACGATACAATTCCAAAACCTCAACATTGAAAAGCACCAAAAAATTCAACTACAACATCAATATTGTAAATCACCAACAAATTCAACTACAACCTCAACATTCAAAAACACCAACAAATTCAACAAAAACCTCAACAATGGAAAACACCAACAAATTCATCAAAAACCTCAACAATGAAAAAGACCAACAAATTCAACTACAACCTCAACATTCAAAAACACCAACAAATTCAACAATGAAAAACATCCAAAAATTCAACAACAACAACCTCAACAATGAAAAACACCAAAAAATTCAACAACAAACTGAACATTGAAAATCACCAACAAATTCAACAACAACCTCAACTTTGAAAAACACCAACAAATTCAAAAACCTCAACATGGAAAAACACCAACAAATTCAACCACAACCTCAACATTGAAAATCACCAAAAAATTCAAGAAGAACCTCAACATTCATTAACAACAAACAATAAAAACAACAACCTCAACATTCAAAAACACCAACAAATTCAACCAATACCTCAACAATGAAAAACACCAAAAAAATCAACAACAACCTCAACATTGAAAATCAACAAAATATTCAATAACAACCTCAACTTTGAAAAGCACGATCCAATTCCAAAACCTCAACATTGAAAAGCACCAAAAAATTCAACTACAACCTCAATATTGTTAATCACCAACAAATTCAACTACAACCTCAACATGCAAAAATACCAACAAATACAACAAAAACCTCAACAATGGAGAACAAAAACAAATTCATCAAAAACCGAAAAAATGAAAAACACCAAAAAATTCATCAACAACCTCAACATTCAAAAGCACAAACAAATTCAACAACCTCAACATTGAAGAACTCCAAGAAATACAACAACAACCTCAACAATGAAAAACACCAAAAAATTCAACAACAACCCCAATATTGAAAAACACCAACAAATTCAACAAGAACCTCAATATTGAAAATCATCAACAAATTCAACAATGAAAAACATCCAAAAATTCAACAACAACAACCTGAACAATGAAAAACACCAACAAATTCAACAACAACCTCAATATTGAAAATCATCATCAAATTCAACAACAACCTCAACAATTAAAAACATCCAAAAATTCAACAACAACCTCAACATTCAAAAACACCAACAAATTCAAAAACAACCTCAACAATGAATAACACCAAAAAATTCATCAACAATCTCAACATTCAAAAAGACCAAAAAATTCAACGAAAACCTCAAAAATGAAAAAGAACCATAAAATTCAACAACAACCTCTACTTTGAAAAACACCAACAAATTCAACAGCCTCAACATTCAAAAAGACCAACATATTCAACAACAACCTCAACTTTGAAAAACACCAAAAAATAAATACAACAACCTCAAAATTCAAAAACACCAACAATATTGACAAACACCAAGACATAAAACAATCTTAACATTGAAAAACTCCAACAAATTCAACAACAACCTCAACATTGAAAAACTCCAACAAATTCAACAACAACCTCAACTATGAAAAACTCCAAAAAATTCAACAACAACCTCAACATTGAAAAACACCAACAATTTCAGCAACAACCTCAGCAATGAAAAACATCTAAATATTCAAAAACAACCTTAACATTCAATAACACCAAAAAATAAAAACAACAACCTCAACAAACAAAAACACCAACAAATTCGACCAAAACCTCAACAATGAAAGACACCAATAAATTCAACAACAACCTCAACTTTGAAAAACACCAACAAATTCAACAACCTCAACATTGAAAAACGACAACAAATTCAACAACAACCTCAACATTCAAAAACACCAACAATTTCAACAACAACCTCAGCAATGAAAAACTTCAAAAAATTCAACAACATCCTCAACAATGAAAAGCACCAAAAAAATTCAACATCAACCTCAACAATGAAAAGCACCAAAAAATTCAATAAAAACCTCAACATTGAAAAACTCCAAGAATTTCAACAATTACCACAACATTGAAATATACCAAAAAATTCGACAACAAACGCAACATTGAAAATCACCATCATATTCAACAAAAACCTCAACAATGAAAAACACCAAAAAATTCAACAACAACCTTAAGTTTGAAAAACACGAATAGATTTAACAACGTCAACATTCAAATACACCAACAAATTCAACAACAACCTCAGCTTTGAAAAACACAAACAAATTCAACAACCTCAACATTGAAAAACACCAACAAATTCAACAAGCTCAAAATTGAAAAACACCAACGAATTCAACTGCAACCTCAACTTTGAAAAAAACAATAAGATCAAAAAAACCCCATTAATAACACCAATAAATTCAACAACCTCAACATTGAAAATCACCAACATATTCAACAACAACCTCAGCAATGAAAAACATCAAAAAATTCAACAAACTCAACATTCACAAACACCAGCAATTTCAACAACAACCTCAACAATGAAAAACATCAGAAAATTCAACAACAAACTCAACAATGAAAAACAGCAAAAAAATTCATCAACAACCTCAACAATGAAAAACACCAAAAAAAATCAATAAAAACCTCAACATTGAAAAACACCAAAAAATTCCACAACAACATCAACAACGAAAAAAACCAAAAAATTCAACAACAACCACAACATTCAAAAACACCGAAAAATTAATACAACAACCTCAAAATTAAAAAACACCAGCAATTAGAACCAAAACCACAACATTGAAAAACACCAAAAAATTCATCAACAAATTCAACTTTGAAAAACACCAACAAATACCACAACCTCAACATTGAAAAACGCTAACAAATTCAACAACAACATCAACAGTGAAAAACTACAAAAAATTCAACCTCAACAATGAAAAGCACCAAAAAATTCAAAAACAAACTCAACATTCAAAAACACCAACAATTTCAACAACAACCTCAGCAATGAATAACATCAAAAAATTCAACAACAACCTCGACAATGAAAAACACCTATAAAAATCAATAAACACCTCAGCATTGAAAAACACCAAAAAATTCCACAACAACCTCAACAATGAAAAACACCAAAAAATTCAACAACAACCTCAACTTTGAAAATCACCAGCAAATTCAACAACCTCAACATTGAAAAAAGCTAACAAATTGAACAACAACCTCAACATTGATAAACTCCAACAAATTCAACAACAACCTCAACAATGAAAAACACCAAAAAATTCAACAACAACCTCAACATTCAAAAACACCAAAAAATAAATACAACAGCCTCAACATTCAAAAACACCAACAATTTCAACAACAACCTCAGCAATGAAAAACATCTAAAAATTCAACAACAACCTCAACAATGAAAAACACCAAAAAATTCAACAAAAACCTTAACATTCAAAAACACCAAAAAGTAAAAACAACAACCTCAAAATTCAAAAACACCAACAAATTCAACAAAACCTCAACTTTGAAAAACAGCAACAAATTCAACAAACTCAACTTTGATAAGCGCCAACAAATTCAACAACAACCTCAACATTGAAAAACTCCGACAAATTCAAGAACATCCTCAACAATGAAAAACGCCAAAAAATTCAACAACAACCTCAACATTCAAAAACACCAATAATTTCAACAACAACCTCAGTAATGAAAAACTTCAAAAAATTCAACAACATCCTCAACAATGAAAAACACCAAAAAAATTCAATAACAACCTCAACATTGAAAAACAACAAAATATTCAATAACAACATCAACTTTGAAAAGCACGATACAATTCCAAAACCTCAACATTGAAAAGCACCAAAAAATTCAACTACAACCTCAATATTGTAAATCACCAACAAATTCAACTACAACCTCAACATTCAAAAACACCAACAAATTCAACAAAAACCTCAACAATGGAAAACACCAACAAATTCATCAAAAACCTCAACAATGAAAAACACCAACAAATTCAGCAAAAACATCAAAAATGAAAAACACCAAAAAATTCAACAACAACCTCAATATTGATAATCACCAACAAATTCAACAATGAAAAACATCCAAAAATTCAACAACAACAACCTCAACAATGAAAAACACCAAAAAATTAAACAACAAACTGAACATTGAAAATCACCAACAAATTCAACAACAACCTCAACATTGAAAAACACCATCAAATTCAAAAACCTCAACATGGAAAAACACCAACAAATTCAACCACAACCTCAACATTGAAAATCACCAAAAAATTCAAGAAGAACCTCAACATTCATTAACACCAAACAATAAAAACAACAACCTCAACATTCAAAAACACCAACAAATTCAACCAAAACCTCAACAATGAAAAACACCAAAAAAATCAACAACAACCTCAACATTGAAAAATACAAAAAGAGTCAAAAAAAACATTGAATACACCAAAACATTCAACAACAACCTCAACATTGAAAATCAACAAAATATTCAATAACAACCTCAACTTTGAAAAGCACGATCCAATTCCAAAACCTCAACATTGAAAAGCACCAAAAGATTCAACTACAACCTCAATTTTGTTAATGACCAACAAATTCAACTACAACCTCAACATGCAAAAATACCAACAAATTCAACAAAAACCTCAAAAATGGAAAACAAAAACAAATTCATCAAAAACCGCAAAGATGAAAAACACCAAAAAATCCATCAACAACCTCAACATTCAAAAGCACAAACAAATTCAACAACCTCAACATTGAAGAACTCCAAGAAATACAACAACAACCACAACAATGAAAAACACCAATAAATTCAACAACAACCCCAATATTGAAAAACACCAACAAATTCAACAACAACCTCAATATTGAAAATCACCAACAAATTCAACAATGAAAAACATCCAAAAATTCAACAACAACAACCTCAACAATGAAAAACATAAACAAATTCAACAACAACCTCAATATTGAAAATCACCATCAAATTCAACAACAACCGCAACAATTAAAAACATCCAAAAATACAACAACAACAACCTCAACATTCAAAAACACCAACAAATTCAAAAACAACCTCAACAATGAATAACACCAAAAAATTCATCAACAATCTCAACATTCAAAAAGACCAAAAAATTCAACGAAAACCTCAAAAATGAAAAAGAACCATAAAATTCAACAACAACCTCTACTTTGAAAAACACCAACAAATTCAACAGCCTCAACATTCAAAAAGACCAACATATTCAACAACAACCTCAACAGTGAAAAACACCGAAAAATTCAACAACAACCTCAGCATTCAAAAACACCAACAAATTCAACAACAACATTAACAATGAAAAATACCAAGAAATTCAACATCAACCTCAACTTTGAAAAACAACAACAAATTCAACAAAAACCTCAACATTGAAAAACACCAAGAAATTCCACAACAACCTCAACATTCAAAAACAACATAAAATAAAAACAACAACATCAACATTCAAATACACCAACAAATTCAACCAAAACCTCAACAATGAAAAACACCAAAAAATTCAACAACAACCTCAACTTTGAAAAACATCAACAAATTCAACAACCTCAACATTGAAAACCGCCAACAAATTCAACAACAACCTCAACATTGAATAACAGCAACAAATTCAACAACATCCTCAACAATGAAAAACGCCAAAAAATTCAACAACAACCTCAACATTGAAAAACAACAAAATATTCAATAACAACCTCAACTTTGAAAAGCACGATACAATTCCAAAACCTCAACATTGAAAAGCACCAAAAAATTCAACTACAACATCAATATTGTAAATCACCAACAAATTCAACTACAACCTCAACATTCAAAAACACCAACAAATTCAACAAAAACCTCAACAATGGAAAACACCAACAAATTCATCAAAAACCTCAACAATGAAAAAGACCAACAAATTCAACTACAACCTCAACATTCAAAAACACCAACAAATTCAACAATGAAAAACATCCAAAAATTCAACAACAACAACCTCAACAATGAAAAACACCAAAAAATTCAACAACAAACTGAACATTGAAAATCACCAACAAATTCAACAACAACCTCAACTTTGAAAAACACCAACAAATTCAAAAACCTCAACATGGAAAAACACCAACAAATTCAACCACAACCTCAACATTGAAAATCACCAAAAAATTCAAGAAGAACCTCAACATTCATTAACAACAAACAATAAAAACAACAACCTCAACATTCAAAAACACCAACAAATTCAACCAATACCTCAACAATGAAAAACACCAAAAAAATCAACAACAACCTCAACATTGAAAATCAACAAAATATTCAATAACAACCTCAACTTTGAAAAGCACGATCCAATTCCAAAACCTCAACATTGAAAAGCACCAAAAAATTCAACTACAACCTCAATATTGTTAATCACCAACAAATTCAACTACAACCTCAACATGCAAAAATACCAACAAATACAACAAAAACCTCAACAATGGAGAACAAAAACAAATTCATCAAAAACCGAAAAAATGAAAAACACCAAAAAATTCATCAACAACCTCAACATTCAAAAGCACAAACAAATTCAACAACCTCAACATTGAAGAACTCCAAGAAATACAACAACAACCTCAACAATGAAAAACACCAAAAAATTCAACAACAACCCCAATATTGAAAAACACCAACAAATTCAACAAGAACCTCAATATTGAAAATCATCAACAAATTCAACAATGAAAAACATCCAAAAATTCAACAACAACAACCTGAACAATGAAAAACACCAACAAATTCAACAACAACCTCAATATTGAAAATCATCATCAAATTCAACAACAACCTCAACAATTAAAAACATCCAAAAATTCAACAACAACCTCAACATTCAAAAACACCAACAAATTCAAAAACAACCTCAACAATGAATAACAACAAAAAATTCATCAACAATCTCAACATTCAAAAAGACCAAAAAATTCAACGAAAACCTCAAAAATGAAAAACACCATAAAATTCAACAACAACCTCTACTTTGACAAACACCAAAAAATTCAACAGCCTCAACATTCAAAAAGACCAACATATTCAACAACAACCTCAACTTTGAAAAACACCAAAAAATAAATACAACAACCTCAAAATTCAAAAACACCAACAATATTGACAAACACCAAGACATAAAACAATCTTAACATTGAAAAACTCCAACAAATTCAACAACAACCTCAACATTGAAAAACTCCAACAAATTCAACAACAACCTCAACTATGAAAAACTCCAAAAAATTCAACAACAACCTCAACATTGAAAAACACCAACAATTTCAGCAACAACCTCAGCAATGAAAAACATCTAAATATTCAAAAACAACCTTAACATTCAATAACACCAAAAAATAAAAACAACAACCTCAACAAACAAAAACACCAACAAATTCGACCAAAACCTCAACAATGAAAGACACCAATAAATTCAACAACAACCTCAACTTTGAAAAACACCAACAAATTCAACAACCTCAACATTGAAAAACGACAACAAATTCAACAACAACCTCAACATTCAAAAACACCAACAATTTCAACAACAACCTCAGCAATGAAAAACTTCAAAAAATTCAACAACATCCTCAACAATGAAAAGCACCAAAAAAATTCAACATCAACCTCAACAATGAAAAGCACCAAAAAATTCAATAAAAACCTCAACATTGAAAAACTCCAAGAATTTCAACAATTACCACAACATTGAAATATACCAAAAAATTCGACAACAAACGCAACATTGAAAATCACCATCATATTCAACAAAAACCTCAACAATGAAAAACACCAAAAAATTCAACAACAACCTTAAGTTTGAAAAACACGAATAGATTTAACAACGTCAACATTCAAATACACCAACAAATTCAACAACAACCTCAGCTTTGAAAAACACAAACAAATTCAACAACCTCAACATTGAAAAACACCAACAAATTCAACAAGCTCAAAATTGAAAAACACCAACGAATTCAACTGCAACCTCAACTTTGAAAAAAACAATAAGATCAAAAAAACCCCATTAATAACACCAATAAATTCAACAACCTCAACATTGAAAATCACCAACATATTCAACAACAACCTCAGCAATGAAAAACATCAAAAAATTCAACAAACTCAACATTCACAAACACCAGCAATTTCAACAACAACCTCAACAATGAAAAACATCAGAAAATTCAACAACAAACTCAACAATGAAAAACAGCAAAAAAATTCATCAACAACCTCAACAATGAAAAACACCAAAAAAAATCAATAAAAACCTCAACATTGAAAAACACCAAAAAATTCCACAACAACATCAACAACGAAAAAAACCAAAAAATTCAACAACAACCACAACATTCAAAAACACCGAAAAATTAATACAACAACCTCAAAATTAAAAAACACCAGCAATTAGAACCAAAACCACAACATTGAAAAACACCAAAAAATTCATCAACAAATTCAACTTTGAAAAACACCAACAAATACCACAACCTCAACATTGAAAAACGCTAACAAATTCAACAACAACATCAACAGTGAAAAACTACAAAAAATTCAACCTCAACAATGAAAAGCACCAAAAAATTCAAAAACAAACTCAACATTCAAAAACACCAACAATTTCAACAACAACCTCAGCAATGAATAACATCAAAAAATTCAACAACAACCTCGACAATGAAAAACACCTATAAAAATCAATAAACACCTCAGCATTGAAAAACACCAAAAAATTCCACAACAACCTCAACAATGAAAAACACCAAAAAATTCAACAACAACCTCAACTTTGAAAATCACCAGCAAATTCAACAACCTCAACATTGAAAAAAGCTAACAAATTGAACAACAACCTCAACATTGATAAACTCCAACAAATTCAACAACAACCTCAACAATGAAAAACACCAAAAAATTCAACAACAACCTCAACATTCAAAAACACCAAAAAATAAATACAACAGCCTCAACATTCAAAAACACCAACAATTTCAACAACAACCTCAGCAATGAAAAACATCTAAAAATTCAACAACAACCTCAACAATGAAAAACACCAAAAAATTCAACAAAAACCTTAACATTCAAAAACACCAAAAAGTAAAAACAACAACCTCAAAATTCAAAAACACCAACAAATTCAACAAAACCTCAACTTTGAAAAACAGCAACAAATTCAACAAACTCAACTTTGATAAGCGCCAACAAATTCAACAACAACCTCAACATTGAAAAACTCCGACAAATTCAAGAACATCCTCAACAATGAAAAACGCCAAAAAATTCAACAACAACCTCAACATTCAAAAACACCAATAATTTCAACAACAACCTCAGTAATGAAAAACTTCAAAAAATTCAACAACATCCTCAACAATGAAAAACACCAAAAAAATTCAATAACAACCTCAACATTGAAAAACAACAAAATATTCAATAACAACATCAACTTTGAAAAGCACGATACAATTCCAAAACCTCAACATTGAAAAGCACCAAAAAATTCAACTACAACCTCAATATTGTAAATCACCAACAAATTCAACTACAACCTCAACATTCAAAAACACCAACAAATTCAACAAAAACCTCAACAATGGAAAACACCAACAAATTCATCAAAAACCTCAACAATGAAAAACACCAACAAATTCAGCAAAAACATCAAAAATGAAAAACACCAAAAAATTCAACAACAACCTCAATATTGATAATCACCAACAAATTCAACAATGAAAAACATCCAAAAATTCAACAACAACAACCTCAACAATGAAAAACACCAAAAAATTAAACAACAAACTGAACATTGAAAATCACCAACAAATTCAACAACAACCTCAACATTGAAAAACACCATCAAATTCAAAAACCTCAACATGGAAAAACACCAACAAATTCAACCACAACCTCAACATTGAAAATCACCAAAAAATTCAAGAAGAACCTCAACATTCATTAACACCAAACAATAAAAACAACAACCTCAACATTCAAAAACACCAACAAATTCAACCAAAACCTCAACAATGAAAAACACCAAAAAAATCAACAACAACCTCAACATTGAAAAATACAAAAAGAG
The DNA here is from genome assembly GCF_964194155.1 of Cetorhinus maximus. NCBI lineage: Eukaryota > Metazoa > Chordata > Chondrichthyes > Lamniformes > Cetorhinidae > Cetorhinus > Cetorhinus maximus. The sequence continues at coordinate 5,653 of NW_027596246.1, read as the reverse complement.
TCAAAAAAAACATTGAATACACCAAAACATTCAACAACAACCTCAACATTGAAAATCAACAAAATATTCAATAACAACCTCAACTTTGAAAAGCACGATCCAATTCCAAAACCTCAACATTGAAAAGCACCAAAAGATTCAACTACAACCTCAATTTTGTTAATCACCAACAAATTCAACTACAACCTCAACATGCAAAAATACCAACAAATTCAACAAAAACCTCAAAAATGGAAAACAAAAACAAATTCATCAAAAACCGCAAAGATGAAAAACACCAAAAAATCCATCAACAACCTCAACATTCAAAAGCACAAACAAATTCAACAACCTCAACATTGAAGAACTCCAAGAAATACAACAACAACCACAACAATGAAAAACACCAATAAATTCAACAACAACCCCAATATTGAAAAACACCAACAAATTCAACAACAACCTCAATATTGAAAATCACCAACAAATTCAACAATGAAAAACATCCAAAAATTCAACAACAACAACCTCAACAATGAAAAACATAAACAAATTCAACAACAACCTCAATATTGAAAATCACCATCAAATTCAACAACAACCGCAACAATTAAAAACATCCAAAAATACAACAACAACAACCTCAACATTCAAAAACACCAACAAATTCAAAAACAACCTCAACAATGAATAACACCAAAAAATTCATCAACAATCTCAACATTCAAAAAGACCAAAAAATTCAACGAAAACCTCAAAAATGAAAAAGAACCATAAAATTCAACAACAACCTCTACTTTGAAAAACACCAACAAATTCAACAGCCTCAACATTCAAAAAGACCAACATATTCAACAACAACCTCAACAGTGAAAAACACCGAAAAATTCAACAACAACCTCAGCATTCAAAAACACCAACAAATTCAACAACAACATTAACAATGAAAAATACCAAGAAATTCAACATCAACCTCAACTTTGAAAAACAACAACAAATTCAACAAAAACCTCAACATTGAAAAACACCAAGAAATTCCACAACAACCTCAACATTCAAAAACAACATAAAATAAAAACAACAACATCAACATTCAAATACACCAACAAATTCAACCAAAACCTCAACAATGAAAAACACCAAAAAATTCAACAACAACCTCAACTTTGAAAAACATCAACAAATTCAACAACCTCAACATTGAAAACCGCCAACAAATTCAACAACAACCTCAACATTGAATAACAGCAACAAATTCAACAACATCCTCAACAATGAAAAACGCCAAAAAATTCAACAACAACCTCAACATTGAAAAACAACAAAATATTCAATAACAACCTCAACTTTGAAAAGCACGATACAATTCCAAAACCTCAACATTGAAAAGCACCAAAAAATTCAACTACAACATCAATATTGTAAATCACCAACAAATTCAACTACAACCTCAACATTCAAAAACACCAACAAATTCAACAAAAACCTCAACAATGGAAAACACCAACAAATTCATCAAAAACCTCAACAATGAAAAAGACCAACAAATTCAACTACAACCTCAACATTCAAAAACACCAACAAATTCAACAATGAAAAACATCCAAAAATTCAACAACAACAACCTCAACAATGAAAAACACCAAAAAATTCAACAACAAACTGAACATTGAAAATCACCAACAAATTCAACAACAACCTCAACTTTGAAAAACACCAACAAATTCAAAAACCTCAACATGGAAAAACACCAACAAATTCAACCACAACCTCAACATTGAAAATCACCAAAAAATTCAAGAAGAACCTCAACATTCATTAACAACAAACAATAAAAACAACAACCTCAACATTCAAAAACACCAACAAATTCAACCAATACCTCAACAATGAAAAACACCAAAAAAATCAACAACAACCTCAACATTGAAAATCAACAAAATATTCAATAACAACCTCAACTTTGAAAAGCACGATCCAATTCCAAAACCTCAACATTGAAAAGCACCAAAAAATTCAACTACAACCTCAATATTGTTAATCACCAACAAATTCAACTACAACCTCAACATGCAAAAATACCAACAAATTCAACAAAAACCTCAACAATGGAGAACAAAAACAAATTCATCAAAAACCGAAAAAATGAAAAACACCAAAAAATTCATCAACAACCTCAACATTCAAAAGCACAAACAAATTCAACAACCTCAACATTGAAGAACTCCAAGAAATACAACAACAACCTCAACAATGAAAAACACCAAAAAATTCAACAACAACCCCAATATTGAAAAACACCAACAAATTCAACAAGAACCTCAATATTGAAAATCATCAACAAATTCAACAATGAAAAACATCCAAAAATTCAACAACAACAACCTGAACAATGAAAAACACCAACAAATTCAACAACAACCTCAATATTGAAAATCATCATCAAATTCAACAACAACCTCAACAATTAAAAACATCCAAAAATTCAACAACAACCTCAACATTCAAAAACACCAACAAATTCAAAAACAACCTCAACAATGAATAACAACAAAAAATTCATCAACAATCTCAACATTCAAAAAGACCAAAAAATTCAACGAAAACCTCAAAAATGAAAAACACCATAAAATTCAACAACAACCTCTACTTTGACAAACACCAAAAAATTCAACAGCCTCAACATTCAAAAAGACCAACATATTCAACAACAACCTCAACTTTGAAAAACACCAAAAAATAAATACAACAACCTCAAAATTCAAAAACACCAACAATATTGACAAACACCAAGACATAAAACAATCTTAACATTGAAAAACTCCAACAAATTCAACAACAACCTCAACATTGAAAAACTCCAACAAATTCAACAACAACCTCAACTATGAAAAACTCCAAAAAATTCAACAACAACCTCAACATTGAAAAACACCAACAATTTCAGCAACAACCTCAGCAATGAAAAACATCTAAATATTCAAAAACAACCTTAACATTCAATAACACCAAAAAATAAAAACAACAACCTCAACAAACAAAAACACCAACAAATTCGACCAAAACCTCAACAATGAAAGACACCAATAAATTCAACAACAACCTCAACTTTGAAAAACACCAACAAATTCAACAACCTCAACATTGAAAAACGACAACAAATTCAACAACAACCTCAACATTCAAAAACACCAACAATTTCAACAACAACCTCAGCAATGAAAAACTTCAAAAAATTCAACAACATCCTCAACAATGAAAAGCACCAAAAAAATTCAACATCAACCTCAACAATGAAAAGCACCAAAAAATTCAATAAAAACCTCAACATTGAAAAACTCCAAGAATTTCAACAATTACCACAACATTGAAATATACCAAAAAATTCGACAACAAACGCAACATTGAAAATCACCATCATATTCAACAAAAACCTCAACAATGAAAAACACCAAAAAATTGAACAACAACCTTAAGTTTGAAAAACACGAATAGATTTAACAACGTCAACATTCAAATACACCAACAAATTCAACAACAACCTCAGCTTTGAAAAACACAAACAAATTCAACAACCTCAACATTGAAAAACACCAACAAATTCAACAAGCTCAAAATTGAAAAACACCAACGAATTCAACTGCAACCTCAACTTTGAAAAAAACAATAAGATCAAAAAAACCCCATTAATAACACCAATAAATTCAACAACCTCAACATTGAAAATCACCAACATATTCAACAACAACCTCAGCAATGAAAAACATCAAAAAATTCAACAAACTCAACATTCACAAACACCAGCAATTTCAACAACAACCTCAACAATGAAAAACATCAGAAAATTCAACAACAAACTCAACAATGAAAAACAGCAAAAAAATTCATCAACAACCTCAACAATGAAAAACACCAAAAAAAATCAATAAAAACCTCAACATTGAAAAACACCAAAAAATTCCACAACAACATCAACAACGAAAAAAACCAAAAAATTCAACAACAACCACAACATTCAAAAACACCGAAAAATTAATACAACAACCTCAAAATTAAAAAACACCAGCAATTAGAACCAAAACCACAACATTGAAAAACACCAAAAAATTCATCAACAAATTCAACTTTGAAAAACACCAACAAATACCACAACCTCAACATTGAAAAACGCTAACAAATTCAACAACAACATCAACAGTGAAAAACTACAAAAAATTCAACCTCAACAATGAAAAGCACCAAAAAATTCAAAAACAAACTCAACATTCAAAAACACCAACAATTTCAACAACAACCTCAGCAATGAATAACATCAAAAAATTCAACAACAACCTCGACAATGAAAAACACCTATAAAAATCAATAAACACCTCAGCATTGAAAAACACCAAAAAAATTCCACAACAACCTCAACAATGAAAAACACCAAAAAATTCAACAACAACCTCAACTTTGAAAATCACCAGCAAATTCAACAACCTCAACATTGAAAAAAGCTAACAAATTGAACAACAACCTCAACATTGATAAACTCCAACAAATTCAACAACAACCTCAACAATGAAAAACACCAAAAAATTCAACAACAACCTCAACATTCAAAAACACCAAAAAATAAATACAACAGCCTCAACATTCAAAAACACCAACAATTTCAACAACAACCTCAGCAATGAAAAACATCTAAAAATTCAACAACAACCTCAACAATGAAAAACACCAAAAAATTCAACAAAAACCTTAACATTCAAAAACACCAAAAAGTAAAAACAACAACCTCAAAATTCAAAAACACCAACAAATTCAACAAAACCTCAACTTTGAAAAACAGCAACAAATTCAACAAACTCAACTTTGATAAGCGCCAACAAATTCAACAACAACCTCAACATTGAAAAACTCCGACAAATTCAAGAACATCCTCAACAATGAAAAACGCCAAAAAATTCAACAACAACCTCAACATTCAAAAACACCAATAATTTCAACAACAACCTCAGTAATGAAAAACTTCAAAAAATTCAACAACATCCTCAACAATGAAAAACACCAAAAAAATTCAATAACAACCTCAACATTGAAAAACAACAAAATATTCAATAACAACATCAACTTTGAAAAGCACGATACAATTCCAAAACCTCAACATTGAAAAGCACCAAAAAATTCAACTACAACCTCAATATTGTAAATCACCAACAAATTCAACTACAACCTCAACATTCAAAAACACCAACAAATTCAACAAAAACCTCAACAATGGAAAACACCAACAAATTCATCAAAAACCTCAACAATGAAAAACACCAACAAATTCAGCAAAAACATCAAAAATGAAAAACACCAAAAAATTCAACAACAACCTCAATATTGATAATCACCAACAAATTCAACAATGAAAAACATCCAAAAATTCAACAACAACAACCTCAACAATGAAAAACACCAAAAAATTAAACAACAAACTGAACATTGAAAATCACCAACAAATTCAACAACAACCTCAACATTGAAAAACACCATCAAATTCAAAAACCTCAACATGGAAAAAACACCAACAAATTCAACCACAACCTCAACATTGAAAATCACCAAAAAATTCAAGAAGAACCTCAACATTCATTAACACCAAAACAATAAAAACACAACCTCAACATTCAAAAACACCAACAAA